>NC_091993.1:71260393-71618183 GCF_044704955.1 Pristiophorus japonicus | reverse complement strand
TTTTGAAGAGCGAGTTACAGATTAAAAAAAAAAATTTGTTCACGGGATGTGGGTGTCGCTGGCAAGGCCAGCATTTTTTGCCCATCCCTAATTACCCTTGAGAAGGTGGTGGTGAGCCGCCTTCTTGAACCGCTGCAGTCCATCTGATGAAGGCACTCCCACAATGCTGTTCAGGAGGGAGTTCCAGGAATTTGACCCAGCGACGATGAAGGAACGGCGATATATTTCCAAGTCAGGATGATGTGTAACTTGGAGGGAACTTGGGAGTGGTGGCGTTCCCATGCGCCTGCTACCCTAGGCGGTAGAGGTCGGGGGTTTGGGAGGTGCTGCCGAAGAAGCCTTGGCGAGTTGCTGCAGTGCATCGTGTAGATGGTACTACTTGTAAGTACATCTTGTAGATGATTTTTACAACCCGTTTTGTGAAAAAAATACTTCTTGATTTCCCTCCTAAATGGCCGAGCTCTCATGTTAAGGTTATGCTCCCTTGTTCTCGATTTCCCCACCAAAGGAAATTGTTTCTTTTTATCTACCCTACCAAATCTTTTTAACATTCAAAATACTGTGTTCACTAAAAGGGCAGCTTATAATCCATATGGGGATGGAACCTGGGAGCTTAGTGTTATTAACACCTTGCTCTAACCAGCAGAATGATTGGCCATTGTAACCTGACCGTAGCACCAAATCTGCCAATGGCAGTTGTTGGTATGAAAAGAAAAAAGAAAAACTTGGATTTATATAGCGCCTTTCATGACCACCGGATGTCTCAAAGCGCTTTACAGCCAATTAAGTACTTTTGGAGTCTCGTCACTGTTGTAATGTGGGAAACCTGGTAGCCAATCTGCACATCTTTGGCTCGTTTGCCGTGAAGGAATTCCAAGTAGTGCGCTTGCTTTGGGAATCTTGTGTCTGGCATGCGGACAATGTGGCCTGCCCAGCGGAGCTGATCGAGTGTGGTCAGTGCTTCAATGCTGGGGATGTTGGCCTGGTCGAGAACTATTGGAGAGCCTCCCCTGAGGTGAATTATGTAAACAGGATAGAAAAAAAGTTCTGCCGATTCTAGATTCTAGCCATAGGTGGGCAGAGGAAACGTTACAAGCACACCCTCAAAGCCTCCCTGATAAAGTGCAACAGTCCCCACTGACACCTGGGAGTCCCTGGCCAGAGATCACCCTAAGTGGAGGAAGTGCATCCAGGAGGGTGCTGTTCCACCCTTTCCCTCAACGACTATCCGCTCCACCTGTGACAGGGACTGTGGCTCTCCTATTGGACTGTTTAGCCACCAAAGGATTCATTTTTAGAGTGGAAACAAGTCTTCCTCGATTCTGAGGGACTGCGTATGATTCTTAAAAAGGATTCTTACCAGAAAACGTACACAATCTATTTCATTCAACAGAACCCACAGTAAAATGCATGAAATAACGATCAGATCATTTACATTTAAACAGCTTGGTGATTATCATCTCGGTTACTCCGTCCTTCAAAGCTATTTGCTGCTTTTTTCATATAATTGCTTTGCACTCTTTCTCGAACAATAAAGGCTTTGTCCAACATGAGTGATCTACATATCTCCCCTTCACCTTTCTTCATTTAAAAGTGTTATCGACCTTTCACCCCATCCGGGGTCCCTTTAACAACATCTCCATCAACAATCGCCTTCATACCAAACCCCAAACTCTCGCACTTCTCGGCCTTCCTGAATAAGAATACAGACCCGCTCAGGGGATTAAATGTAGTATCTCCAAATTTGCGGATGACACTAAGTTGGCTGGCAGTGTGAGCTGCGAGGAGGATGCTATGAGGCTGCAGAGTGACTTGGATAGGTTAGGTGAGTGGGCAAATGCATGGCAGATGAAGTATAATGTGGATAAATGTGAGGTTATCCACTTTGGTGGTAAAAACAGAGACAGACTATTATCTGAATGGTGACAGATTAGGAAAAAGGAAGGTGCAACGAGACCTGGATGTCATGGTACATCAGTCATTGAAGGTTGGCATGCAGGTACAGCAGGCGGTTAAGAAAGCAAATGGCATGTTGGCCTTCATAGCGAGGGGATTTGAGTACAGGGGCAGGGAGGTGTTGCTACAGTTGTACAGGGCCTTGGTGAGGCCACACCTGGAGTATTGTGTACAATTTTGGTCTCCTAACTTGAGGAAGGACATTCTTGCTATTGAGGGAGTGCAGCGAAGATTCACCAGACTGATTCCCGGGATGGTGGGACTGACCTATCAAGAAAGACTGGATCAACTGGGCTTGTATTCACTGGAGTTCAGAAGAATGAGAGGGGACCTCATAGAAACGTTTAAAATTCTGATGGGTTTAGACAGGTTAGATGCAGGAAGAATGTTCCCAATGTTGGGGAAGTCCAGAACCAGGGGTCACAGTCTAAGGATAAGGGGTAAGCCATTTAGGACCGAGATGAGGAGAGACTTCTTCACCCAGAGAGTGGTGAGCCTGTGGAATTCTCTACCAGAGAAAGTGGTTGGGGCCGGTTCACTAAATATGTTCAAAAGGGAGTTGGATGAAGTCCTTACTACTCGGGGGATCAAGGTGTATGGCGAGAAAGCAGGAAGGGGGTACTGAAGTTTCATGTTCAGCCATAAACTCATTGAATGGTGGTGCAGGCTAGAAGGGCTGAATGGCCTGCTCCTGCACCTATTTTCTATGTTTCTATGTTTCTATGACCCATTAACAAGACATTACCTTGTTGCAATTCAATGCCTGGCATTGTAACATAATAATCTCAGGAGCACTAGCAGGTCTGGGCGTGTCAGATCTTAACACGGCCCTAAATAGGGAATAACACAGACTGCAGGCCCAAACGAGATAAATATATGGACCAAAAACTAGCCAGAGTTTAGTCGGGAGTCAGTACAACCTGACAGCGGGTCACCCTGCACTATCCTAATTTTGTCCCAATGTTTCAGACCTTTGAGTAAAGTGATGGGATGTTATTTCAGGTGGTGTAAAAAACTCACTGTGGCTGCGGTGTATTTTAAGATGTGGAATTGAACGTACAGACTTTAACGAGGCATTTCTTTATCAGGATTTGACACGATTTGCTGAAGATATTTGAAATCTCGCTTCGGGGTTAGATTCTCAACCATTTGGGACTTCCTTTACCAAAACCAGGTGAGCAGACCCGGGTAACGTGAGCATGTCTTGGGCTCCCGGCTACTCTGAGCATTTAACAAACACTGTTCAGCCATGAACTCATTGAATGGCGGTGCAGGCTCGAAGGGCCGAATGGCCTACTCCTGCACCTATTTTCTATGTTTCTACGGTGTTACTGGTACACATCTTGCTGCCAACTGGTGCGAATGTTCACACGGGTCTGGAAAGTACATCGGAATGTTTATTTCGCAGGATAATGAAACAGGACATCAGATGGGTGGGATTTTAAAACCAATGATTGGAGCCTGCAATCTTTTCTATATTCAGAAGTACTGTCTGGAAAGTTCACGGATGAACACACTCTTTTAATGGTGACACACCCGACAAGGGAACGGGTTTAAATTGGAATAACAGGTGCCACGTGTTACTGCAGATCGCTGAATGTGACAGACAGTTATAGGGGGCACTTGTAAAATATGGAATTTTAATGCCCTAAAAAAAAACAAAAAACCCCCCACAAAAATACAAAAAAAACAAAAAAAAGGGCCTTGGGAAATGTTTGGAGTGTCCCCCAGATCGGGGGGCACGATTTAATGTTTATGATTTAATGTCTATTGTTAACTCCAAAAGAGTTGTGACAGACAGTAAGAAAAATACTAATGCTGGAATTCTAAAATCAGATCAAAATGCAGGGCAGATGTGTCAGCGAATATCAAGGGGAAACCGATTAACTTTTGGGGTTGATGTATCAGCAATTTAATTTTAAATTCATATTGTACACCAGCTAATTTCTTATAAGTTCATATTAATTGACGAGGTAGGTTGAGTGTATTCAGTTATTGATGTTATATTGTGCCACACATATTTACAAACAAGTTAGTGTTCGAAATTAAATTAAAAATAAACAACAACTTGTATTTATATAGTGCCTGTGAAATGTCCCAAGGCACTTCACAGGAGTATTATGTGATAAAAATGTAACACCAAGCCCCATAAGTAGAAATTAGCACAGGCTTGGTCAAAGACGTATGTTTTAAGGAGCATCGTTCTGCTCAGGAGGGCAGAGTTTGAGGAGCGCAGACATCTGGGGGGGGGGGGGCAGGGGGAGGGGGCTGTGGGGCTGGAGGAGATTACAGAGATAGTGAGGGGTGAGGCCATGGAGGGATTTGAAAATAAGGTTGAGATTTTTGAAATCGAGGCATTGCTTAACTGGTAGCTAATACAGGTCAGCAAGCACAGGGGTGATGGGTGAGCGGGACTTGGTGCGAGTTAGGACACGGGCAATCGAGTTTTGGATCACCTCTAGTTCTGATAGAATGTGGGAGGCCAGCCAGGAGTGTATTGGAATAGTCAAGTTCTAGAGGCAACAAAGGCATGGATGAGGGCTTCAGCAGCAGAGGAGCTGAGGCAGGGGCGGAGACTGGCGATGTTATGGAGGTGGAAATAGGCGGTTTTAGTTATGCTATAGAGAAACACACAACGGACTTCTTGTGTTAACTCAGCAAAGTTAACATGTCCGAGGCGTTTCACCCTGCTGGTTTCTAAGTTCAATTTCCCTATCAAAAGATGGGTTCCAAAAAAATAATCCTAAATCAAAAGAAAACGTAGGTAAATCTCTAATCTCTGGAATTCCTTGCCTAAACCTCTCCGCTTTTAAGATGCTTCTTAAAACCGATCTCTTTGGCCAAGTTTTTAGTCACCTGATGTGGCTCAGTGTCAAATTGTGTCTAATAAACGCTCCTGTGAAGCGCATTGGGACGTTTTATTACGTTAAAAGCGCTATATAAATGCAAGTTGTTATTGTAAACCCCTTCCAGCAATGGATCATCCAGTAATTAAGGTGATTTTTTTCCACCAGAGTTCGATTAATAATTCTTTGGTTTAATGCATTTCCTTCTGGGTCTTATTCCGCGAAATAAAGGGTATTTGAAGTGATAAAGACATCGATAAAATTTTGCTAATATTCATAGACTTGACTTTTCTTTGCAAAAGAGAAAGGATTAATTGCAGTAATGTTTGGCCTCACAAACCTATTACCAACAAAATAAATGTTTTATTCCCACATTGCTTTCAGATATCTCTTTAGAAACCCAGAGCTCTCCGCTCCTGCTGCACAATTTTTTTTTTTGAAATTCGTAGCCAATCGTTCCAATTCTTTGTCAAATCACAAACGCCAGAGGTCACCTTGGGGCCCATTCAAGGATCACTCTGCGCCAATGCTCTTAGCCAAAAGGCCTAGAGCCACTGCACCGTTCCTGGAAGTACTGCAATACCAGGTTCGTGCCATGGAGGTGGATGGGTCAGGTCCCCCACACACCTCCGTGGAGGTGGATGGGTCAAGCCACCCCACCCACCTCCTATTTCCAAAAAAGCAAGCATATACCTTCCTGATCCAGGGAGAACCACCTTGGGGTTATGGTGGTTACTCCCCTGTCAGGTCAGTTACGCATGACCTTAGCCAAAAGGCCGAGAAGCACAAATGCAGCTCGGCAAGGTGTCATCGTGCTAATGACAGACAGAGTGAGTTGCTGTTCAATAAATTACAGGGGATCCAACCTTCATAAGGTCAGCGTAATAACATTTATAAACTGGGAAAGTGTCACATGATCAAACATCACTTGATCAAACATGCAGGAATATAACAACCAGAGTTATAGATTCATAAAGCACAGGAGGAGGCCATTCTTCGAAAGAGTGATCCAATCAGTCCCACTCCCCCTGCTCTTTCCCCATATCCCCTTCAAGTATTTATCCAACTCCCTTTTGAAAGCCACAATTGAATCTGCTTCCACTGCCCTTTCAGGCAGTGCGTTCCAGATCGTAACAACTCGCTGCGTAAAAACATTCTCATCTCCCCCCTTGGATTTTTTGACGCTGGGAGCCTTTAGAGCACGCTCAGTGCCCCCCAGGCTTTGACAAGTCAAAGTTCAGTCAGGTTCCCTACCCCCCATCACTTGTGACACCTGCTGGAAAGCAAGCGTGTCCCCTGTTGGGTGAGGACAGGATTGGACTAGCTTGTGATGTTCTTGTAGTTGAATTGCCCGGCGACATTCACTGACTGGGACCAGGGATGTATAGGCGCTCAGATGAGGTATATGGAACCATATCCCATCAGGGGTTAGCACCAGTAGCGGCAAATCGAAAATAAAGTGCTTGAACTGTGCAGCGTGTCTATAATGTGGAAACGGTTAGTCATGGGCTGACTGATGAGCGAACTGGAACAGGATGTTGGCCTGGAACATGAGTAATGTGCACTCTACTGTATTCCAGCTTTGAGATGTGCTGACTGGAAGCACACTGAGGATCCTGTCAGACAGCTGGGAGTAATAACTCGAGCCACGATGGACAACAAGGTCCCCTATCTCTTTGATGAGTTCCTGCAGGGAAAGACATGCAGGGAGACGCTGAGCCGATTCGCCGAGCTTTGCCAACACTTGCACCTGGATCCCACCGACTATCGCAGCTTCTACCACAAGCTCAAAGGCAGCCTCAACTACTGGAAGGCCAAAGCCCTGTGGGTTAAGCTGGATAAACGAGCGTCGCTTAAAGATTATAAACAAGGCCAGGCTTGTGCGGGTACAAAGGCAAGTGTCATCCTGTGTGTTAAGTGCAGACTGCAAAATGCATGTTGTTCAGGCACATTGCAATCATTCTGACTCAGCCTTTGAATTTAATCTCCTGTTAAAAGGATCAGTGCCACCGGTTCCTCCACTCTGTTTCCCCAAGGTGCAGCACTCTCTGGGGTTCCCGTCAGTGTCACAGTGCACTTACAGACTCTGGCTACCAGGGGGCTCTATGGATTACATTTTCCCTTGCACAATTTAGTTTTCCTTTTACATTTTCTCTCTTACATTTTATTTTTGTTCTTTTAAAAGTTGATAATTCATTTCACCCCCTGCTCTCCCTTTTCGCCAGGCCCCCTCATGCAGCCGTCTTCCCTCTCCTCAGTCCTTCCCTCTCCCCAGTCCTTCCCTCGCCCTACCGTCAGGCCTCCTCATTCCCTTACGGCCTCGCCGCTCAGCAGTCGCCCCGTCTTGATTTCTTCTCTACGTTCTGGTTCCAGCCCGCCATCACTCTCATCTCTTGCCTTTCATGAGCTTATCGTGGATGATATCATGGCCCTGACGGAAACTTGGCTGAGGGGTGATGACACTTTAACTGAAGCCTCCCCGCACGGCTACACCTTCCACCACTTGCCCCGCCCAGACCGCCGTGGTGGCAGTGTGGCTCTCAGCACCAAATCACACCTTGGCCTATCCCCCTACTCCTCCAGCACTTTCTCCTCCTTTCACCAACTCACCTCATTTAAAATTCTCATTCTCTGCCACTCGCCCAAATGCCACAAAAATGTTATTACCGAGACATCCTCACTGCCTTCCTCCCTCAGCCTCTGCACCGAGCGATTTCTCATCCTCGGTGATTTCAACCTCCATCTCAATTCATCATGCTCTCTCTCCTCTGAGTTCACTATCCTCCCTCCATGTGAATTCCTCAACCCATATTCAAGGCCACCCCTCGACCTTACCATCTCACATGATCATTCTGGGATGCAAAGATAAACCCTGGCTTCTATTCTCTATGCTAGCCGTCTTCTTAAACCACTCTCCCCTGTCTCCACCACACTCACCTCCAACAACGTGTGAGGAGCTCATGGATTCTGCCTCTGCCCCTTCCCTTCCTTCCCCTAGCCCACCGGGCCAAACTTCCTCTGAGCTTCCCCGCTGCCCTGGTCCTGAACTCGCATCCTTCTCCAGTTTCTCTCCGATTTCTCCTGGTGACCTCTCCATGCTCATCCTGTCCATGAGACCCACTGCCTGCTCCCTTGACCCTATTCCCACTAAACTGCTGACCACCCAACTTCCTTTTCTGGTTCCCATACTAGCCGACATTGTTAACGGTTCTCTCGCCTCGGGTACTGTCCCCCTCGCCTTCAAATCTACCGTCATCACCACTCTCAAAAAAAAACTAACCCTTGACCCCCCCCCCCCCCGCCCCCTTCCTTGCAAACTACCGCCCCATCTCCAACCTCCCTTTCATCTCCAAAGTCCTTGAATGAGTTGTTGCCTCCTAAATCCGTGACCATATTTCCCTCAACTCCATGTTTGAATCCCTTTAATCAGGTTTCTGCCCCTGCCACAGACCCGAAACGGCTCTCATCAAAGTCACAAATTACATCCTTTGTGACTGTGACATGGTAAACCATCCCTCCTTGTCCTTCTCAACCTGTCTGCAGCCTTTGACATGGTTGACCACTCCATCCTCCTCCAATGCCTCTCCACCATCGTCCAGCTGGGTGGGACTGTGCTCGCCTGATTCCATTCTTATCTAGCCAGAGAATCACGTGCAGTAGTTTCTCTTCCTGCATCGTTACCTCTGGTGTCCCCCAAGGATCTATCCTTGGCTCCCTCCTATTTCTCATCTACATGCTGCCCTTTGGTGACATTAACTGAAAACACAGCATCAGTTTCCACATATACGCTGATGACCTCACCATCACTTCTTTTGACCCCTCCATGGTCTCTAAATTGCCAGACTGCTTGTCCAACATCCAGTATTGAATGAGTAGAAATTTTCTCCAATTAACTGGTTTCGGTCCCCGCCACAAACTGCGTTCCCTAGCCAATAACTCCATCCCTCTCCCTAACATTTGTCTGAGTTGAACCAGATTGTTTGCAACCTTGCCGTCATATTTGACCCTGAAATGAGCTTCCGACCACATATCCGCAGCATAACTAAGACCGCCTATTTCCACCTCCGTAACATCGCCCACCTCCGCCCCTGCCTTAGCTCATCTGCTGCTGAAGCCCTCACCATGCCAGTGTTACCTCTAGACTTGACTATTCAAACGCACTCATTCATGGCTGGCCTCCCACATTCTACACTTCGTAAACTAGAGATCCAAAACTTGGCTGCCCATGTCCTAAGTCGCACCAAGTCCCACTCACCCATCATCCCTGTGCTTGCTGACCTGTATTAACTCCTGGTTAAGCAACGCCTCGATTTTAAAAAATCTCATCCATATTTTCATATCTCTCCATGGCCTCGCCCCTCCCTATCTCTGTAATCTCCTCCAGCCCCACAACCCCCCCCCCCCCCCCCACTCCCCACCCCCCCGAGATGTCCGCGCTCCTCTAACTCTGCCCTCTTGAGCATCCCTGATTATAATCACTCAACCATTGGTAGCCGAGTTTTCAGCTACCTGGGCCCTAAGCTCTGGAGCTCCCTGCCTAAACCTCTCCGCCCCTCTACCCCTTTTTTCTCCTTTAAGACGCTGCTTAAAACTTACCTCTTTGACTGAGCTTTTGGTCATTTGCCCTAATTTCTCCTTATGTGGCTTGTTATCAAATTTTTGTCTTATAATACTCTAGTGAAGCGCCTTAGGATGTTTTACCACATTGAAGGGGCTATATAAATACAAGTTGTCGTTGTCTCCTGCCTGCGGCCCTCACTATCTCTGCCCTCACTATCCGCTATTTCTATGACCGTTTGATTTTCCAACAAAGACGCTACCAACATTTTCACTGCCTATGATGATGATGATTACATCCCCCTGAGATGTTAACGGTTTGCCCGCGAACTTTGCAGAGAGAAGCAGAGCTCCCTCTTCATTCGATAACTTATCCTGAAGGATTCATTTCTCTTCCCATTTCCTGAGCTATTTAATACAATAATACTATCGGCAGGCTCGCTTCCTCCTTAATTGCAATGAGTATCGAAGCCAGAATTAGTTTTGACTGCAATCTGACCTTAAAAAATCTCAATTCGGCCTGATCAATCGCTCTAAGATTATAGAGTCTGATACGAGAAAATCGTGGGTGGTAATTTAGACATTTAAAGTATAAATATTGACAACTAATTTTCTCCATACTCGGTTATGATGGGAGAGGTTAGTTAGGCCTTGGGTCGGCTTGACTTGAGTTGGGTCAGGTAGGGTTGGATGCAGTTGTGTTGGGTTGGGTCGGGTCAGGTCGAATGGGCTAGGACTAATGTCATGTGTCATCACAATGACAAATATTTCCTTCATTCTAAGTTTACGTTACTTTGTTTCCCAATGTGCATTACGAAACTTCTCAGGCCATTTATTAGTAGTAATAATAAATTAGTAGTACTATGACAATTTATGTTTATGTGACCTCCATTACACAAACTAAAACACGAGCCCAGGGGAGGGGCTGTTAATAGCGAGGACCAAAAACCCTTCAGAAAAACGTAAAACTTTTTTTAATCTATTCATTCTCAGGACATGGGCATCGCTGGCAACGCTGGCATTTAGTGCCTGTTAGCCTGAGAAGGTGGCAGTGCGCCGCCTTCTGAAGCCGCTGCAGTCCGCTTTGTATTCTTTGTAGTGACTGGATAACTGAGCGGATGGCTAGGTCACTTCAAGGTGTGGGAGCTCGGCCCAGAGATATGGTTCCAACCGTGTCGGGTTGAATCTTTGACCTGCGTTCCCGTTGAGCGAGTATCGCTGGGTTTTCCTAAGGTTAACAAGGGGTTCTTGCTTATATACAAGGGTAGCTTTTCCCTTGAGGTACTTCACCCATCGTAGACACATATCAGAAATATTACCAACTATCTGCCACATGCGGGTAGGATGGGTCAGGTAGGTTAGGGCTTGGGTCGGCTTGGCTTGAGTTGGGTCAGCTAGGGTTGGGTGCAGTCGCATTGGGCCAGGTTGGGACAGATCAGGTTGAATGGTTTGGCCTAATGTCGTGTGTCGTCACAAAGATAACATAAGAGAAAGGGAGCAGGAGTAAGCCACATGGCACCTCGAGCCTGCTCCACCATTCAATAAGATCATGGCTGATCTTCTACCTGAACTCCACTTTCCCGCCCGATCCCCATATCCCCCACTATCACGGGAAACAAGCCAAAGGTAGGCACTGGAAATGTTACAAGGACACCCTCAAAGACTCCCTGATGAAGTGCAACATCCCCACTGACACCTGGGAGTCCCTGGCCAAAGACCGCCCAAAGTAGAGAGAGCACATCCGGGAGGGCGCTGAGCACTGCCGAGAGCATGCAGAAATCAAGCGCAGGCAGCAAAAAGAATGTGCGGCAAACCTGTCCCACCCTCCCTTACCCTCAACGACTATCTGTCTCACCTGTGATAGGTTCTCATATTGGACTGTTCAGCCACCTAAGGACTCATTTTAAGAGTGGAAGCAAGCCTTCCTCGATTCCGAGGGACTGCCTGTGATGATGACTATGAGTGCAGAAATGCTACAGCAGGCTCCGTTGAATAACCTTGCACTGTCCTCCCACAGATTATCATTCCAATCTCGAGTTCACCCACACTGTCCGGACACAGCAGCAGACGCAGCTCTGCTGATCCAGTCGAGCCATAACCTTGCCCTCTGTGAAATGAAGGTGCTCTTTCCTGAATCCTGTGCGTAATCTTCCTCTTGTGTTACAGTGGCGGCTCATGTTCCAGCTCTCAGTGCTAGTCCTCGTCATTCACCTTCACTCACTGTTTCTATAATGGAGGGTGGTTGGGAGAGAGAGGAGGCATAAAAACACTTTGGTGGAGAGTTCTGACTTGCTGCCGGGATGTAACACTGTTGGCTGTGGATCAGCCGCTCGCTGTGGACACCCGATAGTGACATTGCCCGTTATAGAAACTGCACCATTTCCTTTCCAATGCTTGGCAAGTCCCACTGCAGAAACTCGAGCACATAACCTAGGCTGACAATGGAAATAAATACTGTGCAACTTCTATCATGGCTGATCTGCAGTTCCAATTTTACCCCATCAATATTTTGAACACAATTTCCTCTGTTCAGTCTGTCTTGTTGCATCGTACAGTACTCGATTCCATTGAGGCCATTTTGGCCTTTCGGTGGATTTTTGACCTTGGAGTTGTTGTTGTTGCAGTGTTTGGTTCTCGGAGCTGGTCCCTGTGGTCTCCGTGCCGCCATCGAGCTTGCGTTTCTCGGAGCCAAAGTCCTTGTTGTGGAGAAGAGGGACCGTTTCTCACGGAACAATGTTCTCCACCTCTGGCCGTTCACCATCCACGACCTGCGAGCTCTCGGGGCCAAGAAATTCTATGGAAAATTCTGTTCGGGTTCACTCGACCATATCAGTAAGTTCACAGAGATTGCGTGCGAGTGTAAGCACGTGTGAGTGAGCGTAGAGCGTGTGTGTGGGAGTGAGTGTGTATACAAATATGTCTTGTGTGAAATGTAAAACAAAAGGACAAATCTTGCCTTTATATAGTGCCTTTCATGACCTCAGGACGTCCCATATCTTCGATCTTGCATAGTTTTACAGCATCAATACAAAGCTAACAGGACACTTTCTGTATTTGTCACACTGCAAAGGTATTTTGTTCCATAACGTATCAGAATTCCTGTAGAATTGGGAACCGGTCACATGCATTCCGTGGAAAGTTGCAGTCATTAACCCATCTTCTATATGATTGAAAATCTCACAGTGATTGATTCTGACAGGTATGGTGGCTGCTCCTAACCAGTTCTCCGTTCCTTATTTCGTCGCTGCAGGCATCCGGCAACTGCAGCTAATTCTGCTGAAGGTGGCCCTCATCCTGGGTGTCGAAGTCCATGTAAATGTGGAATATAAAGGATTCATAGAGCCTCCGCAGGACCAGAAGGAGAAAGGTAAGGACCTGGCCTCTAACTGAGCTCACTCCATTCCTCAGGTAATGCAGGATTGTGTTCTGAGGGGTTGGGGTGGCTAGAATTACTGCAAGATGCTACCCAATGACAGTGGAGCTTGTTCATATGGACGGTGAGGGGGGTGCTAGGGGGTGAATAACCCACATATTTAGAGAATAACCCATCGGGGGAAAAAAAACCTTTGTGGGAAAAACCCTTACATAGGGTAATAATCCATATATGGGAGGTAATCTGTGTACATTGGCTGCTGTATAACACACTCTCCCTGTGTTCACTGTCAGCACTGGATCCTGTATGACCCACAGCCTTGTGTTCACTGTCAGCACTGGATCCTGTATAACCCACACCCCATGTGTTCACCGTGCAATGGATCTTGTATAACCCACAGCCTTGTATTCACTGTCAGTCCTGGATCCTATATAACCCACAGCCTTGTGTTCACTGTCAGCACTGAATCCTGTATAACCCACAGCTTTGTGTTCACTGTCAGCCCTAGATCCTATATAACCCACAGCCTTGTGTTCCCTGTGAACTGGATCCTGTATAACCCACAGCCTTGCATTCATTGTGCACTAGATCTTGTATAACCCACAGCCTTGTGTTCACTGTCAGCACTGGATCCTGTATAACCCACAGCATTGTTTTCACTGTGCACTAGATCTTGTATAACCCACATTGTGTTCACTGTCAGCACTGAATCCTGTATAACCCAAAGCCTTGTGTTCACTGTCAGCACTGGATCATGTATAACCCACAGCTTTGTGTTTACCGTGCACAGGATCCTGTATAACCCACAGCCTTGTGTTCCCTATGTACTAGATCCTGTATAACCCACAGCCTTGCATTCACTGTGCACTAGATCTTGTATAACCCACAGCCTTGTGTTCACTGTCAGCACTGAATCCTGTATAACCCACAGCATTGTTTTCACTGTGCACTAGATCTTGTATAACCCACATTGTGTTCACCGTCAGCACTGAATCCTGTATAACCCAAAGCCTTGTGTTCACTGTCAGCACAGGATCCTGTATAACCCACAGCCTTGTGTTCCCTATGTACTAGATCCTGTATAACCCACAGCCTTGTGTTCACTGTCACCACTGGATCCTGTATAACCCACACCCTTGTATTCACTGTCAGCACTGGATTCTATATAACTCTGGATCCTGTATAACCCACAGCCTTGTGTTCACTGTGCACTGGATCTTGTATAACCCACAGCCTTCTGTTCACTGTCAGCACTGGATCCTGTATAACCCACAGCCCTGTGTTCCCTGTGCACTGGATCCTATATAACCCACAGCCTTGTGTTCACTGTCAGCACTGGATCCTGTATAACCCACAGCCTTGTGTTCACTGTCAGCATTGGATCCTGTATAACCCACAGCCCTGTGTTCACTGTCAGCACTGGATCCTGTATAACCCACAGCCTTGTTTCACTGTCAGCACTGGATCCTGTATAACCCACAGCCTTGTGTTCACTGTCAGCACTGGATCCTGTATAACCCACAGCCTTGTGTTCACTGTCAGCACTGGATCCTGTATAACCCACAGCCCATGTGTTCACTGTCAGCACTGGATCCTGTATAACCCACAGCCTTGTGTTCCCTGTGCGCTGGATCCTGTATAACCCACAGCCTTGTGTTCACTGTCAGCACTGGATCCTGTATAACCCACAGCCTTGTGTTCACTGTCAGCACTGGATCCTGTATAACCCACAGCCTTGTATTCACTGTCAGCACTGGATCATGTATAACCGACAGCCCATGTGTTCACTGTCAGCACTGGATCCTGTATAACCCACAGCCCATGTGTTCACTGTCAGCACTGGATCCTGCATAACCCACAGCCTTGTGTTCCCTGTGCACTGGATCCTGTATAACCCACAGCCTTGTGTTCCCTGTGCACTGGATCCTGTATAACCCACAGCCTTGTTTCACTGTCAGCACTAGATCCCGTATAATGCACAGCCTTGTGTCCCCTGTGCACTGGATCCTGTATAACCCACAGCCTTGTGTTCACTGTCAGCACTGGATCCTGTATCACCCACAGCCTTGTGTTCACTGTCAGCACTGGATCCTGTATAACCCACAGCCTTGTGTTCACTGTCAGCACTGGATCCTGTATAACCCACAGCCTTGTATTCACTGTCAGCACTGGATCATGTATAACCGACAGCCCATGTGTTCACTGTCAGCACTGGATCCTGTATAACCCACAGCCCATGTGTTCACTGTCAGCACTGGATCCTGCATAACCCACAGCCTTGCGTTCCCTGTGCACTGGATCCTGTATAACCCACAGCCTTGTGTTCCCTGTGCACTGGATCCTGTATAACCCACAGCCTTGTGTTCACTGTCAGCACTGGATCCTGTATAACCCACAGCCTTGTGTTCCCTGTGCGCTGGATCCTGTATAACCCACAGCCTTGTGTTCACTGTGCACTGGATCCTGTATAACCCACAGCCTTGTGTTCCCTGTGCACTGGATCCTGTATAACCCACAGCATTGTGTTCACTGTGCACTGGATCCTGCATAACCCACAGCCGTGTGTTCACTGTCAGCACTGGATCCTGTATAACCCGCAGCCCATGTGTTCACCGTGCACTGGATCCTGTATAACCCACAGCATTGTGTTCACTGTGCACTGGATCCTGTATAACCCACAGCCTTGTGTTCACTGTGCACTGGATCCTGTATAACCCACAGCCTTGTGTTCACTGTGCACTAGATCTTGTATAACCCACAGCCTTGTGTTCACTGTGCACTGGATCCTGTATAACCCACAGCCTTGTGTTCACTGTGCACTAGATCTTGTATAACCCACAGCCGTGTGTTCACTGTCAGCACTGGATCCTGTATAATCCGCAGCCCATGTGTTCACCGTGCACTGGATCCTGTATAACCCACAGCATTGTGTTCACTGTGCACTGGATCCTGTATAACCCATAGCCTTGTGTTCACTGTGCACTGGATCCTGTATAACCCACAGCCTTATGTTCACTGTGCACTAGATCTTGTATAACCCACAGCCTTGTGTTCACTGTGCACTGGATCCTGTATAACCCACAGCCTTGTGTTCACTGTGCACTAGATCTTGTATAACCCACAGCCTTGTGTTCACTGTCAGCACTGGATCCTGTATAACCCACAGCCCATGTGTTCACCGTGCACTGGATCCTGCATAACCCACAGACCATGTGTTCCCTGTGCACTGGATCCTGTATAACCCACAGCCTTATGTTCACTGTGCACTAGATCTTGTATAACCCACAGCCTTGTGTTCACTGTGCACTGGATCCTGTATAACCCACAGCCTTGTGTTCACTGTGCACTAGATCTTGTATAACCCACAGCCTTGTGTTCACTGTCAGCACTGGATCCTGTATAACCCACAGCCCATGTGTTCACCGTGCACTGGATCCTGTATAACCCACAGCCTTATGTTCACTGTGCACTAGATCTTGTATAACCCACAGCCTTGTGTTCACTGTGCACTGGATCCTGTATAACCCACGGCCTTGTGTTCACTGTGTACTGGATCCTGTATAACCCACAGCAATGTGTTCACTGTCAGCACTGGATCCTGTATAACCCATAGCCCATGTGTGCACCGTGCACTGGATCCTGTATAACCCACAGCCCATGCGTTCTCCGTGCACTGGATCCTGTATAACCCACAGACCATGTGTGCCCTTTGCACAGTGGTCCTGCTGTAATTCTCTGTCTCTG
Organism: Pristiophorus japonicus; assembly: GCF_044704955.1. Lineage (NCBI taxonomy): Eukaryota > Metazoa > Chordata > Chondrichthyes > Pristiophoridae > Pristiophorus > Pristiophorus japonicus. The sequence continues at coordinate 71,601,707 of NC_091993.1, read as the reverse complement.
TTTTGCAGTGATCGGATGGCGAGCTGATCTTCTCCCGGCTGGTCACCCAGTGTCCGAGTATGAGTTTGACGTGTTTGTCTCTGCTGGTGGAGGCAGATACGTCCCCGAAGGTAAGAGATAATATGCGGGAACATGAGTCAGAATGTGTAATAGGATTTGTCATTTTACTTCATAATTAAAAAAAAAGTTTAGTTTAATACAAAATGATACATCTCGTACACATTAGCTGTTTATCACACTTTAAATATCCGCTAAAACTTGAATGCCAGACTTTGAAAAAATATAAAAGAAGAAAGGTAAAATAAAGAAAAGATCTGGTACAAGAGCCAGATTGTCCATAATCATTAAGTTACCTGAGCAAACACACTTAAACACAAAAGTCAGGAAGAACTTGCATTTACATAGCATCTTTCACAACCTCAGGACGTCCCAAAGCACTTTACAGCCAATGAAGTACTTTTGAAGTGTAGTCACTGTTGTAATGTAGGAAGCAAGGGCTGTAATTTCGGACAGGAAACAGAATATCTGCACTTCAAAAAAAGGAAAGCGAGGATTGGGAGCTGCACTCTGTGTTGACTATAATCTTACAACTGTCGTTAATGTTGCACAGTTTAAAGCAAATGGGTTAACGAGGCACCAGAATGCTGCCGATTGGAATATTTCTAGTTTGGATCCTCAAGGCACAACAGCTGCTCTTCAGCAGCAGAATAGGCTCCTTTTCAAACAGTGTGCCAGCCAACTGATCACATGCAATGCCAAGGGAAATCGACCCGCACATCTACATTAGAGACACTCGGACAATGTTGCTCAGAAACCGGTAAAAACAAACAGAACTGCATGTGTTCTGTGAGAGTCTGCTGCAGCACTGGTGTGAGGCAACTATGGCGAGGCTGCTCAATAGGAAATGACACACACAAACCACCCCTCTCACCGTAACCAAGAAAAGAACACTCGGCCAGCCTCACAAAGTAAGATGCACATTGGTCGAGCATTTTGGCATTGGAAGGTTGGGAGTAAATGCATTGTGCGTGCTCGTTCAGCCCTGTGAAGGAGGATGTGTGAGCAGACAAGTGCAGAAAATGCATGAAAATATGAAACGTAGAGAGAATAATAGCGCAGGGGGATGGTAATAGGCTTTATTAGAGCTGTAGAGCGTGGTGTGACTGGAGCATGATGCCTTTCATTTCTCAATGAAAAGTGCCTGATATTAACTGTGATACTATGTTCAGATACTTCCCCACCGGGTGGGCAAGACGGTCCCAGATCCAATGCCTTGGGCCTACTTTTCTTCGCCTCTTCACTCTCATTGTGGTTAAAGTTCCAGAGGTGCTGGCAACCCTCCAGTACTTTGCCCAAGTGCCTATTTTTCAAATGTGACTATCAGCAAACTATTCCATCACTGCCACACCCAATACCATCGTCGCCCAGTGACCTAATAGCTGCAGCGTTCCGGGATCAGGAGCGGGAACCTTGGCCCGGAGACAGTGCGACCAAATATCGCTCCCCAGATGCTGAGAAAAACAAATCAGCATAGGCCAAGGACTTAAAAGACCTTGCATTTATATAGCGCCTTTCACAACCTCAGGATCATAGAAGTTTACAGTTTACCGTGCAGGCCAACAAGAGGTTATCCAGCCCAATCCCACTTTCCAGCTCTAGGTCCGTAATCTTGCAGGTTACAGCCCTTCAAGTGCACATCCAAGTACTTTTTAAATGTGGTGAGGGCTTCTGCTTCTACAATCCTTTCAGGCAGTGAGTTCCTGACCTCCACAACCTTCTGCGTGAAGAAATTTCCCCTCAAATCCTCTCTAAACCTTCTGCCAATTACATTATATTTATGCGCCCTGGTTGTTGACCCCTCTGCTAAGGGAAATAGGCCCTTTCTGTCCACTCTATCTAGGCCCCTCATAATTTTATACACCTCAATGAGGTCTCCCCTCAGCTTCCTCTGTTCCAAGGAAACCAAACCCAGCCAATCTAATCTGTCCTCATTGCTAAGATTCTCCACTCCCAGCAACATCCTCATAAATCTCCTCTGTATCCTCTCCAATGCAATCACGTCCTTCCTGTAATGCGGTGACCAGAATTGCACGCAGTACTCCAGCTGTGGCCTAACCAGTGTTTTATACAGGTCAAGCATAACCCCTTTGCTCTTATATTCTTTGTCTCGGCTAATAAAGGCAAGCATTCCGTATGCCTTCTTAACCACCTTATCTACCTGTCCTGCTACCTTCAGGGATCTGTGGACCTGCACTCCAAGGTTCCTTTGTTCCTCTACACTTCTCAGTATCCTATCATTTAATGTGTATTCCCTTGCCTTGTTAGCCCTCCCCAAATGCATTACCTCACACTTCTCTGGATTAAATTGATTTAACTTCTCATTCAAAAGACAGTATCTCTGACAATGCACCACTTCCTCAGCACTGCATTGTGTCAGCCTAGTTTTTGTGCTGAAGTCTCTGGAGTGGGACTTGAACCCACAACCTCCTGACTCAGGCGCGAGGGCTACCCACTGAGCCACAGGTGACATGGGTGCTCCCTGGTCTGAATGGTTTCATACCATAGTGGGTGGTGCTTTTACCCACTGAGTGGGTGACCAACAACAGCAACATCGTTATTTATGGTCACCTCATCTTTATTATCATGAGGCCCCAATAACGGGAGCCTGGCTGTCTTAATACCGACCAACTTAGTGAGCTCCACGTGTGAAACTTACAGGCTTCAAGAAGAAGGAAATGAGAGGGAAACTGGCGATTGGAATCACGGCCAATTTCGTTAACCACAACAGCAAGGCAGAGGCCAAAGTGGAAGAAATCAGTGGAGTCGCCTACCTCTTCAACCAGAAATTCTTCCAACAGCTTCGCAAGGACACAGGTCAGGAGCGTGCGCCCCGATAAAGGCTGCACCTTGTCTTTACATGACTGCTGGTGGTACTGGAAATGAAACCTATCTTGTCAGATGCTGTGCTGACTGTATCGAGCTGCCAGGTCTGGGTGCTTGCCACGGAGGGGGTGCAGCACAGATTCACCAGAATGATACCAGGCCAAAAGGGTTAAATTATGTTGCACAGACTGACTTGTATTCCCGTGACTATAGAAGGTTAAGGGGTGATCTGATTGAGGTGTTCAAGATGATTAAAGGATTTGACAGGGTGGATAGAGAGAAACTATTTGCTCTGCTGGGTGAGGCCAGAACAAGGGGACCTTGGGCCCTATTTTCACCACCATTCTGTGCCATTTTTTTTGCGTCCGCCGTTTTTTTTTGGAGCAGACCTAAACCTGCCAAGGTTTCTGCGCCATCCTAAACTACTTACGGACGATTTTTTTTTAGTTCCCAATTTTTTGACATCACCATTTCTGGCCATTTAAGCGAGTTTGGCCAAGTCGGATTTTTTCAAAAACGGCGCAGTGCACCATTCTGAAAAACTTTAGCTGCACTTAAGAAAATCGGCGCAGAGAAGACGCCATTGTTTTAGCAGAGCTGAGTTAGGTTTTGGAAGGAGGGAAGTCTTTTTGCAGAGGGATAAGAGTGGCTAATCAGTGGGGGGAGGGGGGCCATTCGGCCCGGGATAGTTGCGGGAGGAGGGGGAGGGTCGGGAGGCCATTCGGCCTGGGATAGCAGAGGGGGTGGAGGGCGGGGTGCCATTCGGCCTGGGATAGCAGCGGCACCAGGGCTCTACAAAAAAGCAGTAACCTAAAGTGCAATTGTGTGTGGAATTAAAGAAATAAATATTGCAGAGTATGATAGTTTGCCATTACAATCTTCCAATAAACAGAAGTGAAGAGATCTTGGCAATGGTACATATAGTATGTACCTGCATCTGTCTCGCTGCATCTTTGTATGGTTCACTTTGCAACCTCAGCCCTTCAGTGTGGCCCTCGTTACCCTGGCAACCTCAGTTTTTCGGCGCAGACGTTAAGCTCCACCCACAGTGCTTAAGGACAATCTGCACCGCTCCAAAATGAAGATTTATTCTGGCGAAACTTGAAACATTTTTTTCTGGCGCAGTCGGCCACTAAAAAATCAGATGTACCTCTACAACCACGCCAAAAATCAGCCATGTGGAAAATTGGCCCCATAATCTTAAAATTTGAGCTAAACCATTCAGGGGTGATGTTAGGAAGCACTTCTTCACAAAAAGGGTAGTGAAAATCTGGAACTCTCTCCCCCAAGGAGATGATAATGCTCGGGGTCAATTGAAAACTTTCTAACTGCGATTGATGATTTTTGATAGGCAAGGGTATTAAACGATTTGGAACCAGGGCGGGTAGATGGGGTTGAGGTACAGATCAGCTCATCATAGGCAGTTCCTCGAAACGAGGATGACTTGCTTCCACACCAAAAAAGGATGAGTTCACAGGTGTTTCGAACGAAGAACCCAAACTACATCGCGAAGGGTGGAAGATGCCTGTGTGTGAATTTTTTTAACGTGTGGTGACCATTGCACACCAGCTACCACACGGGCTTGACAGAGCTAGGTCTTGGTCCACTGGCAAGGGTTAACCAGAACGACTGGAGACCAGCACGGACCTAGTGCACACACATATCGCAGTGTGGGCTGGTCCGTGCTGCCCCTGGGCCCCTGGCCCCAATCGCGTCCCTCTAAAGTCTCTCACAGATCAGCTATAATTTAATTGAATAGCGGAACAGACTCGAGGGGCTGAATGACCTCCCGATGGTCCTATGTTCCTGCTGTGCATCTCAGATCAGTTATAGAGCTTGTCTCACAGATCCCTATTGCCCAATAAAGTGCTTGCCTCACCTCGACCAGCTGCACCCCGATCACAGGCTTCCTTTCTCTGGCATCTCCGTGACATTTCCATTTCCCCAGTCGCTCTCTCTGTTGCAGCAACTTCTGGAGCCCGATTTGGCAGCTGGGTCCAATCAGTTGTGCTGGCCAATCATGGCCACTGGGCTGAAGCTGTGTGATCTCATCTGGCTGCAGAGAGAACCATTTTCTGTTGCTCAGCTGGTTGGGTTTGAACCGATGTGAAAATGCAAGGGAGCACCATCGCCCAACCACAACCCCTCCCCTTCTCCCCCAGCCATAGTAACCCCTCCCCTCCTCCCTTCCCCAGCCACAGTAACCCCTCCCCCAACCACAATAACTCCTTCCCTCCTCCCTCCCCCAACCACAATAACCCCTTCCCTCCCCCTCCCCCTCCCACAATAACCCCTCCCTTCCCCCAACCACAATAACTCCTCCCCATCTCCCTCCCCCAACCACAATAACCCCTCCCCTCCTCCAACCACAATAATCCCTCCCCTCCTCCCTCCCCCAACCACAATAACCCTTCCCCTCCCCCCTCCCCCCTCCCCATCACCATCCCCCCTCCCCATCACCATCCCCCCTCCCCATCCACATAACCCCTCCCCATCCACATAACCCCTCCCCAACCACAATAACCCCTCCCCTCCCCCATAACCCCGCCCCAAACGCAATAACCCCTCCCCTCCCTCTCCCGCAACCACAATAACCACTCCCCTCCTTCTCCCGCAACCACAATAACCCCTCTCCTCCCTCTCCCGCAACCACAATAACCCCTCCCCTCCCTGTCCCGCAACCACCCACCCACCACCCCGCCCTTCCCCCCAACGACCACCCCGAACCACACATCCACCCCCAACCCAAAATAACCCCTCCCCCATCACACATCAACCCCCCTCCCCCCCCAACCACACACCAACCTCCCCTCCCCCCCAACCCCCCCTCCCCCAACCACACACCAAGCCCCCCTCCCCCAACCACACACCAAGCCCTCCTCCCCCAACCACACACCAACCCCTCCTCCCCCAACCACACACCAACCCCTCCTCCCCCAACCACACACCAACCCCTCCTCCCCCAACCACACACCAACCTCCCCTCCCCCCCAACCACACACCAACCTCCCCTCCCCCCCCAACCACACACCAACCTCCCCTCCCCCCAACCACACACCAACCTCCCCTCCCCCCAACCACACACCAACCCCCCCCTCCCCTCCCCCAACCACACACCAACCCCCCCTCCCCCAACCACACACCAACCCCTCCTCCCCCAACCACACACCAACCTCCCCTTCCCCCCCAACCACACACCAACCTCCCCTTCCCCCCCAACCACACACCAACCTCCCCTCCCCCCCCCAACCACACACCAACCTCCCCTCCCCCCCCAACCACACACCAACCCCCCCCTCCCCCCAACCACACACCAACCCCCACCTCCCCCAACCACACACCAACCTCCCCCTCCCCCCTCCCCCAACCACACACCAACCCCTCCTCCCCCAACCACACACCAACCCCTCCTCCCCCAACCACACACCAACCCCTCCTCCCCCAACCACACACCAACCCCTCCTCCCCCAACCACACACCAACCTCCCCTTCCCCCCCAACCACACACCAACCTCCCCTTCCCCCCCAACCACACACCAACCTCCCCTTCCCCCCCAACCACACACCAACCTCCCCTCCCCCCCAACCACACACCAACCTCCCCTCCCCCCCCAACCACACACCAACCTCCCCTCCCCCCCCCCCAACCACACACCAACCCCCCCCTCCCCCCAACCACACACCAACCCCCACCTCCCCCAACCACACACCAACCTCCCCCCTCCCCCCTCCCCCAACCACACACCAACCTCCCCTCCCCCCCAACCACACACCAACCTCCCCTCTCCCCCAACCACACACCAACCTCCCCTCTCCCCCAACCACACACCAACCTCCCCTCCCCCCCAACCACACACCAACCTCCCCTCTCCCCCAACCACACACCAACCTCCCCCCTCCCCCCTCCCCCAACCACACACCAACCCCCCCCTCCCCCCAACCACACACCAACCCCCACCTCCCCCAACCACACACCAACCTCCCCCCTCCCCCCCTCCCCCAACCACACACCAACCTCCCCTCCCCCCCAACCACACACCAACCTCCCCTCTCCCCCAACCACACACCAACCTCCCCTCTCCCCCAACCACACACCAACCTCCCCTCCCCCCCAACCACACACCAACCTCCCCTCTCCCCCAACCACACACCAACCTCCCCCCTCCCCCCTCCCCCAACCACACACCAACCCCCCCCTCCCCCCAACCACACACCAACCCCCACCTCCCCCAACCACACACCAACCTCCCCCCTCCCCCCTCCCCCAACCACACACCAACCCCTCCTCCCCCAACCACACACCAACCCCTCCTCCCCCAACCACACACCAACCCCTCCTCCCCCAACCACACACCAACCCCTCCTCCCCCAACCACACACCAACCTCCCCTCCCCCCCAACCACACACCAACCTCCCCTCTCCCCCAACCACACACCAACCTCCCCTCTCCCCCAACCACACACCAACCTCCCCTCCCCCCCAACCACACACCAACCTCCCCTCTCCCCCAACCACACACCAACCTCCCCCTCCCCCCTCCCCCAACCACACACCAACCCCCCCCTCCCCCCAACCACACACCAACCCCCACCTCCCCCAACCACACACCAACCTCCCCCCTCCCCCCTCCCCCAACCACACACCAACCCCTCCTCCCCCAACCACACACCAACCCCTCCTCCCCCAACCACACACCAACCTCCCCTTCCCCCCCAACCACACACCAACCTCCCCTTCCCCCCCAACCACACACCAACCTCCCCTTCCCCCCCAACCACACACCAACCTCCCCTTCCCCCCCAACCACACACCAACCTCCCCTTCCCCCCCAACCACACACCAACCTCCCCTCCCCCCCCAACCACACACCAACCTCCCCTCCCCCCCCCCCCAACCACACACCAACCCCCCCCTCCCCCCAACCACACACCAACCTCCCCCCTCCCCCCTCCCCCAACCACACACCAACCTCCCCTCCCCCCCAACCACACACCAACCTCCCCTCCCCCCCAACCACACACCAACCCCCGCTCCCCCAACCTCACACCAACCTCCCCCCAACCACACACCAACCTCACCTCCCCCCCCCACACACCAACCTCACCTCCCCCCCAACCACACACCAACCTCACCTCCCCCCCCAACCACACACCAACCTCACCTCCCCCCCCCAACCACACACCAACCTCACCTCCCCCCCCCAACCACACACCAACCCCCCCTTCCCCAACCACACACCAACCCCCCCTTCCCCCAACCACACACCCACCACCCCTTCCCCCAACCACACACCCACCCCCCTCCCCCAACCTCACACCCACCCCCCTCCCCCAACCTCACACCCACCCCCCTCCCCCAACCTCACACCCACCTCCCTCCCCCAACCTCACACCAACCCCCCCTCCCCCAACCACACACCAACCCCCCCTCCCCCAACCACACACCAACCCCCCTCCCCCAACCACACACCAACCCCCCCTCCCCCAACCACACACCAACCCCCCCTTCCCCAACCACACACCAACCCCCCCTCCCCCCAACCACACCACAACCCCACCCCCCCTCCAACCACACCACAACCCCACCCCCCCTCCCCCCCTCCCCCAACCACAACCCCTCCCCCCCTCCCCCAACCACAACCCCTCCCCCCCCCCAACCACAACCCCTCCCCCCCCCCCAACCACAACCCCTCCCCCAACCAACCACAACCCCTCCCCCAACCACAACCCCTCCCCCAACCACAACACCTCCCACAGCCACAATAACCCCCTCCCCTTCTACCCCAGCCACAGTAACCCCTCCCCTCCTCCCTACCCCAGCCACAGTAACCCCTCCCCTCCTCCCTACCCCAGCCACAGTAACCCCTTCCCTCCTCCCTCCCCCAACCACAATAACCCCTTCCCACCCCCTACCACAGTAACCCCTCCCCCAACCACAATAACTCCTTCCCTCCCCCAACCACAATAACCCCTTCCCTCCCCCAACCACAATAACCCCTTCCCTCCCCCTCCCCCAACCACAATAACCCCTTCCCTCCCCCTCCCCCAACCACAATAACCCCTCCCTTCCCCCAGCCACAATAACCCCTCCCCTCCTCCCTCCCCCAACCACAATAACCCCTCCCCCAACCACAATAACCCCTCCTCTCCTCCCTCCCCCAACCACAATAACACCTCCCCTCCCCCCTCCCCCCAACCACACCCCAACCCCCTCTCCCCCCACCCACACACACCAACCCCCCCTCCCCCCACCCACACACACCAATCCCCCCTCCCCCCACCCACACACACCAACCCCCCCCTCCACCCACACACACCAACCCCCCCCCACACACACCAACCCCCCCTCCCCCCACCCACACACCAACCCCCCCTCCCCCCACCCACACACCAACCCCCCCTCCCCCCACCCACACACACCAACCCCCCCTCCCCCCACCCACACACACCAACCCCCCCTCCCCCCACCCACACACACCAACCCCCCCTCCCCCCACCCACACACACCAACCCCCCCTCCCCCCACCCACACACACCAACCCCCCCCCCTCCCCCACCCACACACACCAACCCCCCCTCCCCCCACCCACACACACCAACCCCCCCTCCACCCACACACACCAACCCCCCCCACCCACACACACCAACCCCCCCCTCGCCCCACCCACACACACCAACCCCCCCCTCGCCCCACCCACACACACCAACCCCCCCCTCGCCCCACCCACACACACCAACCCCCACTCCCCCAACAACACACCCACTCCCCCAACTACCCCTCCCCACAATCACCCCCCTCCCTCAACCACTAACACTCTCTCTCCCCAATACCCCACCTCTTTCCCCCCCAACCACAACAAACCCCCAATCACCACTTTCCTCGCCCAACCATCACATTAGACTAAGTGCCTGACTTTGGTTCTTATGACAAAAATGATTTGTAATTGGCCCCTTCTCCGCCCACTCCAGTTTTGCTGTAATCTACAGGAGCTCTACCGAGAACGTGTTCATCAGCTTTGGCCTCTTAAAACTTCATTGAATTCAGATCGAAATATGTGATAATTTCAAATGTGCCACCATTGCCTCCCCAAATGCATGGTGAGGTGTTGTTAAATTACCCACTTTAATCTTGTGTTTGCTGAACAGGCATTGACTTGGAAAACATCGTCTACTACAAGGATGATACTCACTATTTTGTGATGACTGCAAGAAAGCAGAGCCTGCTGAAGTACGGAGTCATTGATCAGGTAAAGCCTGTTTATTTTTCTTGTGTCTGCGTTGTCTATGGAGGGACTCTACATATAATCTACTATAAAATACGGGACTAAATCACTGAGAGATATAGTGGGGGTAAGGTTGGTGTCAGGCTGCCGCGTAAAACAGGCGCTAGTGAATCGGCCGCCCGTTTTACACCCGCTCGATCTTCTCCTCGTTGATGTCAATCTGTCAAATTGCTGGAGCCTATTTTGTGGTAGCACCTAAAACCAGTTTCACCCCCATGTCCTTTGATGGTGCTGCCTCATCTTAGGGAACATGAATCGAGCTCTGCACCAATGTTCCCTTTAAGCTGCACGGGTGCACAGCCTTAAAGGGGCCGCACTCCCCCAAAAAAGCATTTCCCTGCACCTGCCTCAAGTGGCTTTTCTTCATGGGTGAACCTTTTCACTGAGTGATGTCAAGCTATTTGATTGCAGCCGCCATGTCAGCCCATACCCAATGTTGTCCTCGCCTGTATACTGTCCAGTGGATCAGGAGCAGCAATCATGGCTGAATTCCCTCTCCCTAACCCAGGGATGCGGGGCCAGTTAGGTAAGGAGCACCCCTACTGATACTTCAGCTGCCTTCATTACAGCTGAGCAGGGAATGTAGATGGAGTAGAGACACATCTTGGATTTGCTGGCTGTCTCTTTGAGTAGAAAGAAAGACTTACATTTCATATAGCACTTTTCACAACCCCAGGACGTCTTACAGTGCTTTACAGCCATTTACTTTATGTGTAATCCCTTTTGTAATATAGGAAAAACGGCAGCCAATTTGTGCACAGCAAGCTCCCACAAACAAGAGTGTGATAATGACCAGATTATCTGTTTTTGTTATGTTGATTGAGGGATAAATATTGACCAGGACACCGGGGATAACTCCTCTGCTCTTCTTCGAAATAGTGCCATGGGATACTTTATAGCCACCTGAGAGAGCAGGCAGGGCCTCGGTTTAACATCTTATCTGAAAGATGGCCCCTCCGACAGTGCAGCGCTCCCTCAGCACTGCACTGGAGTGTCAGCCTAGAATACAAGATGGTGATGAGCAGAGATAGGACTAGAAGAATAAAATTAAGCCCGAAAAATTAACAGGGAGCAATTCGTACAGAATCCCTCGGCAACATTTTTTTGTATTTATTTCATTCCCACCCCCCCATTTTCATCCCCCCCTCACCCACCCCTTCTCTTGAGATCTTCTGCTACAAAACTGTGTTCATTGCCCAAATAAGTCAGAAAGTAACCCATTTGCGCAGTCCTCTGGCACTGTGGCTTGTAGGGAGTTGTCAGAGAGCAGCCCTGCGTGATCCTGACCACCCGCCAGAGAAAGTCTGCTCAGCGTCTCACCTTGACGGCACGGCTGAGTTAGGGATCTTGCTATGCGGCGAATCACCGACTGGAATTGGCCCACATCCACTGATTTCTGTTAGCATGGCGCAGATCCCAGGATTCACTCACAACGTTTAAAGGGGAAGTTTACAGAGTTACAAGAAGATACTTGTGGTGTCTGCAGCTCTCTATTCTGTGCCATGATGCCGTTGGTGATTCCTCACCGTGCCATCAGGAGCCACTCCAGATTATCTCCCGCCACAGCATTCATCAAAATGTGATAGTTCGGTAGAATAAGAGTCCCTGTAATATCCCCAATCTGTCTTGCCTCGACAGGACAAGCAAGACGCAGACTCCCTGCTGTCTCAGCGAAATGTCAATTCTGAATCTCTCCTGCGCTACGCTCACGAGGCTGCGAAGTTCTGCACAAAGTACGAGCTGCCAAATTTGGAATTTGCCATGAATCACCGCGGAGAGCCGGATGTGGCCATGTTTGATTTCACCTGCATGTACCGGTCGGAGAACGCTGCCCTGGTGAAGGAGCGGCATGGGTGCCGGTTACTGGTCGCCCTGGTGGGAGACTGCCTGGTGGAGGTGTGTGTTTGCTGGTTTACAGAAAGGCGCCTTCTTCAAACTGGGAATTCATCTGGTGTCCCGCTTCTGTACCCTGTCCAAAGCCTCAATATCACCCACCACATGACGAGACCAAAAGTGGACATTGTCCACCAACTGAGGCTTGACCAAGGTCTGGTTCATGGACAATATAGCATGCATGGCTAGTCAATTGTCCTATCATCATCATCATAGGCAGTCCCTCAAATCGAGGATGACTTGCTTCCACGCCAAAAAGTTCACAGGTGTTTCAGTGAAGGACCTAATATTCCAGGTCCCGAACTAAATCTTGAAGGGTGGAAGATGCCTGTGTGTGGATTTTTTTAATGTGTGGTAGCCGTTACCACCACACGGGCTTGACAGAGCTAGGTCTTGGTCCAGTGGCAAGGGTTATCCAGGACGACTGGAGACCAGCTCTGCTGCACGGACCTAGTGCGCACACATATCGCAGTGTGGGCTGGCCCATGCTGCCCCTGGGCCCTCACCTCTTCTGGGCTCCGTATTCACGCCTCTCCTTGGCCCCAATCACGTTCCTCTACAATCTCTCGCCGCTCCTTCGCCCCGACCTCGCCGCTCCTGCAGTACCTGCCCGCGCTCCAATCACCGAACCGGATCTTGGTGACGTCCAATCCAGTCACCATCTTCGCTGCCATTCCTCTCCTGCTCCAGCACGTGCTGCTCCCTATAAATGCACCCCAAACACCCAGACGCACTCCTGCCCCACAAGAAAACTTGAAAAATAAATGTCTTCTGGCCCAGGATCTGGCTCCCGGCAAGTTTTGCCTGGTGGGGGAGTTGACACTCTCCCATCCCCCGCCATCCCCCCTCCTCGCTCAGGCCTCGGGTTGATATTGGAAAACGTGTCCTCATGACATCATCGGATGTGATCTGCATATTTAAAGCAGGACCGCGTTTCCTGCTCAGAAGAGCAGGTTAATGTGGAGACATAGCGGGGAGGATCAGTCACTCCTGGTATTTTAACCCCAACAAGTGGGGCAGTTAAAATCAGGGCCAAGATTGCTACCAACTGACCCAGGCTGACAATAGCACCTAGTGAGCCTGGTTCCAGGCCGTCTTACATGTTACATGTGACCTGTTGTGCTTAGGAGTTGCTGCATGTAAATGAACGAATTTCCACTTGTTCCCACAACTGTTTTATTTTCAGCCCTTCTGGCCGTTAGGGACTGGGATTGCACGTGGATTCCTTGCGGCGTTTGACACTGCATGGCTGGTGCGGAAATGGTGTATGGGGATTGCCCCTGTGGAGCTGCTGGCGGAGAGGTAAGACGGAAACCTACATGGATGCATTGGGCCTGAAGTTGCAGTCGGCAGTATAGCGAAGGGGTGCGCCGACATCTGTAGGAAATCTGTACTTACCTGGTGCAACCCCTCCCCCCCCACCCCTTCGAGAACCTTTTGCAGTGAAGCTGTGCGCAGTGGAGTGGCCCACGAATCCAGGAGCGCACTGTTGTGCGTAAGCGTGCCTGGAGTGGTGCGCCTTTCATTTCTCCACTCTTATCCAATCAGGAAACAGAGGAGATTGCTATTGTTTGTGATTGTAGATGTTCCCAGTTTTTGTGTATCTCCCACCTTGTAAAGACCCACTATATCATCATCATAGGCAGTCCCTCGAAATCGAAGAAGACTTTCTTCCACTCTTAGAATGAATCCTTAGGTGGCTGTACAGTCCAATACGAGAGCCACAGTCCCTGCCACAGGTGGGACAGACAGCCCTTGAGGGTAAGGGAGGGTGGGACGGGTTTGCCGTACGTTCTTTCCGCTGCTTGCGCTTGTCTTCTGCATACAATCGCCGATGAAACTCGAGGTGCTCAGTGCCCTCCCGGAGTAGACACCTCAAGTCGCTGGAGAAATACCACCAATGATGGCTCCGCAAGATCCACTATATCATCATAAGTCCCTCGAAATCGAGGAAGACTTGCTTCCATTCGAAAAGTGAGTTCTCAGGTGACTGTACAGTCCAATTCGCGAATTACAGTCTCTGTCACAGATGGGACAGAGAGTCGTTGGAGGAAAGGGTGGGTGGGGAGTCTGGTTTGCTGCACGCTCCTTCCACTGCTTGCGCTTGATTTCTGCATGCTCTCGGCGAGGAGACCTGAGGTGCTCAGCGCCCTCCCGGATGCTCTTCCTCCACTTTGGGCGATCTTGGGCCAGGGACTCCCAGGTGTCAGTGGGGATGTTGCACTTTATCAAGGAGGTTTTAAGGGTGCCCTTGAAATGATTCTGCTGTGTAGGAGTTCCGAGTAGAGCGCTTGCTTTGGGAGTCTTTTGTCTGGCATGAGGACATTGTGGCCTGCCCAACGGAGCTGGTCGAGTGTGGTCAGTGTTTTGATGCTGGGAATGTTGGCCTGATCGAGAACACTGACGTTGGTGCATCTATCCTCCAATGGGATCTGCAGGATCTTGCAGCTTAAGGCCGAGGTCCAACAAAAAACCCGCGACCTAAAGAATAGATAGTGGGTGGAGAAAGATCAGGAGATTCAGCAGCTGGCCGACAGCCATGATGTGTGAGGATTCTTCACCGCAGTCAAGTCCATCTACGGCCCAATTACCCAAGGCCCCACCCCACTGCTGGCCAAGAACGGGGAGACGCTCATCAAGGACACCGAGGCAGTCAGGACCCAGTGGAAGGAGCACTTCGAAGATCTCCCCTATAAAGAGGATGTTATTGGTATTTAAATATTTAACTTGTACAAAACAAAAGCGAATCAAAACTGGAGACTGAAAGGATTGTTAAAATAAAGCTATGTGAACAGCGACAGATTTATACCATGTTGGATTCATAATTTTATATCCCAATGAATATTTCAAATACAGCATTAGCATAATGGAAAACATGTTAATTTTTTTTAAAAATCAGTAAAAGAGGAAAGGAATGATGATCGAACTTGCCGAGGGTAAGGCCATTCAGAGTCAGCATTGGGCTTAATGCTTATTCTTGTGTATTTGACAAAAGAGGTGAGGTAAACTGAGAAGGCATTGTTAATTTAATTTCAAGATAATTAATGCCCAAAAATGTTCTCATTCCCCTCCCCCCCCCCCCCCCCCCCAATCCCTTAAGCTGAACAAACAGGCTCCTACGCCTGCTTGTACCAGCCGGAAAGATTTTCAGGGTAATTGGTGTGCAGTAGTTGGGCAAAAATACCCAGCTTTTCACCAGCACGTTGATTTCAATGGGCAGGTGAAACGTGCAGTGAGTTCGATGCATAGTCTGAACTTGACAGATCGCAGTTCGGGGATTTAGCACATGCGCTTGTCCCAGACCTGCAATCAATTTCAATGGCAGTATGATGCCGTACTCTGAGAGTCTGCCAGCACACCGACTGCAAACTCAGGGCCAATGTCATTTACCTTCTTTTCTGTTTGTTTAATTTTTGAGTGGGCTGGAGATGGTTGTTGTTCTTAAAGTTTGTAATTTGTCTAACTTTCTTAGTCGTAGTAAGTTGAATAAGTACAGCTGCTGAGGCCATGTAGATCAGGCTCAACTCTAGTCTCAGTTGCTCTCAATGTCCGCTGGTTTGGCAGGAGGGGGAGAAATCAGGCAGGCTCCTGATACTGATCACTGTCGATGGATGCTCTACTGGAAGTGCATGGTGTTGAATGTTGGATATTGTGATGTCCCAATACAGTTACACAGCTTACCAACATGCATGGTCCAAACACAGTAATCACAGAAAATCCAGTGGCAGGAAAGGTCAGTAGGTCAATCAGTCCGCTCCATTCAGACGCCATGTAAGATTTTTTGACATGGACTTTCCTCCAAATGTCGGCTGGAATCGTGCCTTAGGGAACACTATGGGGGCGAAATTGCCCCTTTTTGAGAGGCCTGTTAGCACCTCCGGAGGGGTGGGGGCGCTACGGGCTCCTAAGAAATTTATCTGGAATTTGCGGAAGTGTTGTCATGGCAGCGTCATGCCCTGCGGGTAGCGCCACGATCCACTGCGGAACCGGCGATGACAGTGGGTCGCGAAGCTGGCCGACATCCGCTCGTGGGCCAGAAGTTAAAGGGAAGGTCACCAACGCCCTGCGCCGCCATCTTAGTTTTTTTGCCGACTCTCGGCTCAGCTAGCCTGCCTGTTTACCTCTGCGGTCCGAGCCACCATGGTGCAGCCCAGTCCCACGCTGTCCTTGTAGCCCAGCGGAGACCATCAGTGACTTTGCAGAGTGCGCAGCGACCCTCCCCTTTAAGCGAAGGGGAGGGGTGTTGAAGCACGTTAGCGCTCCGTGGAGCATCCGCATAGTGCTGTACAAATCATCCCATTAGTGCCGCTAAAACCGGCCCTTAAGGAAGTGGAGAACGCGAGTTTATGCTCCACTTCCTTTGTGGGGCAGTAAGCCCAAATCAGCGGCCGGGGCAGGACTTCTGCGCCGGGCACAGGAAGTCCAGTCCCCAGTGGGTTACCGCCCCCAATCGGGGCGCGGGGTAATTTCGCCCCCTATGTTTCTTCCCCTACCTCCCTTAAAGTGATGAAGAGTGATCTCTTTGGTGAGGTCCTGAGAGCAGCAATGTCCATGGAACCATGCTCTGCATGTGGAAAACTGGGGGAAGAAAAATTAATGCTGAATACTTAGTGGAAGAAATGAGCTCATACACGACAAATATTGTAAAATACCAATAACAGCTGTCCCATACCTTAGAGAGACCACCACCAACGCGTCTGAGCTGTTACGAATAAATGAACAAACTTGCATTTATATAGCGTCTTTCATAACCTCAGGATGTCCCAAGGTGCTTTACAGCGAATGAAGTACTTTTGAAATGTAGTCACTATTGTAATGTAGGAAACGCGGCAGTCAAATTTGCGCATAACAAGCTCCCACAAATAGCAAAGTGATAATGACCAGATAATCTATATTTAGGTGTTGGTTGAGGGATAGATGTTGGCCAGGCTATGTTGTGTGGAGTTGTGCTGAAGATAACCTATCATTCAACCTCCTAGGGTTAGAGGAATTCTGCATGTATTAATCTGGGATACCACTGAATGAGATGGGGCGATTTTAACCTTCAGATTGATTGAACAAAGCAAATTGGCCAGGGTAGCCTTGAGGAAGAGTTCATAGAGTGTATCCAGAATTGTTTCCTTGAACAGTAAGTACGTTGCGGAACCAACCAGGGAGCAGGCTATCTTAGATTTGGTACTGTGTAATGAGACAGGATTAATAAACAATCTCCTATTAAAGGATCCTCTAGGAATTATTGAATTTCAAATTCAGTTGGAGAGTGAGAAAGTTGGATCTCAAATCAGTGTCCTGAGCTTATATAAAGGAAACTACAAAGGTATGAGGGCAAAATTGGCTAAAGTGGACTGGGAAAATAGATTATTAAAGTGTGGGACGGTTGATGAGCAGTGCCAAGCAATTAAGGAGATACTTCATAACACTCAACAAAAATATATCCCAATGAGAAGGAAAGACTGTAAGAGAAGGGATAACCATCCGTGACTAAGGAAATAAGGGATGGTATCAAATTAAAAACAAGGGCATACAATGTGACCAAGACTATTGGGAGGCCAGAGGATTGGGAAATTTTTTTAAGCCAGCAAAGAACGACTAAAAAAAATAGTAAAGAGAGGGAAGATAGATTATAAAAGTAAACTAGCACGAAATATAAAAACAGATAGTAAGAGTTTCTACAGGTACATAAAAAGGAAAAGACTGGTTGAAGTAAATGTTGGTCCCCTAGAGAATAAGACTGGGGAATTAATAATGGGGAACAGAGAAATGGCAGAGACTTTGAACAAATATTTTGTATCGATCTTCACGGTAGAAAACACTAAAAACATCCCAATAGTGGAAAATCAAGGGAGGGAGGAACTTAATACAATCACTATCACTAAAAAAAGTAGTAATTGGTAAAATAATGGGACTAAAGGCGGACAAGTCCTCTGTACCTGATGGCTTGCATCCTAGGGTCCTAAAAGAAGTGGCTGCAGAGATAGTGAAAGCATGGGTTGTAATCTACCAAAATTCCCTTGATTCTAGGGAGGTCCCAGAGATTGGAAAACCGCAAATGTAACGCCCTTATTTAAAAAAGGAGGCAGACAGAAAGCAGGAAGCTATAGACCAGTTAGCCTAACATCTGTCATTGGGAAAATGCTGGAGTCCATTATTAAGGAAGCAGTAGCAGGACATTTGGAAAAGCATAATTCAATCAAGCAGAGTCAGCATGGTTTCATTGAAGAGAAATCATGTTTGACAAATTTGCTGGAGTTCTTTGATGATGTAACAAGCAGGATGGATAAGGAGGAATCAGTGGCTGTGGTGTATTTGGATTTCTAGAAGGCATTCGATAAGATGCCACATAAAAAGGTTACTGCACAAGATAAAAGTTCACGGGGTTGGGGGTAATATATTAGCATGGATAAAGGATTGGCTAACTGTCAGAAAACAGAGAGTCAGGATAAATGGGACATTTTCCGGTTGGTAAACAGTAACTAGTGGAGTGCCGCAAGGATCAGTGATGGGGCCTCAACTATGTACAATCTATATTAATGACTTGGATGAAGGGACCGAGTGTAATGTAGCCAAATTTGCTGATGATACAAAGATGGGTGGGAAAGCAAATTGTGAGAAGGACACAAAAAATCTGCAAAGGGATATAGACAGGCTAAGTGAGTGGACAAAAATTTGGCAGATGGAGTATAATGTGGGAAAATGTGAGTTTATCCACTTTGGCAGAAAAAATAGAAAAGCAAATTATAATTTAAATGGAGAGCAATTGCAAAGTGCTGCAATACAGAGGGACCTGGGGGTCCTTGTGCATGAAACACACAAAGTTAGTATGCAGGTACAGCAAGTAATCAGGCAGACAAATGAAATGTTGGCCTTTATTGCAAGGGGGATAGAGTATAAAAGCAGAGAAGTCCTGCTACAACTGTACAGGGTATTGGTGACGCCACACCGAGAGTACTGCGTACAGTTTTAGTCTCCGTATTTAAGGAAGGATATACTTGCATTGGAGGCTGTTCGGAGAAGGTTCACTAGGTTGATTCCGGAGATGAGGGGGTTGACTTATGAAGATAGGTTGAGTAGGTTGGGCCTATACTCATTGACGTTCTGAAGAATGAGAGGTGATCTTATCAAAACATATAAGATAATGAGGTGGCTCGACAAGGTTGATGCAGAGAGGATATTTCCACTCATAGGGGAAACTAAAACTAGGGGGCATAGTGTCAGAATAAGGGGCCACCCATTTAAAACTGAAATGAGGAGGAATTTGTTCTCTGAGGGTTGTAAACCTGTGGAATTCTCTTCCCCAGAGAGCTGTGGAGGCTGGGGCACTGAATATATTTAAGGCGGAGGTAGACAGGTTTTTGAACGTTAAGGGAATAAAGTGTTACGGGGAGCGGGCAGGGAAGTGGAGCTGAGTCAATGATCATATCAGCCATGATATTAAATGACGGCGCAGGCTTGAGGGGTCAAATGGCCTGCTCCTGTTCCTATTTCTTATGTTCTTATGTAATGAGATATCACATCTTAGAGATGGGGAAAAACGAGTCCCAATTTGATTCCTTATTATTCAAATATAGGGCAACATCATTAGAAAAGGTGAAAGAAAGAGCATCAATGCACAGGACCTCCCAAAATGCTTGACAGCCAAACTAATAACTTTCGAGGTGCAATCGCTGTTGTTACGTCAGCAAATACAGCAAGCACCTTGAAGCCAGCGTACAACAAATGGGATGAATAGCCAATCAGGGGTGTACAAGCCTGAACCCGAATGATCCTGCTGTGCCCGCTGAAGAATGGAGGAGGTTCATGCAAATGAGTAGTGCTCATGGTTGCCAAAGTCCAGGAGGCTAGAGTGAGAACAGAACCTGAATAAACAGCATTGCCAACACTTCCAATTTACGAGCCTGGTAAGTGGGGGGATCTTTTTACTGAAAATTTAAACATTGCTTTTTGCATGTTTAAATTTCACATTTGAAATGTGAGCATTTAAAAAAACTTCCATCAACATCAGAATTTTAGAGTAAATCGTGAGTGTCGGCAACACTGAGGAAATACGACTGCCTCACAGCTGTCTGCATCGGCCCATCAAGCTTTGGAGATTAAGGGGCCGAAATTTCCCCCAGCTAATAGTAGGGGCATTTACTGTTCTTTAAGATTTTTCTCCGCCCCAAGAATAGTGCGATTTTCAGGGTTTTTTTCCCCAGTTGGGGCAGAAGTGCCGTTGCAACGGGTCGGCCGTCGCTCCGAGTCATCAGCGCTGCGCTGACACGTCACCACGTCGCTCCCCTTCAGTTAAAGGGGAGGGCCACTGCGAGCTCTGCATGTGGTTTAGTTCGGCCCACTGGGCCACCAGGAGGGGGTGCCAGGCTGCCTGTTGGTGGTCCGGCCGAACCCATGGCCACCATTGTCGAGCCGACCTCGGGAGTCAGCCGACAAATAAAATAAAATGGCGTCCACGGCCCAGGGGAAAGCTGTCGGGGGCACCGACCGGCGGCTGATCTCCCATGGGGGAAAGGGGGTCCCCGCCGGTCGGTGGGGGGTCAGCACGTGCCCAACGGGGCGGGAACACGGGCGCCGTGGTGAGGATCACTGCCGGGGAAATCAGGTAGGGCAATTCATTAAATGTTACTGAACTAGGCGGTAAGGCCTTACCGACCTTTGAGGCGGTCACGGTTCTTACAGAAAGGGGCAGTTTCAGCCCCTATAACTTGGTTATTGGGTCTGTCAAGCCCAATCCTTCCACAAATACAATTGTGGTCAGTGCCTTGGTCTATTTAATCTCATGAGGTTTTGTCTTGCTTTTCAAAGATAAGCAAAATTAATCTCACATCCTCCATATTCAGCTTGTTGAATTCAGCTACTATCCTATCCTCCTTCCAATAGTTTTTTATTGAATGTTCTTCTCTCAGGGAGAGCATCTATCAGCTGCTGTCGCAGACCACCCCTGGAAACACAAACAAGAACATTAGCCAGTACAGCATCGACCCGCTCACTCGCTATCCCAACCTCAATCTCAGCTACTTCAAACCTAACCAGGTACGTGCGTATTGGCATTCTGCCCTAAAGCTCATCGCTATTAAAGGTGTTAGTAATGGGACAGGACATGTTTTCTGCCTGACTGTAAGGTAAAATGTACATATTGGAAGTATCTACGTGTCCTCGTGATTCCAGCCCTGACTAGTGGTTGCACATAAGATCAGGAGTAGGTCACTCAGCCCATCGATCCTCCTCCACCATTCTGATCGCCGTGGCAACTCTTTATTTGTTAATCCGAATTCCCTTACATTTTCTCCACTTCCTTCAACAACAATTTGTATTTACATAGCGCCATTAACGTAATAACGTCTCATTGCGCTTCACAGGAGTATCATGAGAGTAAACAATTTGACACTGAACCGCATAGGTAGAAATTAGGGCAGGTGGTCAAAGAGATATGTTTTAAGGAGTGTCTAGAAGGAGGAAAGAAAGGTAGAGAGGCGGAGAGGTTTAGGGAGGGAGTTCCAGAGCTTCAGGCCTAGGTAACAGAAGGCACGGCCACCAATGGTTGAGTGATTATAATCAGGGATGCTCAAGAGAACAGAATTAGAGGAGCGCAGATATCTCATGGGGTTGTGAGGCTGAAAGAGATTACAGAGATAGGGAGGGGCAAGGCCATGGAAGGATTTTAAAATAAGGATGAGCGTTGCTTAACTGGAAGCCAATGTAGGTCAACGAGCAGAGGGGTGATGGGTGAGCGGGACTTGGTGCGAGTTAGGCCACGAGCTGCCGAGTTTTGGATCACCTCTAGTTTACGTAGGGTAGAATGTGGGAGACCAGCCAGCAGTGTGTTGGAATAGTCAAGTCTAGAGGTAACAAAAGCATGAATGAGGGTTTCAGCAGCAGATGAGCTGAGGCAGGGGTGGAGACGGACAAGGTTACGGAGGTGGAAATAGGTGATTTTAGTTATGCTGCGGATATGTGGTCGGAAGCTCATTTCAGGGTCAAATATGACACCAAGGTTGCGAACAGTCTGGTTCAGCCTCAGACAGATGCAAGGGAGAGGGATGGAGTCAGTGGTTAGGGAACGCAGTTTGTGGCGGGGACCAAAGACAATGGCTTCTGTCTTCCCAATATTCAACTGGGAGAAAATTTCTGCTCATCCAGAATTGGACAAACAGTCTGATAATTTAGAGACTGTGGACAGGTCAAGAGAAGTGGTGGAGAGGTAGTGCTGTACATGTGGAAACTGATGCTGCGTTTTGGATGATGTCTGCTTCATGCACATTCTCATAACCCTGTGTGAAGACAGACTTTCTGCAGTTGTTTTTAAACTGTTCCGTTTCTAACAGCCTGAGCCTCGGGACTACCTTGATCCCGTCTCCTTGATCCTGTCTCCTTTACAGGTGCAGCATTTGTACGATACAGGAGGAACCACAGACACAGAGGAGACCAGCCAGACAAAGGGGAAAATGCTCCGAAACGGTAAGGCACTGAAGGACAAAGACTCTCCAATGGAACAAATCAGAGCAGCCTCTGAATTCCGCACATGTTTTAAAAAAAATCTTACATTTTATTTTATCGCTTATTCTCCCCCATGTCTCCTGATGTTTCTTGGCGGGGACGGTGGGCACCCTCTGGTACATGGCCCAAGTTACCAGTAATCACGTATGAGCATTGACAGTGAAGGTTGGCATGTTACTCCACAGTAAGGGGCAGCGTAGCTGAGCCCAGTCCTGTGCTTGTTCTCCAGCGATGGTCACTGGATAGTATCTGGGAGCTGGCTGACTTCCTCTGTATCAACGCAATGTCAACAGGGCTGGCACGACATCTGCTGAACTCCAGGAGTTATGGGTGATATTGAGACTTTGGAAAGGGTGAAGAGGAGGACCACTAGATTAATTCCCAGTCTAAAGCATTTTAGTTATCTAGACGGGCTAAAAGAGTTGGGATTCTCCACTTTAGAGAAGCGTAGACTTAGGGGTGACCTGATTGAGGTTTATAACCTGATGAAGGAAATAAATTGTGTTCTAGCTGACAGTTTATTCCAATTAAATAGGTTTGGGAGGACCAGGAGTCACAAGTTGTGTAAGGCCAGATTGAGGTTAGACGTCAGGAGGTGGGTCTTTTCCCAAAGAATAGAGGACCTCTAGAACAGGCTGCCGTCTTGTGTGGTAGATGCTGATTTGCTAAATTCCTTAAAGCGAGAGCTGGACCTGTTTCTGGCTGGGGCAGAGATCAGCTCTTACAGAAGGTAGGTACTGCAGGGAATTCAGGGACAGCGTGATCTCCTGGGCTACTTTCAATCAGCGAGATGGGTCGGACAGGAATTTCCCAGATTTTTCCCCCCAAATTGGGCTGGGTTTTTTCATCTGGTTTTTCGCCCCTCTCAGGGGATCAGATGGTTTTGGGTGGGGTGGAGACAGAGTGTAAATATTGTGATACACAGGGTATTGCAACTGTGTGGGACAGGCCCGTCATTCTTCATATGTTTGTATGTTTGCATGGTATTCTTTTCAGTTCTGCCGCAGTGCTTGCTTCACACGGTATGTAATGTTTCCCCAGTAAGCAACAGAAGCAGACTCGACAGTCCGAGTTCAGTCGGGTCTGTGCCGAGTTATCTCTGCCAAGACAGCAGTAGAAGCACCACAACTGTTTACAATATACATAGATGACCTAGAAGAGGGGACAGAGTGTAGTGCAACAAAATTTGCAGATGACACTAAGATTAGTGGGCAAGCGGGTTGTCTAGAGGACTCGGAGAGGCTGCAAGGAGATTTGGATAGGTTAAGCGAATGGGCTAAGGTTTGGCAGATGGAATACAATGTCGGAAAGTGTGAGGTCATCCACCTTGGGGAAAAAAACAGTAAAAGGGAATATTATTTGAATGGGGAGAAATTACAACATGCTGTGGTGCAGAGGGACCTGGGGGTCCTTGTGCATGAATCCCAAAAGGTTAGTTTGCAGGTGCAGCAGTTAATCAGGAAGGCGAATGGAATGTTGGCCTTCATTGCGAGAGGGATGGAGTACAAAAGCAGGGAGGTCTTGCTGCAACTGTATAAGGTATTGGTAAGGCCGCACCTGGAGTACTGTGTGCAGTTTTGGTCACCTTACTTAAGGAAGGATATACTAGCTTTGGAAGGGGTACAGAGACGATTCACTAGGCTGATTCCAGAAATGAGGGGGTTACCTTTATGATGATAGATTGAGTAGACTGGGTCTTTACTCGTTGGAGTTCAGAAGGATGAGGGGTGATCTTATAGAAACATTTAAAATCATGAAAGGGATAGACAAGATAGAGGCAGAGAGGTTGTTTCTATTGGTGGGGGAGACTAGAACTAGGGGGCACAGCCTCAAAATACGGAGGAGCCAATTTAAAACCGAGTTGAGAAAGAATTTCTTCTCCCAGAGGGTTGTGAATCTGTGGAATTCTCTGCCCAAGGAAGCAGTTGAGGCTAGCTCATTGAATGTTTTCAAGTCAAAGATAGATAGATTTTTAACCAATAAGGGAATTAAGGGTTACGGGGAGAGGGCGGGCAAGTGGAGCTGAGTCCACGACCAGATCAGCCATGATCTTATTGAATGGCGGAGCAGGCTCGAGGGGCTAGATGGCCTACTCCTGTTCCTAATTCTTATGTTCTTATAATAAAGGTCAAGATGCCATTGGTCTTCCTGATCACTTGCTGTACCTGCATACTATCCTTTTGTGTTTATGCACAAGTACCCCTAGGTCCCGCCGTACTGCGGCACTTTGCAATCTTTCTCTATTTAAATAATAACTTGCTCTTTGATTTTTTTCTGCCAAAGTGCATGACCACACACTTTCCAACATTATACTCCATCTGCCAAATTTTTGCCCACTCGCTTAGCCTGTCTATGTCCTTTTGCTCTTTTTGTGTCCTCCTCACACATTGCTTTTCCTCCCATCTTTGTATCATCAGCAAACTTGGCTACGTTACACTCAGTCCCTTCTTCCAAGTCGTTTATATAGATTGTAATTAGTTGGGGTCCCAGCACTGATCCCTGCGGCACCCCAACCAGATAATGAACCATTTATCCCGACTCTCTCTTCTCTGTTAGTTAGCCAATCCTCTATCCATGCTAATATATTACCCCCAACCCCGTGAACTTTTACCTTTTATGTGGCACCTTGTCAAATGCCTTCTGCAAGTCCAAATACACCACATCCACTGGTTCCTCTTTATGCACCCTGTTCGTTACATCCTCAAAGAACTCCAGTAAATTTGTCAAACATGACTTCCCTTTCATAAATCCATGCTGACTATGCCTGACTGAATTTTGCTTTTCCAAATGTCCTGCTACTGCTTCTTTAATAATGGACTCCAACATTTGCCCAACTACCGATGTTAGGCTAACTGGTCTATAGTTTCCTGCTTTTTGTCTGCCTCCTTTTTTAAATAGGGGCGTTACATTTGCACTTTTCCAATCTGCTGGAACCTCCCCAGAATCCAGGGAGTTTTGGTAAATTACAACCAATGCATCCACAATCCCTGCCGCTACTTCTCTTAAGACCCCAAGATGCAAGCCATCAGGTCCAGGGGATTTATCTACCTTTCGTCCCATTATCTTACTGAGTACCACCTCCTTAGTGATTGTGATTGTGTTAAGTTCTTCTCCCCCCCCCCCCATAGCCCCTAGACTATCCACTTTCGGAATATTGTTAGTGTCATCTACCGTAAAGACTGATACAAAATATTTGATCAGAGTTTCTGCCATCTCCATGTTCCCCATTACTAATTCCCCGGTCTCGTCCTCTAAGGGACCAACATTTACTTTAGCCACCCATTTCCTTTTTATATACCAAGAGAAACTATCTGTTTTTATATTTTGCGCTAGTTTACTTTCATAGTCTTATCTTCCCTTTCTTAATCATTTTTTTAGTCGTTCTTTGCTGGCTTTTAAAAGCTTCCCAGTCTTCTGTCCTCCCACTAGTTTTGGCCACTTTGTATGCCCTTGTTTTTAATTGGATACCATCCTTTATTTCTTTAGTTAGCCACGGATGGCTATCTTTTCTCTTACACCTTTTCCTCACTGGAATATATTTTTCTTGAGAGTTATGAAATATCTCCTCAAATGTTCATCAACCATCCTACACTTTAATCTATTTTCCCAGTCCACTTTACCCAACTCTGCCCTCATACCTTCATAGTCTCCTTTATTTAAGTGAACAGATGAAAAAACAAAACCTTTATGTTGAACATAATTCTTTGTAAGGTGTAAGGGTTTCGAGCGTAGTTGACCACACCAATTCACATCAGGATAGCCGTCCTGTTCTCATTCACGCAGCCTCTTTATGCATTGCCCCTTCTTGCAGATTCTGTTGTGGGGTATGAAGAGCTCCTGAGCTGGTGCAAACAGCACACAGAAGGGTACAAGAACGTGAAGGTGCTTGACCTGACAATGTCCTGGAAGAGTGGCCTAGCATTGTGTGCACTCATTCACCAATTTCGCCCAGACCTTATGTGAGTTCCAACAAATGACTAATATATCTTGTATTTCTAACCGTTTTAAGATTGTCTGCCCTTGGTGGTGTGATGGACTGATGCTCCGATAAACAATGCAGCACTCTCTCAGTACTGCACAGTAGTCGCGGCCTACATTATGTACTCTGGAGTGGGGCATGAACCCACAACATACTGACTCAGAGGTAAAAGTGCTATCAACTGAATCAGGCTGACACCAGTAAAGTAGATGAAGCTTGGTCTATACCTGACCTGCACATGTTGGGTTGCCAACGCTGGTTGGACCATATTCCAAGAGATTTAATCAGTTGACTTCCCACCTCCAAGCACCCCGCCCCACATTCCTGTCATTGGTCACCCAATATGTCAGGAATGGTGACCACGATACCCACAATCCTCTGCGCTCCAGAAACAGCTCTATCCATCTTGTGGTCTTACCAGAGCGCGCATGTGCTAAGGCTGCACTGCATCCTGGGTGTATTGCACCCCTGTTGTCTATTGTGAGGCCAGCCGGAGGGGAACAAGAGATGCAAATGTCCCGATGATTGTTCTCCCGGGTTGCTCATAAGAGTGTCCAGGAGATTAATCTTAAATTCCAGGGCAATCCGGGACAGTTGGCAACACTAGCCATGTAGTATTCTTTTATCGGCTGAGCCACAGAGCAGTGGACCTAAGAGCTTCCCTAAAGTGAAGGAGGGAATAGCGGCAGAGAGAATCTGCCAATCTCAGATATTTGCCAGAGGTTGGTTACATACTAATACTGGCAGAGGCGTTTGAATAGGTTGCTTAGCTATCCACGTGGCCAGGAGAAGGGACTACTGAGTTTGAGGGAAACCTGAAAGGGGGGTGGGGAGATAAATGCTCTTGGTGACTGTAATCTGGTGCTCTCAAGCTCTGGTCTCTACTGGGGAGAGCACAGGCCGAGAGATCGCAGGCCACAGGCGCATAATATGCAAACATGTGCTTCCCACGAGTGAGACTCCCTGCTGGGCATACCTGATCACACAATTATTTAAAATGGGGGAGGGAAGGCAATATTCGTCTCTGTACTAAACTCTCTCCCTTCTCTCCAGTAACTTTGAGGGTTTGAAAGAAGAATCTGTGGCTGAAAACAACCAACTGGCCTTCAACATCGCAGAAAAGGAGTTTGGAATCTCACCAGTAATGACCGGGAGGGAAATGGCAGCTGCCAGCAGTCCTGATAAGCTCAGTATGGTCATGTACCTGACCCAGTTCACTGAGTTCTTCAAGGAGTTATCTCCAGGTGGGTGACGTGCGAGAGTTTGAGTGTCGCCTTATCTCGGAATAATCCTGAATTGCACTGCAGGTGAGAGGCTGCGTATAAAATCTCTGCTGTTTTTTTTCTTCTTTCAGAATGCCAAGGTGTCAACAAAAGAAAGATAATGACCCTGTCAACGGCCAAAACAGCCCTCTTGTTCCTCAGTAACCTCCGGAAAAATATGGACAACAAACGAAGCTCACTGGTAATGTTAAAAAAAAAAGCTAATTTTGGGGGGCTTTTGAGGCCTAGTGATTACCAGGGGCCTTGAGTTTAACACCAGTTATCGGGCAAGAACTTTTAACTACTGTTGAACGCTGATTTTCTGACTCTCGCTGGTAGCGGACGTGGATCGGTAAATATTCCCCCACCCCTTGACCTTGCACACTCGATTTACATTGCACCCAATTTTCCTTTGGAAAGCAGGCATCAGCTGGGCAGCGGGCAGAGCTTTCACTAAGTTTAAAAAATATATATTTATTCGTTCATGGGATGTGGGCATCGCCGCCAAGGCCAGCATTTATTGCCCATCCCTAATTGCCCTTGAGAAGGAGGTGGTGAGCTGCCATTTCAGAGGGCAGTTAAGAGTCAACCTGCTGTGGGTTTGGAGTTACATATAGGCCAGACTGGGTAAAGACAGCAGATTTCCGTCCCTAAAGGACGTTAGTGAACCAGATGGATTTTTCATGGCAATCCAGTAGTTTCATGGTGACCATTAATGATACTAGCTTTTTATTCCAGATCTATTTATTAGCTGAATTTTAAATTCCCCAGCTGTCGTGATGGGATTTGAACTCACGCCTCCGGATTACTAGTCCTGACCTCCAGATTACTAGCCCAGTGACGTTACCACTACACTACCGTGCAGCAGGGGAGCTGGGTTCCCGTCAGTGCAGTGTAGATGGTACCTATATGGTTGGGACGCTTTATATCAACCCTATGAACAGCCAAGAGCTTGCACTCAGTCACAATTCAGGTGGTATCTGACCACAGAAACACTATTATACACATCAGTGGTCTTTTCTCAGGAAGCAGCCACGATGCCTTCATTGCACGGCATCCATCGGTGCCCAAATTATATGAAGGAGGAGAAACACTGGGCGGGTGGCTCTTGGGAGATGGGGGTTGTCCTCTACATCATCATCATCATCATAGACAGTCCCTCGGAATCGAGGAAGACTTGCTTCCACTCCTGAAGTGAGTTCTTTGGTGGCTGAACAGTCCAATATGAGAGCCACAGTCCTTGTCACAGGTGGGACAGATAGTCGTTGAGGGAAGGGGTGGGTGGGACTGGTTTGCCGCACGCTCTTTCCGCTGCCTGCGCTTGATTTCTGCATGCTCTCGGCGATGAGACTCGAGGTGCTCAGCGCCCTCCCGGATGCACTTCATCCACTTTGGCCGGTCTTTGGCCAGGGACTCCCAGGTGTCAGTGGGGATGTCGCACTTTATCAGGGAGGCTTTGAGGGTGTCTACATACATGGCTGCTGAACCTATGGAGATGCCCCAAGTGTACCTCAGGGCACCACAGCCTGGGCACTTGGATATTTGTTTGCTGCTCCTCAGCTGCCACCTCTGCCTTCATAAAAGATGCTCCTTGCAGCTCGGGCACAATGAAAGAGTGAGTCCTAATGGACAATGGTTGTGGATAGTGTTTGAAATGGAAACTCCAAGGGGGTGCAACGACTTGTGTCCAGACACGAGTGAACTCCTTCATCATCTGCAGGCGGATATGAGGGACCTGGGCAACTGCATTGACTCAGGCAGTGAACTCCCTCCACCCAATTTTCACCTGTACTTTTACAGAGAGGGTGGGAAGCGGGGTGACCTTCAGTCCCAAGTAAGGCCAGCCTCCTGCAGCCGCACTTTGCATTGTCAAAGGGAGCAGTGCTGCCCACATGCCTCTGTAAACAATTAGCCAATGGTTTCAACGGAACCCCACCCACCACAGCTTTCCCTTTAAGGGGGAACTGCCGCCCCTTAAAAGTTGCTGCTTTTCCTGGGTTTTCCTGGTCCAGTTAGCTGCAGGCCAAGGTCTCTGGGAACCTTTACTTGAGCCAATGGCTTCTTCAGATTCGAGGCAGGCACTCCCATCAGAAAACTTGGCACTAGTTGCCCTCTGATAGGCTGGCACAGCTAATCCTGCACATTTTTGCCATTATCGGAAAATTGCGCTGGGAATTCCACGAGCGTTAAGGGTGTGCACAGACACAGGGGTGGAGCCTCTCTTGTTTAATAGTGTTCCAGGGAATGTTTCAATAACAGTAACTGTTGGAGAAGAAGATACTAGAACCTTTGATGCGTTTTTTTTCTTGCCTCCTCTGTCCCCATTTTACTGTGACGTCATGAGTAGGGTATTCTACACGCAATCCCCTTTGGTATCATTTTGCTGAAGTTCTGTGATGTCATTGGAGAGATCGAAACATAAAATGGAACGATCGAGGCACAGCGAGTGTACAACAACTTGTATTATACAGCATCTTTAATGTGGTAAAACATCCCAAGGCACTTCACATGAGTGTTATCAGACAAAAATTTGACACCGAGCCATATAGGAGATATTGGGACATGTGACCAAAAGCTTGGTCAAAGAGGTAGGTTTTCAGGAGAGAAAGGTGGAGAGGTTTAGGGAGGAATTCAGGAACTCAGGTGTTAGGCAACTTAAGGCACGGCTGCCAATACAGGGGCAAAGGAAACTGGGGATACAACAGGTTTGTGTCTCTCCTTATTACACAGCAGTTCAGCTGAGCACATCCTCACCCCATCTGTGTGAGAGGATGCCAATCCATGTCAGAAAGGGAAGGGGTTAGAGAGAGACTCTCTCTTTGCGAGAGGGTATTTATCCCATCTGAGTGCCCAAAGGGGCACCGTCCATCTGACCCCCACAGCGAAGCAATTTCCAAACAATCGATTCGTAGCCAGGAACTCCCAGCTCTCTCCCAAACTTGGATATCCCGGTAACGGAGGTCAGGTGACCTTTTCGGAATAGCAAGATTTCTAATACTCTGATTTGTGTTCCAGGATAGGAAAGATTTTGAGGATCAGTCTGGGGCAAAGCGACAGAAGAGCAGTTCTGCTGTGAGTTCTTTCTTATCTCAGTAGCATTGACTTCAGATTAACAAAATCTAGTAAATGTGACAAACTGAACTATGCAATAAATAAATAGATCGAAATCGCCCGGTGCCATATTAGTAATGGCCATGTTAAGACTTTAACATTCCTTTTTCCACTCTCTAGAAAGGGAGAAGTTAAATTTATATAGCACCTGTCATGCCCTAAAGTAGTTCACAACCAAAGGATTATCTTTTGAAGTCGTCATTTGTTGCTTTGTAGGCAAATGGAGCAACCAATTTGCAGAGAGCAAGGTCCCACAACCAGATGGCATCTCCGACAGTGCCACACTCCCTCAGTCCTGCACTGGTGTGCCAGCCTTGTGCTCCAGTCTGGCCTATGTACATCAGTGCTGCTGCTAAGCCAAGCTGATAATTAAACAGGTTAAAATAGGAGATAAAGGTATTTGATATACCCCTCCTAACGTGTCTATTACTAATATCACACTGCACAATTTCAATCCCAATGTCTGTATTACACGGTTCAAAAGTGAAGAACCATACAATTTCAGCCCTATAGTTGTAAATCTTGACTTTGTATGATCGTGTAAAGTGGGTGAAAGCAAGTTTAAGCCCGTTTTACATCTCCCCTGCTACCAACTCACTATCACTCATTTTACACTACTGCACAGACTCAAGATCTACCTCATTGCGCCTGCATGGCTACTTCTGTAATTCCCTTTCAACCACTCCAGTGAGATGCAGGGTTCTACTTCAGCCAATGATCCCTTTAAACAGGGTTCAATCGTCACTGAATTCCTGGTTTGCAAACTTTTTTCTACTTGATGAGGAATCAAACCAGGGACCTTCTGTATGGTGTAAGGCTATACAAGGCAGCATGGAGCTGTTCCCTCAGTAAGTTGGATCATTAAGCACCTGGGTCCCTGTGTACATGCTGCAAACCTGGGTCCAGCACCTGTAGTCAGAGTGCGCTATACCGAGACTGCTGTAATCCAGGCAGGAAGGTGGCACGGAGACCGTGTTTTGTGTTGATTCAATAAACAGAACTTCACACTGAAAGAACTTCAATCTGTATTTAGTCAGATGCTGAACCAGCGACATTACTGAAGAATGGTCTAAACGAGGCCCTCGGTGAACAATCGGCAGAGCATTCACCATCGAATGCCAAGAGCAGCAGCACACCAGCAGAGCAACCCAGCGAGAAGCTCAACGAGGCAACTGCTGAAATTAAAAGACAGGTCAGTGCCTTGGTCTCCAGAACTTGGATCTGGATATGATCCCAGAGCATCGGGATATACCCACCATGCACTCTTGTAACATTGTACACTATATGTGTGTTATGAACCTCATAGGCCAGCAAAGTCCAGGTTGGCGATTGGAGCATGGGCAGTTACAGCGAGAGATTGTAGAGGGATGTGATCGGGGCCCAGGGGAGGCGTGAGTTCGGGGCCAGGGGCCCAGGGGCAGCACGGGCCAGCCCGTTCAGCAGAGCAGGTCTCCAGTCGTCTTGGTTAATCCTTGCCACTGGACCAAGGCCTAGCTCTGTCAAGCCCGTGTGGTGGCTGGTGTGCAACGGCCACCCCACGTTAAAACAATCCACGCACAGGCATCTTCCACCCTTCAGGATGTAATTCAGGACCTGGGATTAGGTCCTTCATTGAAACACCTGTGAACTCATCCTTTTTTGGTGTGGAAGTAAGTCATCCTCGATACGAGGGACCGCCTATGATGATGAGAATCTTACAGCACAGAAGGAGGCCATTCAGCCCGTCATGCCTGTGCCAGCTCTTTGAAAGAGCTGTCCAATTAGTCCCACCCACTCCCTGCTCTTTCCCCATAGCCCTGCAAATGTTTCCGTTTCAAGTATATATCCAGTTCCCTTTTTGAAAGTAATCAATGAATTGACCTAACAGGCAGTGCGTTCCAGAAGATAATAACTGGCTGCGTAAAAAAATTTATCCTCGGTCTCCCCTGTGTTTTTATTGCCACGTAACTTAAATCTGTTTCCGCTGGTTACCGACCCAGTGAGCAGCATTCCAAATTCACACCCAGACCGGAGCCTAAATCCAGTGCCTTAGACCCCTTGGCCACCCTACCCATGTATATAACATGACAATGTATATAAAATTATATGGGGCCGAATTTGCCCCTCCCCTTAAGGCCTGTTACCGCTGGAAATTGGCGGCCACGCTGTGGAGTGCATTGGCTGCTGATTCCTCGTGTAACGGCCGCCATTTTGAAAATTCCGCTCTTGCAGAATCTCGGCGGTGACTCACTGCCGCCCCACTGCTGCCGATCTGTCCTAAGTGCATCATCAGAGCGCGCACCGCCAATGTTCCCCCCCGATAGTGAAATTCCACCGCAAAAGTCTTGGTGCCAAAAGCTGCTTTTTTTCTGCCGGTGCAGTGAGGCTGTAGTCCTTGTAAAATGGCGGTGCGGCTCCCATTAAAGGGGAGGACCTACTGCCGCTGCCGCCATGTTTTTTTTTGTCGGCTGACTGCCATGTCAGGCCGACAATTATGCCCCCGGGAGTGGACCGAACTTAAACAATCGCACTGATCTCCCCTTTAAGTGAAGCAGAGAGCTGTGGTGACACTGCGCCATGATGACGTCATCAGCGCTACGCTGCTGACTGACAACGGCGGAGACTACACCCACCCCCAACTTCCGCCCCTCTAGTGTGTGAACTTCCACTCACCGCTGCATATCTGCCCCCACTGAGCCAAAGAGCGGAATTTCGCTCAAGAGGCTACCGCATCCACTACGCCAGTAAGATCACCAGAAACAGGGTAGGTGCGCCGTTTCCAGCGGTGGACAATTTCGGCCCCGATATGTATATCAAATATAAATGCACACAAACATGGCATTATATGGTATTAATGAGTGTGTAGGGCAAGGTACACAGTATATAGATATGGGGGTATAACGTCAATATGCCTGCAGAGTGCTTAAGTAGCCCTGTGTGTATCATCATCATAGGCAGTCCCTCGAAATCGAGGAAGACTTGCTTCCACTCTAAAAGTGAGTTCTCAGGTGACTGAACAGTCCACTACAGGAATCACAGTCTCTGTCACAGGTAGGACAGACAGTCGTTGGAGGAAAGGGTGGATGGGACTGGTTTGCCGCACGCTCCTTCCGCTGCCTGCGCTTGGTTTCTGCATGCTCTCGGCGATGAGACTCGAGGTGCTCAGCGCCCTCCTGGATGCACTTCCTCCACTTAGGGCGGTCTTTGGCCGTATTTGTACGTATCTGGTGCTGATGTTGAATGTGTGTTGTACCCTTGTGTCTCAGGGCTCCTTCAGGCAATCGGTAGGCCCCAGCAGCAGCGAGGTCTGCTATTTTTGTAAGAAGCGGGTCTACGTGATGGAACGCTTCAGCGCCGAGGGACAGTTCTTCCACCGGGGCTGCTTCACATGTCACCAGTGCGGCACTACACTGCGCATTGGGAACTACGCTTTCGACAGCGGAGATGGCAAGTACCCATGGCAGGCCTTTATTCTTTATTTAGGAATCAGTTCTGGGCTCGTTAAGGTGAAAGAATCACAGCATTGTCCATTTTAAGTGGTCAGGTCGGGCACAAGAGTGAAGCTCCCTCTACCCTGCACCAATAAGAGTGGAGCTCTTCTTTCAGTAAGTTGGATGACTGAGCAACTGGGTCCCTGTGTACAAGCTGCAGACCTGGGTCCAGCACATATAGTCAGAGTGAGCTGTACCCAGAGGGTGGCGGGTGTCTGGAACTCACTGCCTGAAAGGGTGGTAGAGGCAGAAACCCTCACCACATTTAAATAGTACCTGGATGTGCGCTTGAAGTGCCATAACCTACAGGGCTATGGACCAAGAGCTGGAAAGTGGGATTCAGCCAACACTGACACGATAGGCCAAAATGGCCTCCTTCCGTGCCATAAATTTCCATGATTCTGTGAACTCACTTCAGCCCCAACCTCAGGCGAGTGTTCCTTGCTGCATCAGTGAGACTGCTTGTCATTCTGGGGCCCTCTTTGAACAGGATTGCCAATCAGCACCAGGTAAGTTTAGTGCTGTCAGTCTGTGCCCACTGGGAGCTGGATTGAGACCATCCAATCTCACTCCACACAGGGTGCTTATAAACAGAGTCTCATTCATCCATCAGTTTGGGTCAAATGTGATCACTGGCCCAGAGATCAGCGGCCAGTGTCTCACCCACTGCATCACACAGTCTACCTTTGTATAGATTTATAAAGAATATATCATTTATTTTGGAGGGGGAAGGGGGGGTTGATTGTTATACTTTTCAAGGTAAGACATGCCGACTTTAAGCTCTGGGGAATGTTTCCCATGTTCAATCCGATGTCAGCGTTCAGCACACTCAGGTGAGAATTTGATGCAGAGAAAAGCTCCCGCACCCACCATGTGGCTAGAGGGCAACTAAAACCAACAACCCTTCAGCATTCATCCACATGGCCTTAGTTTATGTGCGTGCCCGACACTGAGTGTTATCGGGCTGTTTGACTGGGCGAGAGGGAAATCACAGCGCAGCCTGATCCCACCCCCATCCAACACCCATACATCCGTCCTTTCTGGCGGGGGTCACTGAGTAGCAATCAGAAGCGGGTACTCTCGTGTCCAATATACTGTGGGCAGTTCTAATGGACTAACTGCTGAGATCAACTAACTCAGCACAATCATGGAATTACACCCGGGGCCTCTGCTGGTTTATATACCTCCGTTTCCCACCACGGAATGCAGAAAACACCTGAAACATCCCAGGCTGAGGATATGGAGAATGATTTGTCTGATAGAATGGGGGGTTGGGGGTGGGGGGAGTGGGGAGTGAAGAAGCTGATTTATGAAGAAAGGGTTAACCATTGACTCTTTTCTCTTAGGGAAGTTCTACTGCATGCCTCACTACAATCAGATGAAAACGGAAGAAACTGCTCCAATCCTAACAAAGGTAGTGAAATAATTTCAGATATTGCGGTGAAAGAATGATCACAATCCACAGATGTGGTAGATTCCATTTTAAATTGTAAATTATCCTCTGTCTGTCTGCTTTCCTGATGTAATGTTTTTGGCATCATTTTTATTACTTTTGTGAAAATGAAACTTTTAAAAGCTCAGATTTTTACCAAGCCATTCATAAACATTGATATACTGTATCAAATGACACGGACCCAGACACTGCTCAAATAAAAAAGCAAAGAACTGTAAATGCTGGAAATGTGAAACATGCTAAAAAATACACCGTGCATCAGTAGAGAAGACTAGCAGGTCAATATTTTGAGCAGGTTATTGAAACATTACTGAAACATCACTTCTCCAACAGTCAGGTGAGGATTTCTGCGTCCACCACCCTTTCAGGCAGTGAGTTCAGACCCCTAGCACAATCTGGGTGAAAAAGGTTCTCCTCAACTTCCCTCTAATCCTGCTACCAATTACTTTAAATCTATCCCTTTCTCTGCGAAGGGAAATAGGTCCATCCTATCGACTCTATCTAGGTCCCTGGAGATGTCCAGGTAAACTGTCAGCTGGGCAGCACTCTCACCTCTGAGTCAGAAACTTACGTGTTCAAGTCCCACTCTAGGGACTTTAGCACACAAAAAAATCTAGGCTGATACTCCAGTGCAATGCTGAGGGAGTGCTGCACTGTCGGAGGTGCCGTCTTTTGGATGAGACGTTAAACCAATGCCTGCTCGCTCAAATGACCATAAAAGATCCCATGGCACTATTTCGAAGAAGAGCAGGGGAGTTATCCCCGGTGTCCTGGCCAATATTTATCTCTCAATCAACATAACAAAACAGTTTGTCTGGTCATTATCACATTGTTGTTTGTGGGAGCTTGCTGTGCGCAAATTGGCTGCTGCATTTCCTACATTACAACAGTGACGACACTCCAAAAGTGGAGTGGCTGTAAAGCACTTTGAGACGTCCGGTGGTCATGAAAGGTGCTATATAAATGCAAGTCTTTCTTTCTTTTAACTGTTTTTCGCAGTGACAATTCAGTAATAAATGTTGGCCAGGACACTGGGACAACTTGTTTTTTTTAAAAAAACATGCCATGAAATCATTAACATCCACTTGACCAGGCAGATGGGACCTTGATCTAAATTCTCATCTGAAAGACCTCTGACAGTGCAATACTCCCTCAGTGCCGCACTGAAGTGCCAGTTTAGATTACATGCTCAAGTTCTGCAGTGAGCACTTCTTCACTTAGAATGATAAATGTCTGGAATAATCTCCCAGACCTGCAATTACAGATAAATGCATTGAGTTTTTGCAAAAAGAGCTCGATAGTCGGTTGAGAGAGCTAGGGGATTGGAAAGAATGAGCGTCTGTGGCAGAGTTCGGGTACTCGAGGAATCAGTTCCAGTGGGAGAATTAGAGTACTGGAAGGGATGGACTTCAATTTGGCGCATTGGGGTTTGGAGTATTGGACGAATGGCTTCAATGGGAGAGTTAAGGTATTGAGGGTGGGCATCAATAGGAGAGTTAGAATACCAGAGATTTAGCATCAAAAGAAGAATTAGGGTACTGGAGGAATGGGCTTCAATGGAAGAGTTAGAGCACTGGATGGATGGGCTTTGGTGGACCAAATAGCTTGTTCTTGTCCCTAACTTTTCTATTCCCCTTGTTTTTCTTTGACAGGACTTTCTGGATGGAGAAATAGAAGTGGACTATACTGTGGAGATGACTGGAGGTAACTGACTGCTCATCTTTAATCAATGTTGTGTAGTATTATAATGAGATTCACTTTGGTCAACAGTGGCCTATTTAAGACATTCCATAAGTCAGTCTAAGACCCCACTGCAATCGTCCGTCAGATAATGTGCCTGCTCTATTAGGTTGTCTGCTCGATGGTTCATTCGGTGCATGCATTGCATACAAAGCCATGTAGGTCAGGCGGTGCTAAGTTTCAACCCTGCCCTGTGCTGTTAGTTAACCCCAGCTGAGGCAGGAGTTGGGGTACTACAGTAGGCCTCTCAGCTTTGGGCTAAGCAAAAGATAATCAGGACCAGCCCCACGAGGTCCTGATCACTATCCACTGACCGCCGCTGGAAAGTGTCCATGTGTAAACGTTGGGCGAGGTCAGGATCAAGCACAGCTGCGATGCTTCCCAGGATCGACTTACCTACTGACACTGCTTTCTAAGCTAACACGTGAAGAAAGATGACTTGAGTGAGGTAACGGAGAGAAGCATAGCCCAAAGAGAGCACAGCTTCAGGAAATAAAGATTCCACAAATGCTGCCCAGACCTCATGTATCGCATTGAAGGGGACTTTAGGAGAGGGGTGAAAAACTGGAGGAAAGTAGCATAAATTTAAAACATATCAGAGTATGATTGGCAGGATAGTTAAACAGACCCGTGGTGTTAACTATTTGAGCCAATTAACTACTTTTGTCAGAAACCACTTCTCTACCGAAAAATTATACTGATTACGGTTCACCCTTCACCCCTGTGCTCGCTGACCTACAATGGCTCCCGGTCCAGCAACAACTCGATTTGAAAATTCCATCCTTGTTTTCAAATCCCTCCATGACCTCGTCCCTCCCTATCTCTGTAATCTCCTCCAGCCCCACAACTCTCCCCCGCCCCCCCCCCCCACAACCCGGATCACTGCTCTCCTCCAATTCTGGCCTCTTGTGCATCCCCGATATCCATCGCTCCACCCTTGGCCGTCATGGTTTCAGTTACCTCGGCCCTAAGCTCTGGAATTCTCTCCCTAAATCTTTACCCCTCTCCCTCTCTTCTCCTTTAAGTCGTTCTTTAAAACCTACCTCTTTGACCAAGCTTTTGGTCACCTGCCCTAATATTTCCTTATGTGGCTTGTTATAAAATTTTGTTTGATAACGCTCTTGTGAAGTTCCTTGGGACATTTTACTAAGTTAAAGGCGGTATACTGCAAGCTGCTGTTGTTTAGACACACTGACTGCTTCAATGCACGAGGCCATGGTGCACTGAAAACTAACACTTTGTGGGCTCTTGACGTTCACAGATCACAGCCCAGGCACTGAAGCAGCAACGGGCACAGCTGAAGATATGGACTATGAGGAAGCTCCGGAAGACCAGATGGACAATAAAAATCAACAGGAGAATAACAGCAATCAGTGTGATGAAGAAACAGGACTGGCAGGAAAGTGTTAGTCCAGCAAAATCATAAGGAAACAAATCCCATTCACACCACACTAAAGGATTGAGATGGAGTGTGGGGGGTTGGGTTAGGGTTAGGGGGGGTGGGGGGCGGGAGTGTGCATGGTTTAAAATCAGTCTCAATAGGAATTCCCATATATTCCAGGAAAAGTGTGCTATAGAAAATAAGAAAACGTGGTAATCCACAAGGAACTAAGAGAACAAAGTGGCCAATATCTTGGTGTCCAATCTATAGCCAATAGACTGTAGTAATTTTAAAACTGGAACGTTACAGGATGAATAAAAACAAGAGGCAGGATATGTTCATAAAGATGATAAGGAGAGAGGTCAATTCATAACACCACTCAAACCCGCGACCTCTACCACCTTGAAGGGCAAGGGCAGCAGGTACATGGGAACACCATCACCTCCCAGTTCCCTCCAAGTCACTCAGCAGCCCAACTTGGACATTTATGGCCATTCCGTCATCATCGCTGGGTCAAACTCCTAAAATTCCCGACTAATTAGCACTGTGGGAGCACCTTTACTACGCGGACTGTCACCACCACCTTCTCCAGGGCAACTGGAGATGGGCATTAAATCCTGACCTGGCCAACGACGCCTATATCCCGAGAATTTATTTTTAAAGCTCTGCCCATGTAGCCCTTTCATCCATCACAGTTTGAATCACTGTGACTATTAGCTTTATATATAACCATCTCATTTTCTCCATACTTCTCCGGCCCCATTTTCACTCTTAAATGT
This sequence comes from Pristiophorus japonicus, assembly GCF_044704955.1. Lineage (NCBI taxonomy): Eukaryota > Metazoa > Chordata > Chondrichthyes > Pristiophoridae > Pristiophorus > Pristiophorus japonicus. The sequence goes on along the minus strand of NC_091993.1, from coordinate 71,561,982 downwards.
ATCATGGCTACACGATCCAGAGAATTCATGTGGGGAATTCACCAACTCGATGGGGAATCTTGAATTTGAGCATGCTCAGTATCATACACCTTCAACTTTTCATACTTTAAAGTAAAAATACATCCTGGCGGACAAAAGCCTGGAATCACTTATCACAAGTTAGATGCATAAATGGGTGGATGGTAGGTTTCTGCAGATGGATGAGCTCGATGGGCCAAATGGCCTGCCTGCTCAGTATTTTTCCTTGTGAACTTTGTGAATATTAACTAAAAGGTGAATTGGGCCTAAAATGGGACCCTTTAGACACAGAAAGTGTCTTTCTCAACTGGGAGAGCCTTCTCCTGATCTACAGGAAGAGTCTTCTCCTGATCTTCTGGGAGAGCCCTCTCCTGATCTACTGGGAGAGCCCTCTCCTGATCTACTGGGAGAGCCTTATCCTGATCTACTGGGAGAGCCTTATCCTGATCTACTGGGAGACCCCTCTCCTGATCTACTGGGAGACCCCTCTCCTGATCTACTGGGAGAGCCTTCTCCTGATCTACTGGGAGAGCCTTCTCCTGATCTACTGGGAGAGCCTTCTCCTGATCTACAGGAAGAGTCCTCTTATCTACAGAAATGTATAGCACTTAAGATGACTGTGTTTCAGTATACGGTGTACCAGCATCTTCATCAATAACCCATTGTGTCTTTCTTATTGTCACAGATGAAGAACAAGATATCGATGAATGTCTTCAGGATGGGAGGGGCGATGAAGAGGAAGGGGAGGAAGGCTCTAAGCAATACAACGAAGAAACCAAACTGACAGAAAAAGGTTAGTCCAACAACATTGGAAGGAAATGGATCTCATTCATATCACACTGGCTCTTGAGAGGTCTGGTGACACAGTTTGATGACTGACTTCAGATCCAGTTTCAGGTTCTTGGACCGATGGCTGAAGTGTGATCATCTTTTGTAGTCTGAGGTCTAGCTAATATGCAATAAAGACCACAACAGAAAGCTGTCCTCACAGTTGGGCGACTATCTTTTGCTTAGTCCAAAATTAGGCCTGGGACAGGATAGGGGCAGGGCAGGAATATGGGGTCTGAGATCTGAGGTTTGCTTTGTTCATGGAAATGAATTGAGAACCTTAATCAGTAAAACCTCTACATGATGAGACATAAGAGGGGCATGAAGCAGATTTTTGGTGCATGCTTTAACTTTTAGAAGTTTCTAGAACGTTGTTTGAAAGCCAGAGCTTAGTTTGAGGAGTATCTAAAGCAGCTGAGCCATGACAGGAAGAAGCTCAGCGATCACATTTCAAGTTGAGTTTTACCATTGTTCCGTCAGGTGATTAACAACAATGTCATTTCCCAGTGTGCATGTCCACAGATCCCTGAAGGTAGCAAGCAGGCCAGATAGGTAAGGTGGTTAAAAGGCACATGGAATGCTTGCCTTTATTAGCTGAGGCATAGAATACCAGTTTGCCTGGACTGGAGAATTTTAGCTATGAGGAAAGATTGGATAGACTGGAGCTGTTTTCTTTGAGGAAGCTGTGGGAAGACCTTATTGAGGTGTATAAAATTATGAGCGGCCTAGGTAGAGTGGATAGGAAGGTCCTAATTAACCTTAGCAGAGGGGTCAACAACCAGGGGGCATAGATTTAAAGTAATTGGTGGCAGAATTAGAGGGGATTTGAGAGAGTAGTGAAGGTCTGGAACTCAGTGCCTGAAAGGGTGGTAGAAGCAGAACCCTCATCATATTTAAAAAGTACTTGGATGTGCACTTGAAGTGTCGTAACCTACAAGGCTACGGACCAAGAGCTGGAAAGTGGGATTGAGCTGGATAGCTCCTTGTTGGCTGGCACGGACACGATGGGCCAAAATGGCCTCCTTCCGTGCTGTAACTTTCTATGATTCGATGACCAACATCACAGCTAAATGCCAATTAGTGTGTTCAATGGAGTTTAGTGTGTGAGGCAATGGAACACGGGACAAAAAATCGCTCACAAGCACTTCAGACCAACCAATTAACGCTTCAGTGAACCATTTCAGATAACTAACAGTTGAGTAGTAGGATTTGTTATCACTTGTGAGGGCACAGCTTTGCCACTTTGGTATTTGCAATGGAGGGTCTGATGAACATGGTCCCTTAGGAGAATCAGGGTGAAAAAACTCTGTACAGAACTCATTGAATTTTTGATGTCAGAGAACTTTGTTTATAACTCTTCTGTATTGATTGCAAATTTTAAAAGCTAGGAAGATAGGGAGCTACACCTCCCTATTCTGTGTGAGCCCAAAATGTGCACCCAGAGAACCGTATTCAAGCTCCAGACACAGCTTCTCATCCCTGTCGAACTCTCTCTCGAACAGTGTCATTGCCTGAAACTCTGCCCCTTGCAACATGGAGGTTTGCGGGCAGGGTAATCTATTCCACTGTCATTAAATGGGACGGGGTGTTAAAGGGGCAGCCAATCCACCATCGCCCGTTTTGAGCTGTCGCTAAAGTTGAATGTCATCCACCCCCAATCCTGTTGCAGTTCAGGCTTTCTCCCAGACATTTAACTTGTGTTTACAGCAAAACAACAGTTTCCATATGCAGACCAAAGGGCAGAAATTCAGCCTCCCGATAAGACCCATTACCCACACAGATCGTGATGGTGTCGAACAGCTGCCGATTTGTAGTCGAATAGCCGCCGCTCGCAAAATTCTCCCCGGTGGTTTTTCCAGCGGTCCCCACTTACTGCCGAACCCTCCTAAGTGCACCATCAAAGCGCGCACCGCCGATGTCCCACCCCGCAAGCAAAATTCACTGTAGCAAATTTTCCAGCCGCCGTTCGGTGCCCGCGACAGTTTTTTCTGTCGGTGTGCTATGTTTGCAGTGTGTGTAAAATGGCTGTGCGGCCTCCATTAAAGGGGAGGGCGCACCGCCACGGCTGGCATCTTATTTTTTTTTGTCGGCCGACTGTCAGATTGCCCCAACAATTATGCCCCCGGGTTCGACCGGGACGCCAACAGGCAGCCTGGCACACCATCTTGGGTGCCAGACCGCTGGGCTGGCCGAAACCCTTTCTGGTGGCCCAGTGGACCAAACTTAAAAAGCTGCAGAGCTTGCAGTGGCCCTCCCCTTTAACTGAAGGGGAGAGATGTGTTAACGCGCCAGCCTGATGATGTCACCAGCCAAACGCTGATGACTGACAGCGGCGGACACTCCATCCCGCCCCCACTTCCGCCCCGCTTATGACAGACACTCAGCTTCCAACCCCATTATGACCAACTTCTGCACCACTTGAAAAAAAAAACATCAAAGAGCTGAATTTCGCAAGATGGGCCACCGTAACCAAAACACAAGAAAAACGGTACGTGCAACCCGTTTCTGGCAGTGGTGAATTTCGGCGCCCAAGTCTCCTCTGAACAAGGACTTGCACTGTTACCACACATAATGAGATAATGTGCCACAGTCAATCACTCTCCCTATAACTACGGTGCATTGTACTGGAGACCATGTGAGCTAACTGTCTTGTTTACTCCAAATTACAGTAAATATTACACTGCCAGGCTAGCATATTTCAGGCTAAAACTAATAGTTGGATTTATTTACAAGTAATACAATTATACAGAAGCAGTAAGCTGACACAATACTGATTAAAAACAATAAAGATAGAATCAAATCTCCAAGGGATTACAGTCCTCTTTTCTAGCTAGTACTTCTTCCAGACTTCTATCGGTTTTGAATGAAAATTCTTTGTATGTATCACAGTATAAAGATCTCTAATTAATTTGTTAATCAAGCAAGTTCAAAGACACAATGGAGAATCCTATACATAGAATCACTTGACCAGCAGACAAACACATCATCTCAGCCTCACATATCTATTGACGTTTTAACCTTTGATAATCTGATTACTACCTAGGGTAAAGCCTCTGCATCCTGGCTAATCTACAGATCAAAGATGCAATGTTGGGCTTCTGCCTCCATTTTGAAGTTTAGCAAGGAAAGACAGTTGCCATATTAAGTTTATTCATTTGTCAAACATCTTTATGTACAATTATCTGTAAAAATATTTGACAACGGTCCCAAATCGATCACGGTAGCATAGTAGTTATGTTACTGGACTAAGGATCCGGAGACATGAGTTCAAATCTCACCACAGCAGCTGGGGAATTTAAATTCAATGAACTAAATAAATCTGGAATTAAAACACTAGTATCAGTAATGGTGACCATGACACTGCCGGATTGGCGTAAAAACCCATCTGGTTCACTAATGTCCTTTAGGGAAGGAAATCTGCCGCCTTTACCCGGGCCGGCCTATATGTGACTCTAGACCCACAGCAATGTGGTTGAGTCTTGACTGCCCTCTGAAATGGCCTAGCGAGCCACTCAGTTGTATAAGGTGGCTCACCACCATCTTCTCGAGGGCAATTAGAGATGGGCAATATATGCTGGCCTTGCCAGCGATGCCCACATCCTGTGAATGAATAAAAAATCCATTGTCCTTTCTACAGTTAGCTCCACCTGCATTATACCAACCATTATATAAGCAAGTGCATAACACTGGAGAATGCTGAGCAGGCTTTAGGCAGAGTGTAAAGTAGCAATGGAAGTACATTATATTTCACCATGGAAGAGAATGCCTATCTCTGAATTTTCTGGTCAATTCTTGTGGATGCAGGTATCTATTAAGAGTTTAATTTCTTCAAATCTATGAGAAATGGTGGCTGTTGAGGAAGATATTCAGAAACTTGTAATCAATCTGGACATTCGTTCTCATCTTTTGACAATTTTTCTTCTGGATTTTTTAAATCCAACTTGTATAATATATAATATACAGAGAAATTGCTTGGATCACTCAGCTGGTCAGACAGCGTCTGGAGAAAGAAACAAAGTTAACGTCTCAGAAACAACCTGCCTGACCTGTTGAGTATTTGCAGCATTTTCTGCTTTTATCCAGGAATTCCAGCATCCGCAGTATTTTGGTTTTGTTGGACAATATCTATCTAACCACAGAGTTACTCAGTACTCACTGCTGGTGATTTGTCAGTAAACCTGCTTGGAATAAGATTGTGATCACTTATGTCGAGTGTGAATTGATCATCCACCAGCGAGCGTGGACACTCTGGGTCATGATGGAACAAAAATAAATCTACTCTTTGGTAAACCAAAGATACCAAAGATTTCCTCACACAAAGGATAGTGAAAATCTGAAACTCTCCCCCACCAAAAAGCTGTTGAAGCTGGGGGTCAATTGAAAATGTCAAAACTGAGCTTAATAGATTGTTGTTAGGCAAGGGTATTAAGGGTTACAAAACCAAGGTGGATAGATAGAATGAAGTTATTGATCAGGCATGATCTAATTGAATGGTGGAACAGGCTCAAGGGGCTGAATGGCCCACTCCTGTTCCTGTGTTCCTATACCCTGATGTAAGTTCATGGCTGTAATATAATTCTGAGTTTAAGTTAATGGATGTAAGCTGATCCAACTTTGTTTATGAAGCCTTTACTTAGAATCCTGTCCTGTAGCATCAAATAGGCCAGACATTTTGTTCTCCTTTGAGGGTGGGTGGTCCTCTATAAGATACTTTCTCCTCTTCCCTTCTCGTGGATCTCCCAGCACACCAACTATATCCGGCCAAATGAGTGGGCCTTGTCTTCTGCCAACTGCAACACTGAAACCAGCTGCTAAAGTTTGTTCAAGAGCTGTCCAGTATGACTCTCCCACCCTACAGAGAAGCATCTGGCCCTCCACACACCACTCCCCCAGTTGTACAGCCGAGATCAGTAACCTGGTGTGTGGAGAATTACAGATGCAAAGCCAAAACCTACCACACTGTAGCGACAGCACGCTACAGCCCCAACCACCGCACTGTGGTTGTCCCTTATTCTGTAGCATAACAGCTCAAAACGATATGAAGGTATAAAATACGTTTCCCCCTAATGTGTCATCTACCTTTGTGATAAGGTCCATATGAATGCACAGAACATAGCAGAGTGCCTGTCATGAGGCATCTTACATCACCTGGCAGAAGTCCTTCACGAGATATGGATCAGGTACAATCTTATCATTCAGCTCTTGCTAGTCTTGTGTCGCAATGCTTTGCAATTCAGTACACTGATAACTAATGCTGAGAATATTAAACGGGGCCTGGCAAAATACCTTACAAGGCAAAGTATGAGATTTGTGAATGAAGGAGTGTGCAGTGACATGATTGATGAAATGATGGTGGCATTGATATACTAAAGATTGCGAATGCATTACAGTCCTCATCACTTAAAATGTCCATGTTTAAATTGGGCAGTCGCTTATATCGGCCAAAAGCAATAACTATTAGCTATTTGGGTTAGCAATTTCAAAGTTGCCGCTTACAGCGTGCTATGTGCTCTGTTAATCTTGAGCAGAAACAGCAATGCACAAACAATGTAAGTAAATAGCATCTCGTTTAAGTCCAATTACCTTTTGTGTACTTAAGCCCTTCTAATCCCTTCAACTTTGCTTGCTTTTTCTCCTCTGTTATAGACAGACATGGATCTCCTATGATTTATAGATGATTCGGGAGGAAATGGGATTGATCTTTTATCTAGTAAAGTACTGTAATCATCATAGGCAGTCCCTCAAACGAGGATGATTCGCTTCCACATGGGTTCACAGATGTTTTAATGAAGGATATTCCAGTCCTGAACTCCAATTGAGGGGGTGGAAGATGCGTGGTTTTTTTTAACATGTGGTGACCGTTGCACATCAGCCACCACACGGGCTTGACAGAGCTAGGCCTTTATCCAGTGGCAAGGGTAAACCAGGATGACTGGAGACCTGCTCTGCTGCACAGACCTAGTGTGCACACATATCGCAATGTGGGCTGGTCCGTGCTGCCCCTGGGCCCTCGGCTCTTCTGGGCCCTGTACCCTCATTTGCTGCACCTCGTTCACAATCTCTCACCACTCCTCCACCACAAAACACTCGCCGCTCCTCCTCCACAAAACACTCGCCGCTCCTCCTCCACAAAACACTCGCCACACCTCCGCCACAATCTCTCATCGCTCCTCCTCCACAAAACACTCGCCACACCTCCGCCACAATCTCTCACCGCTCCTCCTCCACAAAACACTCGCCACACCTCCGCCACAATCTCTCATCGCTCCTCCACCACAAAACACTCGCCACACCTCCGCCACAATCTCTCACCGCTCCTCCTCCACAAAACACTCGCCACTCCTCCGCCACAATCTCTCACCGCTCCTCCACCACAAAACACTCGCCGCTCCTCCTCCACAAAACACTCGCCGCTCCTCCTCCACAAAACACTCGCCACACCTCCACCACAATCTCTCACCGCTCCTCCTCCACAAAACACTCGCCACTCCTCCGCCACAATCTCTCACCGCTCCTCCTCCACAAAACACTCGCCGCTCCTCCTCCACAAAACACTCGCCACACCTCCACCACAATCTCTCACCGCTCCTCCTCCACAAAACACTCGCCACTCCTCCGCCACAATCTCTCACCGCTCCTCCTCCACAAAACACTCGCCACTCCTCCGCCACAATCTCTCACCGCTCCTCCTCCACAAAACACTCGCCACTCCTCCGCCACAATCTCTCGCCGCACCTCCGCCACAATCTCTCGCCGCTCCTCCGCCACAATCTCTCACCGCTCCTCCTCCACAAAACACTCGCCACTCCTCCGCCACAATCTCTCACCGCTCCTCCTCCACAAAACACTCGCCACTCCTCCGCCACAATCTCTCACCGCTCCTCCTCCACAAAACACTCGCCACTCCTCCGCCACAAAACACTCGCCGCTCCTCCGCCACAAAACACTCGCCGCTCCTCCTCCACAATCTCTCGCCGCTCCTCCGCCACAATCTCTCGCCGCTCCTCCGCCACAATCTCTCGCCGCACCTCCGCCACAATCTCTCACCGCTCCTCCGCCACAATCTCTCGCCGCTCCTCCGCCACAATCTCTCGCCGCTCCTCCGCCACAATCTCTCGCCGCTCCTCCACCACAAACACTTGCCGCTCCTCCGCCACAATCTCTCACCGCTCCTCCGCCACAATCTCTCGCCGCTCCTCCGCCACAATCTCTCGCCGCTCCTCCGCCACAATCTCTCACCGCTCCTCCTCCACAAAACACTCGCCGCTCCTCCGCCACAATCTCTCGCCGCTCCTCCGCCACAATCTCTCGCCGCTCCTCCGCCACAATCTCTCGCCGCTCCTCCGCCACAATCTCTCACCGCTCCTCCACCACAAAACACTCGCCACTCCTCCGCCACAAAACACTCGCCGCTCCTCCTCCACAATCTCTCGCCGCTCCTCCGCCACAATCTCTCGCCGCACCTCCGCCACAATCTCTCACCGCTCCTCCGCCACAATCTCTCGCCGCTCCTCCGCCACAATCTCTCGCCGCTCCTCCGCCACAATCTCTCGCCGCTCCTCCACCACAAACACTCGCCGCTCCTCCGCCACAATCTCTCACCGCTCCTCCGCCACAATCTCTCGCCGCTCCTCCGCCACAATCTCTCGCCGCTCCTCCGCCACAATCTCTCACCGCTCCTCCTCCACAAAACACTCGCCGCTCCTCCGCCACAATCTCTCGCCGCTCCTCCGCCACAATCTCTCGCCGCTCCTCCGCCACAATCTCTCGCCGCTCCTCCGCCACAATCTCTCGCCACACCTCCGCCACAATCTCTCGCCGCTCCTCCGCCACAATCTCTCGCCGCTCCTCCGCCACAATCTCTCGCCGCTCCTCCGCCACAATCTCTCGCCACACCTCCGCCACAATCTCTCGCCGCTCCTCCGCCACAATCTCTCACCGCTCCTCCGCCACAATTTCTCGCCGCTCCTCCGCCACAAAACACTCGCCACACCTCCGCCACAATCTCTCACCGCTCCTCCGCCACAATCTCTCACCGCTCCTCCACCACAAAACACTCGCCGCTCCTCCGCCACAATCTCTCACCGCTCCTCCTCCACAAAACACTCGCCGCACCTCCGCCACAATCTCTCGCCGCTCCTCCACCACAAACACTCGCCACACCTCCGCCACAATCTCTCGCCGCTCCTCCGCCACAAAACACTCGCCGCTCCTCCGCCACAAAACACTCGCCGCTCCTCCGCCACAAAACACTCGCCGCTCCTCCGCCACAAAACACTCGCCGCTCCTCCTCCACAAAACACTCGCCGCTCCTCCACCACAATCTCTCGCAGCTCCTCCGCCACAATCTCTCACCGCTCCTCCGCCACAATCTCTCACCGCTCCTCAGCCACAAAACACTCGCCGCTCCTCCTCCACAAAACACTCGCTGCTCCTCCGCCACAATCTCTCGCCGCTCCTCCGCCACAAAACACTCGCCGCTCCTCCGCCACAATCTCTCGCCGCTCCTCCGCCACAAAACACTCGCCGCTCCTCCGCCACAAAACACTTGCCGCTCCTCCGCCACAAAACACTCGCCGCTCCTCCGCCACAATCTCTCGCCGCTCCTCCACCACAAAACACTCGCCGCACCTCCGCCACAATCTCTCGCCGCTCCTCCACCACAAACACTCGCCACACCTCCGCCACAATCTCTCGCCGCTCCTCCGCCACAAAACACTCGCCGCTCCTCCGCCACAAAACACTCGCCGCTCCTCCGCCACAAAACACTCGCCGCTCCTCCGCCACAAAACACTCGCCGCTCCTCCGCCACAAAACACTCGCCGCTCCTCCTCCACAAAACACTCGCCGCTCCTCCGCCACAATCTCTCGCCGCTCCTCCGCCACAAAACACTCGCCACTCCTCCGCCACAAAACACTCGCCGCTCCTCCGCCACAAAACACTCGCCGCACCTCCGCCACAAAACACTCGCCGCTCCTCCGCCACCAAACACTCGCCGCTCCTCCGCCACAAAACACTCGCCGCTCCTCCGCCACAATCTCTCGCCGCTCCTCCGCCACAATCTCTCGCCGCTCCTCCGCCACAAAACACTCGCCACACCTCCGCCACAAAACACTCGCCGCTCCTCCTCCACAAAACACTCGCCGCTCCTCCGCCACAATCTCTCGCCGCTCCTCCGCCACAATCTCTCGCCGCTCCTCCGCCACAAAACACTCGCCGCTCCTCCGCCACAATCTCTCACCGCACCTCCGCCACAAAACACTCGCCGCACCTCCGCCACAATCTCTCACCGCACCTCCGCCACAAAACACTCGCCGCTCCTCCGCCACAATCTCTCACCGCACCTCCGCCACAAAACACTCGCCGCTCCTCCGCCACAAAACACTCGCCGCACCTCCGCCACAATCTCTCGCCGCTCCTCCACCACAAAACACTCGCCGCACCTCCGCCACAATCTCTCGCCGCTCCTCCACCACAAACATTCGCCACACCTCCGCCACAAAACACTCGCCGCACCTCCGCCACAATCTCTCGCCGCTCCTCCACCACAAACATTCGCCACACCTCCGCCACAAAACACTCGCCGCACCTCCGCCACAATCTCTCGCCGCTCCTCCACCACAAAACACTCGCCACTCCTCCGCCACAATCTCTCGCCGCTCCTCCACCACAAAACACTCGCCACTCCTCCGCCACAATCTCTCGCCGCTCCTCCACCACAAAACACTCGCGGCTCCTCCGCCACAATCTCTCGCCGCTCCTCCTCCACAAAACACTCGCCGCTCCTCCGCCATAATCTCTCGCCGCTCCTCCTCCACAATCTCTCGCCGCTCCTCCTCCACAATCTCTCGCCGCTCCTCCTCCACAATCTCTCGCCGCTCCTCCTCCACAAACATTCGCTGCACCTCCGCCACAATCTCTCGCCGCTCCTCCACCACAAACATTCGCTGCACCTCCGCCACAATCTCTCGCCGCTCCTCCTCCACAAACATTCGCTGCACCTCCGCCACAATCTCTCGCCGCTCCTCCACCACAAACATTCGCTGCACCTCCGCCACAAAACACTCGCCGCTCCTCCACCACAAAACACTCGCCGCACCTCCGCCACAATCTCTCGCCGCTCCTCCACCACAAAACACTCGCCGCTCCTCCACCACAAAACACTCGCCGCACCTCCGCCACAATCTCTCGCCGCTCCTCCGCCACAAAACACTCGCCGCTCCTCCGCCACAATCTCTCGCCGCACCTCCGCCACAAAACACTCGCCGCTCCTCCGCCATAATCTCTCGCCGCTCCTCCTCCACAATCTCTCGCCGCTCCTCCTCCACAATCTCTCGCCGCTCCTCCTCCACAAACATTCGCTGCACCTCCGCCACAATCTCTCGCCGCTCCTCCGCCATAATCTCTCGCCGCTCCTCCTCCACAAACATTCGCTGCACCTCCGCCACGATTTCACAGCGCTCCTCCTCCACAAATCACTTGCCGCTCCTCCGCCACAATCTCTCGCCGCTCCTCCTCCACAATCTCTCGCCGCTCCTCCTCCACAAAACACTTGCCGCTCCTCCGCCACGACCTCACAGCACTCCTCCGCACCAAACATTCGCCGCACCTCCGCCACAATCACCCACCAAATCTCAGCCACGATCCCTCATCGCTCCTCCGCCTCGATTACTCGCTGCACCTCCGCCACGTCCTTCCCGCTGCTCTGCTGTGCCTGGGCCCCGCCGATACTCCTGCCTACGCTGGGCCCTGATGACGTCACCAAATTGCCCACCTCGAAGCCGTCGCACACTTGGAGTAGCTAGCGCTGGAAGTTGTAGTGGTATGCTGCTCCAACTCTTGTACTTCCCGCCCTGCGACGGTGTTCTCTCGCATGTCAGGGGCCCACGATGGGTAAAAGATGATTGACACCAGGTATCCACCAGTACTGTAATAGCACTACCATGGCAATACTGGCCATCACATAAAGTGGGCAAATCGCATTTACAATGTGCCCGCTATAAGCAGTGGGGACTGAACCTTCTTTTTCCAAATTGAGTTGAGAAGAAAAACATTTCAATAGTTTGTGGTGTGTGAATGCCTTTCCATGGTAGCTAGTGTGGTCAACTTGGAGCAGAGGTTTTGGGGCAAGCTGTTCCAGGAATCGAGCCCACTTCCTACTATGGTGACAATGTTCCTTCATTCAGTTTCCCACTTAGTGGAGTACCACATTCTAAGAATGTAGTCTAAATATCAAAACAGCACGGCTACACGTGTTGTTAAAGGGACCATACTCCAAAGTGACTCTGGATTGGTGAAGGTGCTCGATCTGTGACAGTGTGTGGAATGTTGAGTGAATTAAAGAAGTTTCTGGTTTCAAGAGGAAGTGCACTACTCTGAATTGCAATGTAATCCGAATTGCGAGAAAGAGCGATTGCTACGTCATTAACTGTGTATCCGCTGTCCCTCATGTTCCCTGTTCTTGCTGAGCTTTCGCTGGTAGTTGCTGTGCAGTACAGTAACTTGTAACATCTCTCACACTCCTGAGCAAGATGCAAAGACAAGTTTGCTATTTGATGGACGATTCCTCACTCTTGCCTGTGGCTTCTCTCTCTGTTGCGACCATTCTTGTTCCTCTTTACTTTGTTGACATTGCAATGGCCGCTGTTTCTCCTCTTGTTCATCCAAGTTGAAATGTTGCATTCTACAAACTGCTCCTCCTTGCTGTAACCTCAAACCTTCTCCTCCATCTCAATCATTTCTAGGACCTCCAAACCATGCACTCCTTACTTCCCTCAATCCTTCCTCCTGCAGTCTCAGGCTTTTAACAACAATCTTGGCAACGCCTAATCACCTTGTTCTCTAGTCTACTCTTTGCTTCCTCGGTAGAGTCCTGTACAATGACTATGGTCCTTCACCTTGACTTCCAAATTTAAAAAAAGAACTGAATTTTCCCAATTTGAATGTCAGGAATAAAAAGAATTCCAATGTTGATAAGAGTGAGAGGCATAAGGTTCATAGAAACATAGAAATTTACAGCGCAGAAGGAGGCCATTTTAGCCCATCGTGTCCACGCCGGCCGACAAAGAGCTGCACGGCCCTTGGTCAGCAGCCCTGAAGGTTACATATAAACCTATGAACAATGACGGAAAGGCAAATAGCACCCAGCCTAACCAGTCTGCCTCACACAACTGCGACACCCCTTATACTGAAACATTCTATACTCCACCCCAACCGGAGCCATGTGATCTCCTGGGAGAGGCAAAAACCAGATAAAACCCAGACCAATTTAGGGAGAAAAAAATCTGGGAAAATTCCTCACCAATCCATCCAGGCGATCAAAACTAGTCCAGGAGATCACCCTGGCTGTATTCGATTCCCTGCGGTACTTACCATTAGTACTGTGCCGGCCAACAAAACGTCATTCAGTCTAATCCCAATTACCAGCTCTAGGTCCGTAACCCTGCAGATTATGGCACTTTAAGTGCCCATCCACACATTTTGAAAGTTGGGTGGAAGGTGGTTGAGGACAGTCATTAAGAAAATTCATCTAATTATGAATTATTTTCCTGGTCATCATTCACACTTTTCATATTTTTCCTGTTAGGATTAATTACTGGCCCTGATCACCTTTATCACTTAATTGCAGAACAATGTATTGCAATACTGTCCCCAAGCACTGTTTAAATCCTTCTTCCCCAGCTCTGAAAACAGTCCTATTTCTAACCTTCCTTTTTTTGTCATCTTTTCATTCTTCTGAAAATCAACAGGCTTTTGTTTCTCATACTATGGTAGAGCATCAGTGGTCAAGCAATGGGATGTCCGTATCATATGGTTCTAGCACTGACTCCAGCTTCACTGCAGGATCTGGAAAGAATTCCATGGATTATAAAAATATTACTGAAGCAGCCAATGGAGCGTATAACCATCGTAGTGAAGAACCTCCTTCTCCAGCAACTAACCAACCTACGTCGTATCTCAGTGGTACCAATGACATCTCGCCCTCCTCTATTGAACTGCCCATGCTTGGTGATGATGTCATGCCATCTGGCAACAACGCTGAGAGACTTGGTATCTCTCAGACGAGGCAGAGTTCAACTACTGATCAGACTTTCATACGTTCTCTTGAGATCTCTGAGCCCTACACCACTGAGTCGTTACATTCACATTCTGCCAAACTCTTGCACCCGGAAGATGTCAACAGGGCAGTGGACACTGCCCGCTCTAAAGGAGCTTGCACAAATGAACACCTGGGTTACACGCCTAGTCCAGGGGTTGAAAATGAGAACATTGAAGAGAATGGAGAGGATACTGAAAGGGAAGTAGAGTCTAGCTGCCTTCCAAAGGAACTTTCTTCAGTGAACTTTAAATTAGTCATAGACAAAGAGAAAAATAATGGTAACGTCCCAATGAAGAAACTGAGTCTTTCATCAACCCTAAGGCGCAAACTAGCCAGACTTAGCTTAACCTCAGACTCTGGCTCAGAAAGTCAGGAGGATGACACACAGCCCAGTATTCAGTATGACGACAACATACCATCTGAGGGTTCAAGACCCCTTCTATCAAAACCAGCAATTTCCATTGGTGCAGAATTTAGGGACTCGGATCAGGTATTGGGTAACTCCTCACCAATGCTTAGGACAAAAAACAATAGCATCAAAGAACAAGAAAGAAAAAGTCAGGTTTATTGGGACGTACCATGTCCTGACTTAAAGGACAAATTGAGTCCGAATGCAGGTCAGCCCTTGCATACCAAGAACAAATTAGAAATCCCAAAGAATAAAGGCACGGAGGAGTTAGAACACAGTGAGAAGCCAACGGAGAAAGACTTGGCTTCTGAAACATCAAATAAATCAAAATTTAAGCTTCCTCCTTTCTCCAAAGTGTTTGCACGTATATCAAAAAGAGAGAAGAAAACTAAAGACCATGTAAATTCTACTCCTCATCTGCCAAAAGCAGAGATACCAGCAATCGAGGTATCTTCTGCGTCCCAGAAGGAAGGTAAGGAGTCTCCTGGCCTGTAGCGTTTGTTTTTTTCATTTTCTTGGAATAAGGAGTCACAACGGAGAACAGAGGGACAGAGGGACAGCTCAGGCATCACTGTGTAGTGAGAGTGTAAATGGTTTCACAAAGAACGTGTTCTTGTTGAACAGGTTTATGACTTCAAAGAACTAGTCACCAGAGGAAATCTCCATGGCTATATTTATGGTGTTAGTCCACATAGCAAGCAGAGCAATGTTCCCCTGTGCCATCCGGTATTAGTGACTTTGGGATTGAATTTCTGTTTATTATGCATTCAAAGGCCAATGATGTTGTGCCTACAGCCATCTCAAAGCGAGACTTTCCTTGTTTGTAGATAGGAGGTAATAAGTGAAAAGGAAACCGTGCTAGTCACGTGTCCATTGTAAAACGACGCAAGTTTTCATATGAATGGTGGAGATCAGCAAGTGGCCTCTTTGTGTAATCATGCTTATCACTCAGGTTTCTGGTTGTTGAATTTGCAGCATCTCCAGGGTACGTCTTACTAAAAAGGATCTTTGCTGTGGATATTCAGCTAGTTGTAAAATAGTCCACAGTGAGAATGCACATGACCTGGCATCTTGGCTCTGTTGTACAGAGAATAGGGATTCAGAGCAGTGTCCGGTTCCCCCCTCCCCCCCAGAGCGGTGTCCGGTTCCCCCCCCCTCCCCCCAGAGCGGTGTCCCCCCAGAGCGGTGTCCCCCCCCTCCCCCTAGAGCGGTGTCCCTCTCCCCTCCCCCAGAGCGGTGTCCCTCTCCCCTCCCCCTAGAGCGGTGTCCCCCTCCCCTCCCCTAGAGCGGTGTTCCCCCCCCTCCCCCCAGAGCGGTGTTCCCCCCCCTCCCCCCAGAGCGGTGTCCCCCCCCTCCCTCCAGAGCGGTGTCCCCCCCCTCCCTCCAGAGCGGTGTCCCCCCCCCCTCCCTCCAGAGCGGTGTTTCCCCCCCCCCCTCCCTCCAGAGCGGTGTTCCCCCCCCTCCCTCCAGAGCGGCGCCCCCCCCTCCCCCCAGAGCGGTGTCCCCCTCCCCCTAGAGTGGTGTCCCCCCCCTCCCCCTAGAGCGGTGTTCCCCTCCCCTCCCCCCAGAGCGGTGTCCCCCCCCTCCCCCCAGAGCGGTGTCCCCCCCCTCCCCCCAGAGCGGTGTCCCCCCCCTCCCCCCAGAGCGGTGTCCCCCCCTCCCCCTAGAGCGGTGTCCCCTCCCCTCCCCCCAGAGCGGTGTCCCCCCCCTCCCCCCAGAGCGGTGTCCCCCCCTCCCCCCAGAGCGGTGTCCCCCCCTCCCCCTAGAGCGGTGTCCCCTCCCCTCCCCCCAGAGCGGTGTCCCCCCCCTCCCCCCAGAGCGGTGTCCCCCCCTCCCCCTAGAGCGGTGTCCCCCCCCTCCCCCTAGAGCGGTGTTCCCCTCCCCTCCCCCCAGAGCGGTGTTCCCCTCCCCTCCCCCCAGAGCGGTGTCCCCCCCTCCCCCTAGAGCGGTGTCCCCCCCTCCCCCCAGAGCGGTGTCCCCTCCCCTCCCCCCAGAGCGGTGTCCCCCCCCTCCCCCCAGAGCGGTGTCCCCCCCTCCCCCCAGAGCGGTGTCCCCCCCTCCCCCTAGAGCGGTGTCCCCCCCTCCCCCCAGAGCGGTGTCCCCTCCCCTCCCCCCAGAGCGGTGTCCCCCCCTCCCCCCAGAGCGGTGTCCCCCCCCTCCCCCTAGAGCGGTGTCCCCCCCTCCCCCCAGAGCGGTGTCCCCTCCCCTCCCCCCAGAGCGGTGTCCCTCTCCCCTCCCCCTAGAGCGGTGTCCCCTCCCCTCCCCCCAGAGCGGTGTCCCCCCCCTCCCCCCAGAGCGGTGTCCCCCCCTCCCCCCAGAGCGGTGTCCCCCTCCCCTCCCCCCAGAGCGGTGTCCCTCCCCTCCCCCCAGAGCGGTGTTCCCCTCCCCTCCCCCCAGAGCGGTGTCCCCCCCCTCCCCCTAGAGCGGTGTTCCCCTCCCCTCCCCCCAGAGCGGTGTCCCTCCCCTCCCCCCAGAGCGGTGTTCCCCCCCCCTCCCCCCAGAGCGGTGTCCCCCCCCTCCCCCCAGAGCGGTGTCCCCCCCCTCCCCCCAGAGCGGTGTCCCCCCCCTCCCCCCTAGAGCGGTGTTCCCCTCCCCTCCCCCCAGAGCGGTGTCCCCCCCCTCCCCCTAGAGCGGTGTCCCCCCCCTCCCCCTAGAGCGGTGTTCCCCTCCCCTCCCCCCAGAGCGGTGTCCCCCCCCTCCCCCCAGAGCGGTGTCCCCCCCCTCCCCCCAGAGCGGTGTCCCCTCCCCTCCCCCCAGAGCGGTGTCCCCCCCCTCCCCCTAGAGCGGTGTCCCCCCCCTCCCCCTAGAGCGGTGTTCCCCTCCCCTCCCCCCAGAGCGGTGTCCCCCCCCTCCCCCCAGAGCGGTGTCCCCCCCCTCCCCCCAGAGCGGTGTCCCCCCCCTCCCCCCAGAGCGGTGTCCCCCCCCTCCCCCTAGAGCGGTGTCCTCCCAGAGCGGTGTCCCCCCCCCCCTCCCCCTAGAGCAGTGTCCCCCTCCCCCTAGAGCGGTGTCCCCCCAGAGCGGTGTCCCCTCCCCTCCCCCTAGAGCAGTGTCCCCCTCCCCCTAGAGTGGTGTCTCCCCCTCCCCCCAGAGTGGTGTCCCCCCCCTCCCCCCAGAGTGGTGTCCCCCCCCTCCCCCCAGAGCGGTGCCCCCCCCCTCCCCCTAGAGCAGTGTGCCACCCCCTCCCCCCCCCCCCCGAGCGATGTCCCCTCAGAGAAGCTGGTACTGTTAGAGATGGGTGTTTTTAAAATAATAGGGTTCGCAACATTAAATGTCAGATGTCACAGATTTATTAAGCATACAATAATTAAACATACACTTAACAGAGACAGTTACGACAAAAGAGAGTCCAAAGACATTACCGTCCCAAGTTTGGTGTGCTCGATTGATCAGGCCTTAATCGAATTCCAAAGTATCTGTTCCAACATCTACTTTTCATGCCTTTTTCACCCTTCTACATGATAATTTGCAGGTTTGATTGTTACATTACATAGTTCTCATCCAACACTGATTTGAGTGTCCTGTCTTCGCAGCCATAGATCCGTAACTGCTGAATGTGTTACACTCCCTAACTTTCCACATCTATGATCTTTCTCAGGCAGGTGCTTATCTGCAAGTCAGGGTTCAAGGCCTTCCTCCTAATGAATGAATAAAGGGAGCTTTTCTACCTGTCTGTATCTGTGCCTTCGAACCATTTTACCTACCAAGTGAAACTTACCATTATCAATCTGTACCATTCCATAAAATCTCCTGCCTCTGAAAAGGATGATGTTCCCTTCTGCCGAACTTGCTATCAACCAATTAAAGCTCTCTGAAATATCTACACTGGAATGCCTGTATTGTCTAAACTGACCATTGCATTAAGGTCAGTTTTAATTCAACAGTTCAGTAATCACTGCACCTAAATTGACTTAAACTTCCTCACTGTTACTATTACTACAATATTAAGAGAATTCAATAGTAGTGTAACATTAGCAGACTTCAAGACAGCCTGGTTAACCCTTTCCTTATAGTTCCCCCTACCCTCCCTGCAGCCTTTAAAAACACAAAACATTATTTCATCAGCATTATGTATCTATCTCGATCTATTCTGCCATACAGATCCCTACCCATTTGTTTTACATAGCATATTAAAACTATTATGAATATTGTTTTACATTGAATAGTAAACAAGGTTTAAAAAGAAGTAACCACCTGGACTTAAAATATTCTCCAGTATGTAGTCTTTTATCGTTATCCATATTGTGGATAATTTTAATTTTGGGGTTCACCTTAAATTCAGAATTTCCAATTTTATATCTTTCTCCATTTGAATTTTAGGAACACGATTAAGCAATTTAAATCAGTAGTGATACAGTATATGGTCTCCTGAGCCACATTGAGCCCTTAACGTAAAGGTGTTGTCAGTGTGACTGAGCATGTCTGAGACCAGTTATTCAATGCTAATACACCGGTATCCCAAGATCAAGCCACACGTGACATCAAATACTAGCCATTCCTGCACTTCCAGGCTATCTTATTAAAGAATTGGGGGGGGGGGGATGTCTGGAGGTCTTTGCTTATCTCCCCCTGCATGGTCCTGATATTTAGAGTAGTGGCCAGGTTAGCAAAGGCATCTTTTCATTGTTCAGTGTAGGCAAAGACATACACATCTCCAAGAAAAAGCTATCAATGAACTATTCTTAACTTCCTACCTTTCACTAGATTGTGCATTGATTGGTGAATCTTGCCCAGGTGATTTATGTTGCTCACATGTGGAGTAAGGTAGCATTGTGGTTATTTTACTGGACTAGTAATCCAGAGGGATAGATTAATGATCCAGAGACATGAATTCAAATCCTGCTATTGGGGAATTTAAATTCAATTAGTTAAATAAATCTGGAATTAAAAAACCTAGTATCAGTAATAGTGACCATGAAACTACTGGATTGTTGAAATGTGCTGTCCTTACCTGGTCTGGCTAAGGACTCCAGACCCACAGCAATGTGGTTGACTCTTAACTGCTCTCTGAAATGGCCCAGTAAGCCACCACCACCTTCTCGAGGGCATTTAGGGATGGGTAATAAATGCTGGCCTTGCTGGCGACGCCCACATCCTGTGAATGAATAAAACAAATGTGCACTCACATCTTGTCCCTAATGCCTTTGGTTCACAGAGATGACTCTGAGATTTCTGGCACCCAGAGCGTTTTACCATCAATCTAGCACCCAGAAAGCTGTAGCCAAAGAGCCACACACTGGTTGGAATTTCATTTCATGATGATTTCCAGTTCCCCCATAGTATAAAGCCCTGCATGAGAAAAGCTCATTCATAAGATCTAGCCCAATTTTCTTGGATGAGGGTATGAGTATTTTGGGTGGTTTTTCCTCATCAATTTTCTCGGACCCGCCCTCTAAAGGATTGGCCCTGTGCTGGGGTACAATTGCACAGGCACTGAGCACTCTCTGGAACTGTGTCCAAATTCACGTATGAGCCTAGATGGTGCATACTGATTGGTCATTTGATCCCAGGTGCATCACAACTGACCCCGGTCGAAAGCTCGCCTGAGATCCACACACATACGCTTCCCTCAGGGGCCACTGGACAGTGATCGGAAGCAGTAACAGTAGCCAATTTATTCCCAGCCTAATTCAGTGAAGGACTGCCAATTGTAGCACCTGTACTACTGCCCGGGCAAGATCAGCTACCACAGCACAGGAAGGGAATCATTTCCTGTGAGCCTCCTGCTGTGGTCCATCTCATCATCATCATAGGCAGTCCCTCGAGTCGAGGATGACTTGCTTCCACGCCAAAAAGTTCACAGGTGTTTCAATGAAGAACCTAATATTCCAGGTCCCGAACCAAATCTTGAAGGGTGGAAGATGCCTGTGCTTGGATTTTTTTAACGTGTGGTGGCCGTTACACACCAGCCACTACACGGGCTTGACAGAGCTAGGCCTTTGTCCAGTGACAACTGTGGTCCATATACTGACTGGTTAAACATACAGAATCATCCGGAACTCCTGAGTATTTCAATAAATTACAGATAAACATGGTGAATTTATCACCACCATCTAATCTTCCCTAACATGCAAAGTACAATACCCATTCAATATATTTTACCCGAGTGATCGGATATTTAAACTGTAGTTGATCTCTTTGTGATATTTGGCATTGGATTGACTATGTTTGATGTGGTGAGCTTTGATCAGAGCTTGGAATTTGTACCAATAATGGGAGAGAATTGGAAGTGGTTTTGTTGACTGGAGTTCTAGACAACGGCACTATAGCAGAGCTGGCTGAGAGTTCGACATAATGACGGGGAATTGGAATTGGAAGTGGTTTGGCTTGCTGGAACTCTATCGAGTGAGACTTCCCTCCCAGTGCAGAACCACACCCTCCAACGAGCACACATCAGGAAGCTGTGCCCAGGCAGCCCATGATAGTCTCCTCTTTGAGGAAGAAAATCAAGGTTTGCAGGCGCACAAATCCCTGGTATTATGTTCCTGGAGGATACAGTTCCGTGTCGGAATCACTGAAATGGGAAATTTGCCCTGATGTATCAAGAGTGAATTGGGCTTAGTTTGGTTCACTGGAGGTCTACCCAGCGAGGGGTTTTCTCCGTGCTCCATGTGTAACAAAGTGTAAACTCCTTCTTCAGATTTTATTGCACAAAGCACACAGAGGAAGTCTTCCCAACCCAGCCAGCCCTTAAGAGTGAATCAGAAGTGGTTCAGCACACTGACATTTGGTGCACTGATGATGGCTAGTTGTTTAAGCCATTTGAATTCCACATGAATAATTTGGAAGTGATTTAGACCATTGAAATTCCACACAATAACACTGAATTGGAACTGGCTCCTCCATAAAGATTGGCTACTTTGGAAAGGTTCCAGAGGACAGAAGGGTGGGGTGGGGGAGGAGGTAGGAAATTGGGAAAATGAACTTCCAATCAGTTGCAGCTTTGTTTTGTGTGCTGCCTTGTGTTCAGTTCTCGCTTTGTATTGATTTTGATGGGGGGGGGGGGTGTCAGACAACTTCCTCTCACTATAGATGGCATTACTATCGTCACATCCCCCGCCATCAACATCCTGGGGGGTCACAAGAAACTTAACTAAACCAGCCATATAAATACTGTGGCTACAAGAGCAGGTCAGAAACTGGGTATTCTGCAGCAAGTGACTTAACCAACTCCCCAAACCCTTTCCACCATCTACAAGGCACAAGTTAGGAGTGTGATGGAATACTCTCCATTTGCCTGGATGAGTGCAGCTCCAACAACACTCAAGAAGCTCGACACCATCCAGGACGAAGTAGCCCGCTTAATCAGCACCCCATCCACCCACCTTAAACATTCACTCCCTCCACCACCGGCGCACTGTGGCTGCAGTGTGTACCTTCTACAAGAGGCACTGTAGAAACTTCTTCGGCAGCCCCTCCTAAACCCACGACCTCTACAACCTAGAAGGGCAAGGCCAGCAGGCGCATGGGAACACTTAAGTTCCCCTCCAAGTCACACACACCATCCAGACCGGGAAGTATATCGCCGTTTCTTCATCGTCACTGGGTCAAAATCCTGGAACTCCCTCCCTAACAGCACTGTAGGAGAACTTTCGACACATGGACTGCAGTGGTTCAAGATAGCGACTCACCACCACCTTCTCAAGGGCAATTGGGGATGGGCAATAAATGCTGGTCTTGCTACGATGCCCACATTCCATGAATTAATAAAGAAAAGCTACTCAGTTGGACTGTTGTCCCTCTGGGACAGGTGTAGCACTGGACTGCTACAATGCAGGCTCTCCAAAACATTACATCATAATGGCTCTAGACACCAGCCTGAGACAATGACTTTCCTAAAGCATTAGCTCAACTTTCAATTTCCCCGTTCTCTGTAATTTTGCGGTATCTGAGTAAGATTCCCCAATATGGTGCTGAGCTGTGGCTGACGTTGGACTGTCTTTATCTCAGACATTTCTGGAAATTGTCCAAACCCACGATGCCAATGAGAGAACGGCACTGAGAGCCGTTCGAAATCTCCAGGCCCGTGACATTCAAACAGGAGAAACCAATGGACTGAGAAATCTAAGCACAAATAGAAATTAAGGCACATGGATATCCATGTTTTACAGGCTCCTGGGCCATAGTTTGAACACCCCAGTGCTACATAATACAATGGGCACTGGGGAAAATCTGACCATTCACCTGGATTGGTACTGTGCGGCTTGTCTGTGTATCTCTGTTGCTTGTATCAAATGTTTTGTCTTCATAATACTCCTGTGAAGCGCCTTGGGACGTTTGCTACGTTAAAGGCGCTATATAAATACAGGCTGCTGTTGTTGTGCTGTAAATTCCTCAATCTATAGGGTCAGCATAGCAAAGGGAGCCAACACAAGAGCAGGTCTAATGGTGTTGGTCATGGAGGAGACAATATTCATTGGTCAATGTGCAATGATATAAATACTGTACATACTCTGTGCAAGTAGTAACATCTGTCCAAATAGTGTACAGCTCCTTTTTGGAAGGTATACAATACATGTACCACTGTCATTTTCTATGCAGTTTGTAACTTGTGTACATTTTCATATATATATATATATATACTAACAGAAAAAAACAGACTGAAAATCCAGGTTAGTGATGCTCAGTTAATTTGGGTCTTCCTCAAATAATATCCAGGGGCTAATCTTAGTGAAAAGGCAGATCTCAGTATAAAGTGGAGAAGCTGCCTTTACACTTGCGTCTGTTGTTTCACTGGGGAGGAATATATGCAAGTAGATGCACTGGGTGTTCTAACAGTGCAGGCAGCAGATGCTGACAAACATTCAGGGAACTATATATGGGAAATGAAGGAGTTCCCCCTCCCCTCACCCTGTCCGACCCAGTGGAAATGGGGCACTGTCACCCCAACAATGGTGGGGAATGACTTGCCGCCCCATTTCCACCGTCGCTGTGAATGCCACAATCTTCTCCCGGGTCTGTGGCTTGGTATCCGGTGTACTCACCTGAGTCAGGTAATGGGCCCTTTTAATATGCAAATCAACGGAGGGAGGGGGGAAATCTACCACAAAGTCTCTACATTTCTAGGAAAAGATTCCATAATAGCTGTATTATTGCAAAATTAATTTGGAATGGTTGTAATCGAACTTTCTGTTACCAGAAGATGTTAAGTCCCTCCTCACAGGGCACTGAAGGCGAGAACCACAACGTGCTCGCTTTAGTGCCCATTGGCACCAATGAGATCTTGTTGGTTAATGATGAAGATTCACTTCACCATTAAAATCAACTTTAAGAGTGCCTGAAGGGTGATTTTTTGAAATGTTCACGCGATCACAAGATAATTAGGGATGAGGAAAGTCAAGGCCATTTGTCCAATCTTGCTTCATCCAACCAGAGCGATTCTAACAACCTCCCACTGCACCATCCAATTGTTCCCAGGGCTTTGCCTCTCCTGTTGTAGCTGGATGTTTATTTCACAAAATCGTTCACTCTGTGTGTGAAGAGGAATTTTCTGATACCAGTCCTGGAAGTACCATTGTTTACTTCTTGCCCCGAGAGATGATCATTTGCCTAAATTCAAATTTTCAGTGTGGAAAAATGTATTTAAATTTAATACCGTCGTTTCAGTAGCAACAAAGAACCTTTCATACACTGTCAGGGAATCGGGCACCATCACCAGACTGACCACTGGGAACCCGACTCCGCCCCAATAATACACTACACAAATGTGTGGAGCAGCATTTTATTAAAGGGGTAGGCACATCCAAATGTGCCCAGGTGTCAACAGATCAATATTCAAATCTTTCTAAAATGGCCCAGTTTAGACCTTGTTTGGGTTCAGTTGTGTTGTTGATGAGATATTCTGTCACCAGCCAGCCGTAACTTATACTTGTGTAAGGAGAGATTACAACCAGTTACAGGCTGCCCTGAGACTTTACACACATCAACTACCCGAGGAAAGACTCTGGTACTAGCTGTCTAAATAAAAAATAATGAACAAGCGGACTTAACCCTTAAATGGTCCATTCAACTACATCTGTTGCCGTTTCAGTTTTCAATATTGTGAGTTACCTCTCCCAACCATAATGTCAAGCGAGAAGCTGAGAAAAGTATAGGTACTTGCCTACAGGGAGAGATAGAACATTGGAAATTGGGTAATATGTTAGCATGGATAGAGGATTGGCAAACTAACAGAAAACAGAGAGTTGGGATAAATGGTTCATTCTCTGTTTGTAACTAGTGGGGTGCCGCAGGGATCAGTGCTGGGACCCCAACTATTTACAATCTATATTAACGACTTGGAAGAAGGGACTGAGTGTAACGTAGCCAAGTTTGCTGACGATACAAAGATGGGAGGAAAAGCAATGTGTGAGGAGGACACAAAAAATCTGCAAAAGGACATAGACAGGCTAAGTGAGTGGGCAAAAATTTGGCAGATGGAGTATAATTTTGGAAAGTGCGAGGTCATGCACTTTGGCAGAAAAAAAATCAAAGAGCAAGTTATTATTTAAATGGAGAAAGATTGCAAAGTACAGAGGGACCTGGGGGTGCTTGTGCATGAATCACAAAAGGATAGTATGCAGATACAGCAAGTGATCGGGAAGGCCAATGGTATCTTGGCCTTTATTGCAAAGGGGGATGGAGTATAAAAGCAAGGAAGCCTTGCTACAGCTATACAGAGTATTGGTGAGGCCACACCTGGAATATTGCACGTAGTTTTGGTTTTCATATTTACGAAAGGATATACTTGCTTTAGAGGCAGTTCAGAGAAGGTTCACTAGGTTGATTCTGGAGATGAGGGGTTGACTTATGAGGAAAGGTTGAGTAGGTTGGGCCTCTACTCATTGGAATTCAGAAGAATGAGAGATGATCTTATCAAAACATATAAGATTATGAGGGGACTTGACAAGGTAGATGCAGAGAGGATGTTTCCACTGGTGGGGGAGACTAGAACTAGAGGGCAAGATCTTAGAATAAAGGGCCGTCCATTTAAAACAGAGATGAGGAGAAATTTCTTCTTTCAGAGGGTTGTAAATCTGTGGAATTCGCGGTCTCAGAGAACTGTGGAAGCTGGGGCATTAAATACATTTAAAACAGAAATAGACAGTTTCTTAAACGATAAGGGGATAAGGGATTATGGAGAGCGGGCAGGGAGGTGGAGCTGAGTCCATGATCAGATCAGCCATGATCTTATTGAATGGCGGAACAGGCTCGAGGGGCCGTATGGCCTACTCCTGTTCCTATTTCTTATGTTCTTATACCCTCTCATGTATCGGCTAATAGGTGGCTCAATAGGAGCATAGCCAGCCGTCTTAGGAACAGGTTGCCTACCCATTTAGCCAGCAAATGGTACAAGATCCAGAACAACCCAAGAGATGGTGAATCTAATTACCAGATCTATTCTTGTTCCTACCTTACTTTACGCACACTACTGGCGCAGCACTCTTGCCTCTGAGTCAGGAGGCTGTGGGTTCAAGTCCCACTACAGGAACTTGTAACACAAAATCTAAGATGACACTCCAGTGCAGTGCTGAGGGAGTTCTGCATTGTCAGAGGTGCCGTCTTTGACCACATCTGCCCTCTCAGGTGGATGTAAGAGATCCCATGGTATTTTTTGACGAAGAGCAGGGGACTTCTCCCCGGCCAATATTCATCCATCAACCAACATCACTAAAAAACAGATTATCTGGTCATTATCATGTTGCCGTATGTGGGACATTGCTGTTTGCAAATTGGCTGCTGCATTTCCTACATTACAACAGTGACTACACTTCAAAAAGTACTTCATTGGCTGTAAAGAGCTTGGGGATGTCCTGAGGTTGTGAAAGGCGCTATATAAATGCAAGTCTTAACATTCTTTTAACTTATTAAAAGGACAATCTATGATATGTTGACAAGGCACAGTCCTCAAGGGACGGGCAATAAATGCTGGTTTTGCCAGCAACACGCGTCCCGTTATGAATAAATCAGTAGGGTCAGCAGAGATGAATACCCAGTAGCCATGTGATGTTGGCAATGTCGGAGCTGAGCACGCCGGTGATACAAGTGTACTCATACAGGCAACCAAGGATTGTGCGGCTAGTCCCTCTCACTAATTGTACCACATTCCCAGCACTTGGAACATGGGCCTGGGAGCTCAAGCCAACAATCAATCACTGTCGGAAAAGGTGGCAAAGAAACGAACCAAGTATGGAAAACTGGCATCTTCCATCTCAACAACTTGCATTTATAGAGCGCCTTTAACGTCATAAAACATTCCAAGGCGCTTCACAGGAGAGTTATCAAACACATTTTGAAAATGAACCACATAAGAGGTCAAAGAGGTAGGTTTTAAGGAGCGTCTTACAGGAGGAATGAGAGGTGGAGAGGCAGAGAAGTTTATGGAGGGAATATCAGAGTTTAGGGCCTCAGCAGCTGAAGGCACAGCCACAAATGGTAGAGTGAATTAAATTGGGGCTGCACAAGAGCCCAGAGTTAGAGGAGCTCAGATATCTCGGAGGGTTGCAGGACTGGAGGAGGTTACAGAGATAGGGAGAGGTGAGGCCGTGGAGGGATTTGAATACAAGGATGAGAATTTTAAATTTGAGGCGTTGCTAGACTGGGAGGCAATGTGGAATAACCTAAAATGCATTTAAATATCTGTTGGCCCAACAGCCACGACTTTTCAATCTACTTTCAGAATGGAAAGGTACCCTTCAGAATCCAGCTAACAGACCAGACTTACAAATCTACACATGTTATATGGGTACAGGAAGGGCAAGGTGCAGTCAAACGAAGTGAATTGAGACGTGCGGTCTCATTAATATAACTCCCCCTTTCACTGACCACAAGACTTCCCTTCGCCCCACTTTCCTGCCACAAACTGCAAAACCACTTAGCCTCAGAGCTGTGTGTGCCCGCCTGCTCTCACTCATATAAAACCATAAGAAATAGAAGCAGGAGTAGGCCATTTGGCCCCTCGAGCCTGCTCCACCATTCAAAAAGCTGATCTGATCTTGGCCTCAGTTCCAATTCCCTGCCCGCTCTCCATAACCCTTGACTCACTTATCGTTCAAAAATCCGTCTATGCCCACTTTAACTATATTCAGTGACCCAGCCTCCACAGCTCCATGGGGCAGAGAATTCCCACGGAGAGACCCTGCCGCCCCCCCCAAAACTCTATCGTCCCGTGCGTCATCTCTCACACAAGCCACGACCCTTACTCTGTGATTCTGTATTTCTTTTATCCAGTAAAATCTTGCAATTTGAGTGACCATGAGCAATCGGAGGAGGGGGAGGATGAAGAGTCCTTCAGCGAAGATGAGCTCGAAGGCCACACTGAACCACCAATCAAAACTGTGAGTACACGTGACTCCACACCTGAGCGATGAAAATTTAACCTCACTGTATTCAGTGCCGACGGAATATTATTAGGGGGTAATTCTAACCTAACCTGTCCATTGGGAGACTGACGGTATTGGGTGCCCCGCTGGTTTTTACAGCCCGCCCAATGTTACACTCCATTGACGTCCGTGGAGAGCAATATTGGGCGGAGGGTAACACTGGTGTTCCACCTGATCCCGTGGGCTTCCCACCTGGCGAGTTAGGATAGAATTGTACCTCTAGGTATTCACTCCTGTTAAGTGAAGACCTTTCTGACATGATTTAATAATGTATAACATTCTGACGGGGTTGGACAGACTGGATGCGGGGAGGATGTTTCCCCTGGCTGGGAAGTCTAGAACAAGGGGTCACAGTCTCAGGATACGGGGTAGGAAATTTAGGACCGAGATGAGGAGACATTTTTTCACTGAGGGTGGTGAACCTGTGGAATTCTCCACCACAGAAGGCTGTGGAGGCCAAGTCACTGAATATATTTAAGAGGGAGATAGATAGATTTCCAGACACAAAAGGCATCAAGGGATATGGGGAGAAAGCAGGAATATGATGTTGAGAGAGAGGATCAGCCATGGCCATATTGAATGGCGGTGCAGGCTCGAAAGGCCGAATGGCCTACTAATGCTCCTATTTTCTATGTTTCTATAGTATATATTTGATATTGGCCTCCTGCCTGCTGGTGGATTGTGACTCGCCGCCAGAAGTCGATGGGACTAATGGGAAGGGATATGAAACAGGCTGCCGACTCACTCACACCCGGTTTAAATTATCGCACAAAGTCAAAATCCACCCCCGGGTTTTCCATCCTGCCCAGACTGACAGGATGAAGCTCCCTTCCGCCTGGTGCCCATAAGGATTCTGAGTGAAACCGCAGTTTCCATCCAGCTTCTAAAGGGCATGGTGTAAAACTGCTCAGAATTGAACAATGATTGGCACGACACTGCCAATTGTCATCCAGAGAGAGACTACACCATGCTGCATCTCCCTGCTGCTTTCTGCCCCTACTACAACCGCAGACACATAAACCAGCTTTAAGCTCATTACATTATTTTTTTAATTGATGTTTATTTTGATTGATGTATTATTCTCCATTACTAAAGTTAGCTTTTCTGTCTTGTTTGGCTCTGACCTGCATCAGGACCTTCCAGACTTAGAGGCTGTTCTAAGCTGAACACCAGGAACTCAGCGGTCTGCATTAAGAAGAAAAACCCCAAGCTAGGGTTCCTGCTCCTGATTGTTATCCAGACTCCCCACGGGAAAGTGCACAAGGACAAGTTTTGGCTTGGCTGTGAAGTCCATTGTGGAGTCCAAGTCAAATATCCTGCCAATGCTGTCTGGATGCGGCTGTGGAGAACAGCCAGTTGGATGAGACAATAGAGAGGTGCTGGGTCCAAGGGACCGTAGCTCAGCACAAGACAGGACCTTTGGGAGACCAGGGTCGATAACTGACTGGCTGACCCGTCTATAGCGATTGATGTGAGGCTCTCAGTGAGGTTGTGTCCGGTACACGTGTCCGTGTGTCCGGTACACATGTCCGTGTGTCCGGTACATGTGTCCTTGTGTCCAGTACATGTTCAGTTACACCTGCTCCTTTTATATGAAAGACTTTCAAATCTCTATGGTCAGTAAGGGCTGAAACTGAAGTTAAAGATAAGAGAGATTGTTCCTTTTGTCGCAGAAACTAAGCCCGGAGGAGTCGGCTGCAAGGCGGGAGACCTGGCGACTGCGAACTTTTGAACAGCGTGCAAAGCGGGAATTAATGGCAAGGCTTTTGAAAGCGCAGGTAATGTGGGATATTAATACCTTCACATTTCAGACTGCACATTGCACCCCCTTTTAGATCAGAATCGTGTAACTAAAGGTCCATTTCAGAAATATTCACAAGGTTCACTTCGTGGGGCACACGGCAGGCTCGATGCTCGAAGTGGTGGAGTAGGATCACAGAGCGGTTTGAGCGCAGTACCCTGTCTGACCTGCACCGACAGGGAAGGGCCAAACAGAGGCAGTAGTGTCAGCCATGCGGGATGGAGGACAAATGAGCGGGTCAGTCCTACCGGGGACCTCCTGGCAGCTGCTAACTGCGAGCGTAGGCGGTCCTTTTGGAACGAAACACTTGTTTCTTGTTCGGTGAGGTGCAAGAGCAGAGAGGCAAACTGAGAGATACACCTCACCACCCCGATCACCATCCGCACTGATCCTTGCACGGAACGGTTCACTGTTCTGCATGAAATGGTCGGAGACTGCCATCGGCCTGGAGGAGCTGGGATTTGTTCTCCTGAGAGCAGAGAAGGGTGAGGGGAGAATTAACAGAGGTGTTTACAATTCTGAGGGGATTTGATAAAGTAGATAGAGTGGAAGTGTTTCTACTGGCAAGATGGTCGGTATTCAGAGGACACAGATTTAAAGAACCGGGTGGGGGGGGGGGAATTTTCTTTATGCAGCGAGTGGTTATGATCTGGAATGCACTGTCTGAAAGGGTGGTGGAAGCAGAGTCAATAGTCGCTTTCAAAAGGGAGTTGGATAAATAATTGAAAAGGAAACAATTGCAGGGCTATGGGGAACGAGCTGGGGAGTGGGACTAATTGGACAGCTCTTTCAAGGAACCAGCAATGAACCGAATGGCCTCCTTCTGTGCTATATGACTAGGAGGTGGGAGTTCTTACTCATCACTGCTGAATTAATGCATCCAGAGACGGCTTTTTGATTCTCTATGTTATCAGTACTCCGATGGCTGATCTCGTTCTGAACTTCCCACTCTTGTGTTTCCACAAGTTCCAAATGCATATTCTTCCACCTTATTGCACCATCCTTATGCTGCAACCAAGACTTCTCCCACTATTTCCTACTCTAACTAACTCTTCCCCAGAACCTCAAAACTCTACCCCTTCAGTCGTCCCTTCCTCCTACAATCTACAGGCTTGTAACGTTGGAACTGGGCATCATCTAATCACTGCTTCCTGGTTTACCTTGTATTCTCTGCTAGTATCTTCCTAATGTACTACATGATGGAGCCAGAGCCCTCATCTAGGTTTCTAAGGAACATTGGGAACAGGAGTAGGCCATTCAGCCCTCGTGCCTGCCCCGCCATCCAAATAGATCATGGCTGATCTGCATCTCAACTCCATTGATACCCGATCTATCTATCTCAGTCTTGAAAGCTCCAACTGTCCCAAGGTCCACAGCCTTTGGTTCCAGAGATTCAGATTCCTACTACCCCTTGTGTTAAAACGTGCTTCCTAATATCGCTCCTGAATGGCTTAGCTCTAATCTTAACATTATGTTCCCTTGTTCTAGATTCACCACATCTACTCTATCAAATCCTTTTAGCATTTCCACCATCTCGATCAGATTACCCATCAACCTTCTGTATTCAAGGGAATACAAACTATGTTTATGCAACCTGTCCTCATAATTTAACTTACTGAGCCCTGGATAATCGCACTCACTGGGGTGTATTTCTGAGGAGGTTCCCCTGCTGGTCTGCCATGACTGGACCAAGAGCCACGGAAATGCCGGTAAAATGGCATATCATTTATTTTGAGGGGGGCAACAGAGTGTTTACCATTTTTTAATGTGATCCTTGGTATATCCATTGAGTATTCCGCCACTCTTCGTTATCCATCTGAAACCCTACATCCTTCACCCAGCTGATGCCCAGACGGTGAGTGGCAGTGGAATATCTCCAGCAGGAAAGTCCACGTTTGGTCGGCCAGGTCACTGCCCATCCGTAGAATCTGTAGTGCGTTCCAATGGGGAAAGAACTTCCTTTGAAGGGATTTCCTTTTAGCATGGGGCAAGTCACATTCTTTATCAGTCAGTGCAATGATTTATGACAGGACACTGAGCATGAGAAAAAGACAGAAAGAAAAGCTTGCCTTTTACGACCATCAGACGACTCAGCGCTTTACAGCCAATGAAGTACTTTTGGAGTGTAGTCACTGTTGCAATGTGGGAAACACGGCAACCAATTTGCGCACAAGCAAGCTCCCACAAACAGCACTGTGATAATGACCAGATAATCTGTTTTTTGCTATGTTCATTGAGGGATAAATATTGGCCAGGACACTGGGGATAACTCCCCTGCTCTTCTTCAAAATAGTGCCATGGGATCTTTTACATCCACTTGAGAGGGCAGGCGGGGCTTCAGTTTAATATCTCCTCCACAAGACGGCACCTCTGACAGTGCAGCGCTCTGTCAGCACTGCACTGCAGTGTTAGCTTAGATTTTGTGCTCAAGTCCCTGGAGTGGACTTGAACCCACAACCTTCAGTGGCGAGTGTGCTACCCACTGGGCCACAGCTGACACTGAAAGTCGATGGTGGAGTTTACAGGAACATTGTGTAGCTCCATGGGTGGTAGGACAAGGGTTCAGTCACCATCCCGCTAAATCGTTGATCTCGCCCGCACTGCACATGTGGAAGGAAATCTCCCCGGGTCACAGCATCGAGCGTTCAGAGGCTGAACTCTAAGCCATCGTCAACATCTTCACCGAGGTGTACGAGAGCATGGGCCTTACACCAAACATCCGTAAGACAAAGATCCTCCACCAACCTGACCCCGCCTCACAGCACTGCCGCCCTCGGTCATCAAAATCCACGGCGTGGCCTTGGACAACGTGGATCACTTTCCATACCTCTGGAGCCTACTATCAGCAAAGGCAGACATCGATGACGAGGTCCAACACCGCCTCCAGTGTGCCAGCGCAGCCTTCGGTCAACTGAGGAAGAGAGTATTTGAAGACCAGGACTTCAAATCTGGCACCAAGCTTATGGTCTACAGGGCAGTAGTGATACCCACCCTCCTATATGGCTCAGAGACGTGGACCATATACAGCAGACATCTCAAAGCGCTGGAGCAGTACCACCAACGCTGCCTCCGCAAGATCCTGCAAATCCACTGGGAGGATAGACGCACCAAAGTCAGTGTTCTCGCTCAGGCCAACATCCCCAGCATCGAAACATTGACCACGCTCAACCAGCTCCGTTGGGGCAAGCCACATCGTCCACATGCCCGACACGAGACTCCCAAAGCAAACGCTCTACTCGGAACTCCTACACGGCAAGCGAGCCCCAGGTGGGCAGAGGGAATGTTACAAGGACACCCTCAAAGCCTCCTTGATAAAGTGCAACATCCCCACCTACACCTGGGAGTCCCTGGCCAAAGACCACCCAAAGTGGAGGAAGAGCATCCGGGAGGGCATTGAGCACCGAGAGCGTGCAGAAATCAAGCGCAGACAGCAGAAGGCGCATGTGGCAAACCTGTGCCACCCACCCTTTCCTTCAACCACTGTCTGTCCCACCTGTGACAGAGACTATAATTCCCATATTGAACTGTACAGTCACCTGAGAACTCACTTTTAGAGTGGAAGCAAGTCTTCCTCGATTTTGAGGGACTGCTTATGATGATGATTAGAGAAGACTTGGTGACAAGTTACCCAGTCACCTACCTGGCTGCGGTAGGAACCAGCAGGAAAACAGTGGGAGGCTGCCCTGAATGGAGTCTCACCATCAAGAAACCTGGCAAAATAAGACAACTCCCCAAGTGCCTGATGGGTAAGCTCTAAGCTCTGGAATTCCCTCCCTAAACCTCTCTGTCTCTCTACCTCTCTCTTTTTTATGACCTACTCCTTGGTCCAAGCTTTTGGTCATCTGTCCTAATAGCTCCTTATATGGTTCAGTGTCAAATTCAGTCTGACCCTCCTGTGAAGCGCCTTGGGGCAGTTTACTATGTTAAAGGCGCTATATAAATGCAAGTTGCAGTCACTCCAATCTGTCTGGAATCTGGCATTTCCACCGCCACCTGGCCTTTTTAGCACCAAATGGTATCGGAGGGTGGTTTGTGGAACTGTAACCCAGCAAGGAGTCCGCGCCGTCGGGAGAGGAGGGAAAGGGTGGTGTTTATTTCCACTGATGGTGCCACAGATTGGACGCCAGCATTCTGTGCACTTGGCCAATTCACTCTTAGAAACAGGTACGGCCTGAGAGGGTTACTTACCTCCCAGAATACAGCACTTCCTGTGCTGGTGGGAAAGCGGAGGGAGATGGTGCCTGGGGAATAAAGGTCGGCAGTGTTGAATCATTGAGATGTCAGGATTGATGAGTATTCTGAGAGCTTTATGTCATTACCTGTGGAGATAAGGGAGTATTTCTGTGGCACTTCCCCATCATTCGATCAAATGTGGGCTAGAGTCCCCGACAGATGGTATATGGTCTGTGGAAGAAGTGGAATTGGGGGCCAAATGGCTTCTTTGTACTCTGCGCTTTCTGGGGTGCTTGTGTTAAGTCCAAGCCAATCTCCTGCTCTAACCAGGCTTTCACTACCCACTTATATCCACCTTCCCATTCCACATTAAACCAGCAAATCTCTTGGGATGAATGTCAAAGACTCACACCAGCAATTCTCACCTGGTTTCTTCCCATCACCTGTCTTACCTTTGTGGGAAGATTGATAGAAGTCCTGGAGAAACAGCACAAATGGCCATTCACAAGTTTCTCCAGGGATTCCATTGAAATTATAGTAGGCGATTGGAAGTAAACCCAATGGAAATTCCATCCCTTAAATTCGTCAGTGTTGCAGTGATAACAACCAGGTTCTTGATTTTTTTCCTTTTCTAATCTTCCCAATTTACCTATTCTATCCCAAACAGCCAGGGGGAACCGCCCTGGAAATTCTACCCAACTATTTTCCCTTGTGGTTTTTCTCAAGTCGGTCCTGTGTCTTCTCTGGAGTGGATTCTGTTGCTGCCTCGAGTTAAACCTGTATTTTTCTCACGAGGATTCCTGTACTTTATCTGGAGCCTGTGTTTTCTCTGAAATTGAGCCTGTGTGTTCTCCTGTGTTGAGCCTCTGTCTTCTCTCTGTACTACAGATGATTCAGAGACGGTTGGAAGAGATTGAACAGATGTTCCATGAGCTGGAGCAGAAAGGCATTTATCTGGAGCAGGAAATGCGCAAGAGTAAAGGTAAGGGCCATCACATTTCCAACGCAATTAAATCGAGCAGCTTCTCTTTGTAAAGCTCTGTGTGGGTAAGGAGCATGATAAGAATATCTCCTGGCGATCTATAGGTCATTCGTGACACCACTTCCCCACTGAAATTCGTCTCTTTTCCAACCAGGCCCTTCTTTTGCAAAGTCCGAAATGTCCACTTTTAAAGGTGGAATTAAAGTCTAGCGGGCATACGTTTTGTTCAACTTGAATATAAGAACATAAGAAATAGGAGCAGTAGGCCATACGGCCCTTCGAGCCTGCTCCACCATTCAATAAGATCATGGCTGATCTGATCATGGACTCAGCTCCACCTCCCCGCCCACTTTCCTTAACCCCTTATCCCCTTATTGTTTAAGAAACTGTCTATTTCTGTCTTAAATTTATTCAATGTCCCAGCTTTCTCTTGAGCCGGCGAATTGCACAGATTTACAACCCTCTGAGAGAAGAAATTCCTCCTCATCTCTGTTTTAAATGGGCGGCCCCTTATTCTAAGTTCATGCCCTCTAGGTCTAGTCTCCCCCATCAGTGGAAACATCCTCTCTGCATCCACCTTGTCAAGTCCCCTCATAATCTTATATGTTTCGATAAGATCACCTCTCATTCTTCTGAATTCCAATGAGTAAAGGCCCAACCTACTCAACCTTTCCTCATAAGTCAACCCCCTCATCTCCGGAATCAACCTAGTGAACCTTCTCTGAACTGCCTCCAAAGCAAGTATATCCTTTTGTAAATATGGAAACCAAAACTGCATGCAGTATTCCAGGTGCGGCCTCACCAATACCCTGTATAGCTGTAGCAAGACTTCCCTGCTTTTATACTCCATCCCCTTTGCAACAAAGGCCAAGATTCCATTGGCCTTCCTGATCACTTGCTGTACCTGCATACTAACCTTTTGTGTTTCATGCACAAGTACCCCCAGGTCCCGCTGTACTGCAGCACTTTGCAATCTTTCTTCATTTAAATACTAACTTGCTCTTTGATTTTTTCTGCCAAAGTGCATGACCGCACACTTTCCAAAATTTTACTCCATCTGCCAAATTTTTGCCCACTCACTTAGCCTGTCTATGTCCTTTTGCAGATTTTTTGTGTCCTCCTCACACATTACTTTTCCTCCCATCTTTGTATCATCAGCAAACTTAGCTACGTTATACTCAGTCCCATCTTCCAAGTCGTTAATATAGATTGTAAATAGTTGGCTCCCAGCACTGATCCCTGCGGCACCCCACTGGTTACTGATTGCCAACCAGAGAATGGATCATTTATCCCGACTCTCTGTTTTCTGTTAGTTAGCTAATCCTCTATCCATGCTAATATATTACCCTCAACCTCGTGAACTTTTATCTTGTGCAGAAACCTTTTATGTGGCACTTTGTCAATTGCCTTCTGGAAGTCCAAATACACCACATCCACTGGTTCCCCTTTATCTACCCTGTTCCTTACATCCTCAAAAAATTCCAGCAAATTTGTCAAACATGACTTCCCCTTCATAAATTCATGCTGACTCTGCCTGACTGAATTTTGCTTTTCCAAATGTCTTGCTACTGCTTCTTTAATAAGGGACTCCAACATTTTCCCAACCACAGATGTTAGGCTAACTGGTCTATAGTTTCCTGCTTTTTGTCTGCCTCATTTTTTAAATAGGGATGTTACATTTGCAGTTTTCCAATCTGCTGGAACCTCCCCAGAATCCAGGGAATTTTGGTAAATTACAACCAATGCATCCACAATCCCTGCTGCTACTTCCCTTAAGACAGCTGTTGCTGACTTAGAGAGAAAGGTGAGGTTTCCTACTCTGGCAGATACCTGCTTGCTTAGGCTCCTTCTCTCCGGAGTGCTCGGTGATCTCACTGACTGGGAAGTGCCCCCAGGTCCTGGAGAGGCTCTAGTCAATGCAACGGACGCTCGATTCTGGATCTGACTGTGAGCCAATCCCTGAGTGGCCCAACCAGGGGAAAACACACTGCTGGCTTTCCATTATTTATTTCCACATATGATGCCTCATCCAGCACAAAGAGGCAGCAGTCCCCCATGCCCCTACCTGCCACCCCTCTGAACGCAGTTGCAAAGAGATGTGTTAAGACTGGCTCAGACTGACTGTCCCTCTGAACTTCCTCCGCTCATGTCTTCCCACCTCATGGCTGGGATGGAGAAGCCACTGGGATGGGAAACCCCAAACCCGTGACCCCCAGTCCCTAGGACAAGGGCAGCAGGCGCATGGGAACCTCCAAGTTCCCCTTCAAGTCACACACTATCCCAACTTAGGCATATCTCGCCGTTCCTTCCTCGTCGCTGGGTCAGAATTGTGGAACTCCCTAACAGCACTGTGGGAGTACCTTCACCACACGGACTGCAGCGGTTCAAGAAGGCGACTCACCACCACCTGCTCAAGGATGATTAGCGATGGGCAATAAATATGACACCCATATCCTAAGAATTCATAAAAAAAGAAAATGAGGGCTCTGGTGGCATGACCCCATTACGTTGCATGCAGCAGAAATGGGGCAGGGTTGTTTTCCTGTGACTGATGCAGGGCATCTGTATTGCCAGCAGAGGGCTCCACTGTGTTAGGATCAGCAAGCTGCTCGATTCACATCACAGCACCACCCACTGGCCATCCCGGGTCAAGCAGGACCTGCGGAACTGTACACCAGTCAACCTTCGGGATGGGAGGAAGGGAGGGAGGAGAGAATTGGTGAAAGAAAAGAGCGACATTCTTTTTTTTCTCACTTCTTCTATAAACTTGCCCCTCGTGCGCTTAGGGTTGCCAACTCTGGTTGAGCCTATTCTTGGAGGTTTCATCACATGACCTTCCGCCTCCAACCACCCCACCCGGTCAAACAGCCATTTTCCCCCATCTCCAATATTTTTATAACTAATAATCTGAAGTGTTCCAAGAACACACCATTTTTGTTTAAACGTCCCTATAGTTTTTCTCCTGGGTTGCTCACGGCAGTGTCTGGGAGATTAACCTTTAATTACTGAAGACTCCAGGGCAATCTTGGAACGGTTGGCAACTCGATGTGCAATGGCCCTTTCCTGTTTAAGGGCACATTTGAGGAGTTTGTTCCTGAGGCACTGAGGAGTAAAGGAGCTGACACAGGGTCACACCCAGACCGTGCGGGACAGGGAGGGCTGCAGGTGAATGCGAGTGGTGGCCAAGGTGTTGCAGAGTGCACCCAGGGTCAGCAGCACTCCACCGACACTGAGTGAGGTCCATTCTCCCACGCTATACATTTGTGTGGGCTTGTGTCAAGAGGAGCTACCAGCAAAATTGTGA
Organism: Pristiophorus japonicus; assembly: GCF_044704955.1. Classification (NCBI taxonomy): domain Eukaryota; kingdom Metazoa; phylum Chordata; class Chondrichthyes; family Pristiophoridae; genus Pristiophorus; species Pristiophorus japonicus. The sequence continues at coordinate 71,524,009 of NC_091993.1, read as the reverse complement.
GTAAGGAGGGAAGTCAGGGGGAACTTGTTCACGCAAAGGGTAAGAGAGTAAGCTGCTAGAGGAAGACATGGGTTCAAGAGGCAATTGGATGCCTTTCTGGAAGGTTGGTGAGGCAGAGATTGTTCAATACAGGGACGGACCTGTTGGGCCTAATTGTTTCTAAACCTTTTTGTGACAGGAGAGCAGCCACAGCTGTTGCAATCCTGGATTGCACTGGTGCAAGACAAGAACCAGCTTCTGAACGAGGAGTCGGAGTTAAATATAAAGTGAGAACCATTCCAATTCTGTTCACACTCACTGTACTGCTCGGGAAGGAATTCCAGCACCATGTATACAACCAGGTCCTCGGCAGCCCAACTAACCCAAAGTGTCTGCGATACGATGATCATTAACACTGGATCAATAGACAAGTTAACCAAGATCCTTACAGCACAGAGTGTTAGTGTAATAGAGAGTTTTACAGCGATGGTATTCTAGTGTAACTCAGAGCTCTACCGCGAGTGTTACAGTGCAATGCTGAGCCTTTCGTATGGGGGATGAGAGGGAGGAAAGTAATTAAACAAAGAGATTATTGCAGATCCCAGGAAAGAGTGAGCTAGAATCGGAGACCATGAGTCACCATTTCAATGCTGTGATGATGTAGAGATCAGGGGGAGTGGGTGGAACATTGAGTACAGAGTGGAGGGGGGTGGGGTATGTGTATGGTGGATACAGGGAGGGTGTGTGGGATATAGGTACAGGGAGGGGTGTATGTGGAATGTAGATACAGGGAGAGGGAGGGTATGTGGGATGTAGATACAGGGAGAGGGAGGGTGTGTGGGATGTAGATACAGGGAGAGGGAGGGTATGTGGGATGTAGATACAGGGAGAGGGAGGGTGTGTGGGATGGCGGATACAGGGAGAGGGAGGGTATGTGGTATGTGGGATGTAGATACAGGGAGGGGTGTATGTGGGATATAGGTACAGGGAGAGGGAGGGTATGTGGGATGTAGATACAGGGAGGGGTGTATGTGGGATATAGGTACAGGGAGAGGGAGGGTATGTGGGATGTAGATACAGGGAGGGGTGTATGTGGGATATAGGTACAGGGAGAGGGAGGGTATGTGGGATGTAGATACAGGGAGGGGTGTATGTGGGATATAGGTACAGGGAGAGGGAGGGTATGTGGGATGTAGATACAGGGAGGGGTGTATGTGGGATATAGGTACAGGGAGAGGGAGGGTATGTGGGATGTAGATACAGGGAGGGGTGTATGTGGGATGTAGATACAGGGAGAGGGAGGGTATATACGTGGGATGGCGGATACAGGGAGGGAGGGTATGTGGGATGATGTTTTCTGGAGCAGAGGAGGAGCAAGAAAGGAAAATTCAAAGAAGCAATGAACATTGTAGTTTTAATAGAGTAAAGATTGTTAAAATGAGATGGAGAGAGGGATTGAAGGCTTTAAGTGCAATATTTTTCTTGAACTGGGGGATTGTGACTGCAGTAGAAGGCCCATCGGTCCTGAGGACAGACCTAATGGTTTTACATGTTTATTGCTCAGTGCCCGTGAGCTGGAGCTGGAGGATCAGAAGAGCAGGCTGGAGCAGGAACTGAGGAGGTACATGGAAATGGACGGTAGGTGACATTCCTGTACACATCTCTGATTCATTCCCCACACATCTCCATACTCTGCTCCTTCTCCTTTCGCCTCCTCCCAATCTTTCCCTTCCTTGCCCTGGTGCACTGCATTCGTTCACCCGCGGAGCAAAATCACTGAACATCAGGAAAAACTTCCATTGGAACCGTCCAGCTGTTGTGGAGTACTGGCACCACTAGATGGCACCATTGAGGCACACTTTAAAAAAAATACATCCTGTCCTGTCCTCAAGGTGTTGACTCCCTTGCTGAGCTACACAGAAGAACATAAGAAATAGGAGCAGGAGTCGGTCATTCGCCATTCAATAAGATCATGCCTGATCTTCTACCCCAACTCCACGTTCCACATCTGCAAGCTGATGGACATTATTTGTATGTGAGCTTGGATGCTGAGCTTAATCCTGTCCTCATTCAACAGCCAAAGCAGGCCGCTTGATTGGCACCCCATCCACCTTAACCTTCACTCCCTATATCACCGGCGCACCGTGGCTGCAGTGTGTACCATCTACAAGATGCACTGCAGCAACTCACCAAGGCTTCTTCGGCAGCACCTCCCAAACCCATGCCCGCTACCACCTAGAAGGACAAGGGCAGCAGGAGCATGGGAACACTATCACCTCCACGTTCCCCTCCGAGTCACACACCATCCTGACTTGGAAATATATCACCATTCTTTCATCATCGCTGGGTCAAAATCCTGGAACTCCCTTCCTTACAGCACTGTGGGAGTACCTTCACCACACGGACTGCAGCGGTTCAAGAAGGCGGCTCACTACCACCTTCTCAAGGGCAATTCGGGTGGGCAATAAATGTTGGGCTTGCCAGTGATGCCCACATCCTAGTAACTAATAGAAAAAAATTCACATGCTACACTTACAGCAGGGATCAGTGTAGAGTATTTGGAAGCAGGAAGCTGGGCAGAATGGGGGCTAACGCTTACACAGTATTTACAGCACAGAAACAGGCCATTCAGGCCAACAGGTCTTATGCAGGTATTTAAGCTCCACACGAGCCTCTCTACACCTAGCTTCATCTCACCCTATCAACATCACGATTTGCTGTCGTGTTGCCGCAGTATCCGAGGGTGTGGGTCGCTCTGCCCACTCCGTCCTCTATCCGAGGGTGTGGGTCGCTCTGCCCACTCCGTCCTCTATCCGAGGGTGTGGGTCGCTCTGCCCACTCCGTCCTCTATCCGAGGGTGTGAGTCACTCTGCCCACTCCGTCCTCTATCCGAGGGTGTGGGTCACTCTGCCCACTCCGTCCTCTATCCGAGGGTGTGGGTCACTCTGCCCACTCCGTCCTCTATCCGAGGGTGTGGGTCACTCTGCCCACTCCGTCCTCTATCCGAAGGTGTGGGTCACTCTGCCCACTCCGTCCTCTATCTGAGGGTGTGGGTCACTTTGCCCACTCCGTCCTCTATCCGAGGGTGTGGGTCACTCTGCCCACTCTGTCCTCTATCTGAGGGTGTGGGTCACTCTGCCCACTCCGTCCTCTATCCGAGGGTGTGGGTCACTCTGCCCACTCCGTCCTCTATCCGAAGGTGTGGGTCACTCTGCCCACTCCGTCCTCTATCTGAGGGTGTGGGTCACTTTGCCCACTCCGTCCTCTATCCGAGGGTGTGGGTCACTCTGCCCACTCTGTCCTCTATCTGAGGGTGTGGGTCACTCTGCCCACTCTGTCCTCTATCTGAGGGTGTGGGTCACTCTGCCCACTCCGTCCTCTATCCGAGGGTGTGGGTCACTCTGCCCACTCCGTCCTCTATCTGAGGGTCCTCTATCCGAGGATGTGGGTCACTCTGCCCACTCAGTCCTCTATCTGAGGGTCCTCTATCCGAGGATGTGGGTCACTCTGCCCACTCCGTCCTCTATCCGAGGATGTGGGTCACTCTGCCCACTCCGTCCTCTATCCGAGGGTGTGGGTCACTCTGCCCACTCCGCCCTCTATCCGAGGGTCCTCTATCAGAGGGTGTGGGTCACTCTGCCCACTCCATCCTCTATCCGAGGGTGTGGGTCGGGCTGCCCACTCCGTCCTCTATCCGAGGGTCCTCTATCCGAGGGTGTGGGTCACTCTGCCCACTCCATCCTCTATCCGAGGGTCCTCTATCCGAGGGTGTGGGTCACCCTGCCCACTCCGTCCTCTATCTGTGGGTGTGGGTCGGGCTGCCCACTTCGTCCTCTATCCGAGGGTCCTCTATCCGAGGGTGTGGGTCACTCTGCCCACTCCGTCCTCTATCTGAGGGTATGGGTCACTTTGCCCACTCCGTCCTCTATCCGAGGGTCCTCTATCCGAGGGTGTGGGTCACTCTGCCCACTCCGTCCTCTATCTGAGGGTGTGGGTCACTCTGCCCACTCCATCCTCTATCCGAGGGTGTGGGTCGGGCTGCCCACTCCGTCCTCTATCCGAGGGTCCTCTATCTGAGGGTGTGGGTCGGGCTGCCCACTCCGTCCTCTATCCGAGGGTCCTCTATCTGAGGGTGTGGGTCACTCTGCCCACTCCGTCCTCTATCCGAGGGTGTGGGTCACTCTGCCCACTCCATCCTCTATCCGAGCGTGTGGGTCACTCTGCCCACTCCATCCTCTATCCGAGGGTGTGGGTCGGGCTGCCCACTCCGTCCTCTATCCGAAGGTCCTCTATCTGAGGGTGTGGGTCACTCTGCCCACTCCGTCCTCTATCCGAGGGTGTGGGTCACTCTGCCCACTCCGTCCTCTATCTGAGGGTGTGGGTCGGGCTGCCCACTCCGTCCTCTATCTGAGGGTGTGGGTCGGGCTGCCCACTCCGTCCTCTATCCGAGGGTGTGGGTCACTCTGCCCACTCCGTCCTCTATCCGAGGGTGTGGGTCACTCTGCCCACTCCGTCCTCTATCCGAGGGTGTGGGTCACTCTGCCCACTCCATCCTCTATCCGAGGATGTGGGTCACTCTGCCCACTCCGTCCTCTATCTGAGGGTGTGGGTCGGGCTGCCCACTCCGTCCTCTATCCGAGGGTCCTCTATCTGAGGGTGTGGGTCACTCTGCCCACTCCGTCCTCTATCCGAGGGTGTGGGTCACTCTGCCCACTCCGACCTCTATCCGAGGGTCATCTATCTGAGGGTGTGGGTCACTCTGCCCACTCCGACCTCTATCTGAGGGTGTGGGTCACTCTGCCCACTCCGACTATCTGAGGGTGTGGGTCACTCTGCCCACTCCGTCCTCTATCTGAGGGTGTGGGTCGCTCTGCCCACTCCGACCTCTATCTGAGGGTGTGGGTCACTCTGCCCACTCCGACCACTATCTGAAGGTCCGCTATCCGAGGGTATGGGTCGCTCTGCCCACTCCGACCTCTATCCGAGGGTCCTCTATCTGAGGGTGTGGGTCACTCTGCCCACTCCGACCTCTATCTGAGGGTGTGGGTCACTCTGCCCACTCCGACTATCTGAGGGTGTGGGTCACTCTGCCCACTCCGCCCTCTATCTGAGGGTGTGGGTCACTCTGCCCACTCCGACTATCTGAGGGTGTGGGTCACTCTGCCCACTCCGTCCTCTATCTGAGGGTGTGGGTCACTCTGCCCACTCCGACCTCTATCTGAAGGTCCGCTATCCGAGGGTATGGGTCGCTCTGCCCACTCCGACCTCTATCCGAGGGTGTGGGTCAGGCTGTTCATAGGCCAATTACATTCTCAAACCGACTGCTTAAAATACGAGCCGGGTGGGGTGACTCGCGTTCCATTTTCCTTCCACCGAGAGAGGCACTTTACCTTGCCTTCCTCCGCCACCTCCCCAAGAACAGCACAGTGACGATTCAAGAGCCGATTGTGTGTGGGATTGAAAATGACAAACCCACGGGCTACCACTTTGACGCGGAGCACGTTGGAATACCAACACCGCTCTTAGTTCTTTTGCTTCCTTGCGAATTTTTGCTGCATTAAAGCTGAAACAAGAGAACATTAATGGAAGTAATTCCAGGGGATCCACGGTGAGAAGAGGTTGGAGTTATTGCGAGCATCACTACCACATTCAAATACTTTGTTCACACATGTCCCTCACTGCTGGTTCATCGCTACTTGGTTTCTTTCACATATAAAGTCCAGAGGAAGATGGACCTGTCTAATAAAATATTATTATAGTAATACAGCCTGCTGCACCTCTGTGTGTATGAACAGATATGGGTACACGCCTGTTCTCTTTCATCCAAAGAGTCCCCTATCTCAGTTTTACCATGTTATGGGGCTGCTGAACAAAGGCTGCCTGCTTCCCCGTGACCTGGGGAGGGAAACCCAGAGGGACAGTCATCCCAGACTAGGAAATAGCACGAGAAGAGCCCTTGAATTGAAAAGCAAATTATAATTTAAATGGAGAAAAATTGCAAAGTGCTGCAGTACAGAGGGACCTGGGGGTCCTTGTGCATGAAACACAGAAAATGTGAGTATGCAGGTACAGCAAGTAATCAGGAAGGCAAATGGAATATTGGCCTTTATTGCAAGGGGGATAGAGTATAAAAGCAGAGAAGTCCTGCTACAACTGTACAGGGTATTGGTGAGGCCACACCTAGAGTACTGCGTACAGTTTTGGCTTCCGTATTTACGGAAGGATATACTTGCATCGGAGGCTGTTCAGAGAAGGTTTACCAGGTTGATTCCGAAGATGAGGGGGTTGACTTATGGAGAAGGTTGGGCTTATACACATTGGAGTTCAGAAGAATGAGAGATAATCTTATCGAAACATGTAAGATAATGAGGGGGGCTCAACAAGGTGGATGCAGAGAGAGTGTTGCCACTGATAGGGGGAAACTAGAACTAGGGGACATAGTCTCAGAATAAGGGGCTGCCCATTTAAAACTGAGATGAGAAATTTCTTCTCTCAGAGGGTTGTAACTCTATGGAATTCTCTGCCCCAGAGAGCTGTGGAGGCTGGGTCATTGAATCTATGTAAGGTGGAGATAGACAGATTTTTGAGCGATAAAGGGAGTAAAGGGTTATGGGGAGTGGGCAGGGAAGTGGAGCTGAGTCCATGATCAGATCAGCCATGATCTTATTGAATGGCAGAGCAGGCTCGAGGGGCCGTATGGCCTACTCCTGCTCCTATTTCTTATGTTTTTATGTTCCCACCAATGTTCCGTTAATTTTTTTTTGGGGGGAGGGGTATGCGTCCCACTGTAAATATCACCCCTGTGCGGTTTTTCGATTGTAAGAGTGGCAAGCTGGCTGTGTGGGGGGTCCGGAGAGCTATGCCATCGTGAAGCTTAAACTGAACATTGCTTCCAGCTGTCCCCCACGGATGGTACTTGGATGTTAATATCTGAAGGAGACTGGAAATTAATGACAGTGCCGCACATTAGTAAAGGAATGGTTAGCCGACCGACAGTTATGTGGGTGGCTGCAGGGTGGGGAACATCTCCACAAATGAATATTTTACCGAATAAAAGTCTTATTTCTTAAATCTCGCCCAAATGTTGACCATTTAACAAACCTTGCCTCTACATCTTAACAGCGTCACTGAAGACAAAGAAGGACCATCTTGAGGAGGACAGGATTTACAAGGAGATGATCAACGTGGTGAAGATGAAGGACAAACTGGTCACATTCCTGGACCAGCAGAGACTTGAGGAGCTGGCACAACATGCAGTCCTAGTGCCAGGAGCTGCGGCCAAAGACCTCGCCCCAGGTCACTCCATCACCTGGATATGAAGAATGCACACTCAGCTCAAGTGGTCCTAGATTATTCTATAGGAGGGATGCTCCAACATAAAGCCTTACCATGAAAGAACACCTCCGCTTCCATATTTATTAGAGAAAATTATGCAATATTTCTGAGAACCTCATTTTCGTAACTTGCCTTTTGATCGAGCTCACTATCTTCCTCGTTTAGGAATATTGGGCAACTGAGGACATTTCGGGGCTCAGCCTTGGCTGCTAGACCTCTCTCCCTGTCACCTACATTGTTCATTTGTTTCCAGTGCAGCGGAGAGTCGTTGGAAGCCAGGCCGAAGAACATAGGCCCTGATCTGTAAATTTACCACAAAACAGTTTTTTTGTTTTAAATTACAAGGTAATTTTGTTTTCCACTGCAAATACTTTGTTCCCAAAAGTTCCATTCAAGATTTGCTCCACAAATTTGAAACGCTCTGCTTTCCCTGACTGGCATCAACTTGTTGATATGAAATAGCGGGTAGAGTCTACACCACATCAGAACTGGCACTAGTGCACAGTGCTGTACCCAGTGAGGTGCTGATACACACGGGTCACCAGCTCAGGCCACGCTAGATCTCACCGTTCCCGGCCTGGTACTGCAGCCCGACTCCACCAATACAGTCGCTCCCACACACAAGCCAGCTGTCAGCCTCTGCTCATAGTGTACATGCCCTGAGTAATCAAGTATCATTGTCAAAAAGATGTTATGGGCTGTATTCTGTATCAACTGCATTGAGAATAATATATATTTTGGTAATTTCGAGAAAGCTATGCATTTTAATAAAAAGGAACTTCATGTTTTACGGTGAAGCTGTGAGATCTAATTTGTCACCTAACCTTCACTCCAATTCGGCAGTATAACTGCAATTTGGAGAGACCCACTGCTGCTTTCAGCACTATTTCCTGCACCTCACCCCGGGGGGTACTCATTCCCACTGCCACAGCTCTTCACTCACTGGGAGTGCACAGCGGCAATTCCGGAGTGAAGATTAGTCAGCCCCACAGGATCTTCTTCAATGGATGACACGTCCAGCAGAGTCTGACGGATCGAAGAGTAATGTGGCAGCAGCTCCAGCTCACAACATCCACCCTACAGTTCGAGAGTGAACGGCTCCCATCAGAGACACCCCCAACACCCACCCGAGGACAGGCTTGATTTAGGAACCTGGATGGCGAGTGTCCATGAGATATTTGAGGGCATCACCGCCAAGCCCTACCCTGTCCTTCACTGCACTCCATTCCAGAGATTTGAGCACAACATTTCGGCCGATGCTCCGGTGCAGTACTGAGTGAGGGATGCACTGTCGGAGTCGATGTTTTTCAAACCAGACATTATTCAGTTGAGCCTGCCCTCTCGGGGGTGTAAAAGATCTCAAGGCACTATTTCGAAGAAGAGCAGGGGAGTTATCCCCAGTGCCCTGGCCAATATTTATCTCAATAAATATCACTAAAACTGATGATCTGATCATTATCACATTGCTGTTTGTGGGAGCTTACTGTACGCAAATTAGCTGACCCGTTTCCTACTTTATAACAGTAACTACACTTCAAAAGTACTTAATTAGCTGCAATGTGATTTGGGACATCCTGAGGTTGTGAAAGGTGCTATATAAATGCAAGTCTTTTATCAACTGAACCAAGCTGACTCAAACACCTGATCCTAGAAATTGGTCTCCTTAGCGCCTCTCGTTATCGCCTCCAGGGGGCGCTAACCACTTACCGACCGGGATGACCGACTCCCGCTAACTTTGGCAAGGGTTCTGCGGCAGCAGTACGGCATTGCGCCCCGATTGCTGTCACCCGGAGATCGTGACGTCATCGCCATGCGCATCGCCCCAGTAGTACCCCGAGCCCGAACTTTGGTTCCGCCCCCTGCAGCCTCACCGGGTGAAAACACCAACAGCTGCAGGAGGCATTGATCGGGAGGCCGGGCGCTTCGGGGGTGATGCTTAAAGGCGAGGTGGTCGAGGAAAGTCAAAAAAATTCAAAAATGGTCTTTCTAATTTTTTTTTGCTTCCTCTTCGACCGCGATCGATCAGGCTGGGACTCTGCTGCAGTGCATGGGGCTGATGGGGCCGGATCGCGGCTGCCATCGGGGACCAGCTCACTGGCTCCAATGCAGAGCCTGCAGCGATGGCCCTTCCCTTTAAGGGAGGGAAGGAGTCTCGGATCGCGGCAGCACTGCACCACTACCGCCCGCCTGTAGTCTGTAGCACTCCAGGATGGAAGTGGAGAGCTTCATTTAGCACCCCATTTCCTTCCTGGAGTGCAAACGCCGAATTTTTCAAAAGTTGAAAACCATTAGTGCCTGCCGCTAATTTTTTCAACTTTTAAAAGATAACACCCCAAACAGGTCACTCTGAATTTCTCCCCCGTTCTCCAAATACATGTACATTTACACACAGGGATATACACACGCATACACACATACAGGTATATACACACGCATACAGGTATATATATACACATACACAAACATACAGGTATATATACATATACACACATACAGGTGTGTACACACACACATACATACAGGTATATATGTATACACATACAGGTAGATATATATATATACACACACATATATACATACACACACATATATACATACACACATATATATACATACACACACATATATACATACACACACATATATATATACATACATACAAGGATGGACTGAGGGAAATTCTTATTAGTCGGGAAATTGTGTTGGGGAAATTGATGGGATTGAAGGCCGATAAATCCCCAGGGCCTGATGGTCTGCATCCCAGAGTACTTAAGGAGGTGGCCTTGGAAATAGTGGATGCATTGACAGCCATTTTCCAACATTCCATAGACTCTGGATCAGTTCCTATGGAGTGGAGGGTAGCCAATGTAACCCAACTTTTTAAAAAAGGAGGGAGAGAGAAAACAGGGAATTATAGACCAGTAAGCCTGACATCGGTAGTGGATAAAATGATGGAATCAATTATTAAGGATGTCATAGCAGCGCATTTGGAAAGAGGCAACATGATAGGTCCAAGTCAGCATGGATTTGTGAAAGGGAAATCATGCTTGACAAATCTTCTGGAATTTTTTGAGAATGTTTTCAGTAGAGTGGACAAGGGAGAACCAGTTGATGTGGTGTATTTGGACTTTCAGAAGGCTTTCAACAAGGTCCCACACAAGAGATTAATGTGCAAAGTTAAAGCACAAGGGATTGGGGGTAGTGTGCTGACGCAGATTGAGAACTGGTTGGCAGACAGGAAGCAAAGAGGAAGAGTTAATGGGTACTTTTTAGAATGGCAGGCAGTGACTAGTGGGGTACTGCAAGGTTCTGTGCTGGGGCCCCAGCTGTTTACATTGTACATTAATGATTTAGACAAGGGGATTAAATGTAGTATCTCCAAATTTGCGGATGACACTAAGTTGGGTGGCAGTGTGAGCTGCGAGGAGGATGCTATGAGGCTGCAGAGTGACTTGGATAGGTTAGGTGAGTGGGCAAATGCATGGCAGATGAAGTATAATGTGGATAAATGTGAGGTTATCCACTTTGGTGGTAAAAACAGAGAGACAGACTATTATCCGAATGGTGACAGATTAGGAAAAGGGGAGGTGCAACGAGACCTGGGTGTCATGGTACATCAGTCATTGAAGGTTGGCATGCAGGTACAGCAGGCGGTTAAGAAAGCAAATGACATATTGGCCTTCATAGCGAGGGGATTTGAGTAAGGGGTAGGGAGGTGTTGCTACAGTTGTACAGGGCCTTGGTGAGGCCACACCTGGAGTATTGTGTACAGTTTTGGTCTCCTAACTTGAGGAAGGACATTCTTGCTATTGAGGGAGTGCAGCGAAGGTTCACCAGACTGATTCCCGGGATGGCGGGACTGACATATCAAGAAAGACTGGATCAACTGGGCTTGTATTCACTGGAGTTCAGAAGAATGAGAGGGGGTCTCATAGAAACGTTTAAAATTCTGACGGGTTCCCAAGGAAGAATGTTCCCAATGTTGGGGAAGTCCAGAACCAGGGGTCACAGTCTAAGGATAAGGGGTAAGCCATTTAGGACCGAGATGAGGAGAAACTTCTTCACCCAGAGAGTGGTGAACCTGTGGAATTCTCTACCACAGAAAGTTGTTGAGGCCAATTCACTAAATATATTCAAAAAGGAGTTAGATGTAGTCCTTACTACTAGGGGGGGTCAAGGGGTATGGCGAGAAAGCAGGAATGGGGTACTGAAGTTGCATGTTCAGCCATGAACTCATTGAATGGCGGTGCAGGCTCGAAGGGCCGAATGGCCTATTTCCTGCGCCTATTTTCTATGTTTCTATACACATATATATACACACATATACACACATACATATACACACATACACACATATATATATACACACACATACACATATACATATATATATATACACACACATACACATATACATATATATATATACACACACATACACATATACATATATATATATACACACACATATACATATATATATATACACACACATACACATATACATATATATACACACATACATATATATACACACATATACATATACATATATATATACACATACACATATATATACACATACACATATATATACACATACATATATATATATATATATATACACACACACATACATAGTTATAATTACAAACACACATATAGGTATATACACACACAAATGCGTATATATACACACACATATATATACACACACACATGCATATATATACACACATATATACACACACATATATACACACACATATATACACACACAGCTATATATATACATACACACACAGCGCTATATATATACATACCACACACATATACACACAGACACATATATACACACAGCTATTCACACACACACATATATATATATACACACACATATACATAGTTATATTTACATACTCACATACAGATATATAATCATATATATACATACATAAAGGTATGCACACGCATATATATATATATATATATATACACACATATAGTATATGCGTCTGTGTGTGTGTGTATATGTATATATACATATATATATATATCCCTACACTGTGTTAGCTGTGGCTCAGTTGGGAGCACACTTGCCTCTGAATTAGAAGATTGTGGGTCTAGGAACTTGAGTACAAAAAATCTAAGTTGACACTCCAGTGCAGTGCTGAGGGAGTGCTGCACTGTCAAAGGTGCCATTTTTTGGATGAGACGTTAAACCAAGGGCCCGTCTGCTCTCTCAAGTGGAAGTAAAAGATCCCAGGGCACTACTTTGAAGAAGAGCAGGGTTATCCCTGGTGCCTTGGCCAATATTTATCTCTCAATCAACATAACAAAACAGTTTATCTGGTCATTATCACATTGCTGTTTGTGGGAGCTAGCTGTGCGCAAATTGGCTGCCTCGTTTCTCACATTACAACAATGACGACACTCCAAAAGTATTTCATTGGCTGTAAAGTGCTTTGAGACGTCTGGTGGGCATGAAAGGCGCTATATAAATCCCAGTCTTTCTTTCTTTTACACATAGATACACACACATGTGTGTATATATACATATGCATCTAGATATATACAGACACAAGCATTTCACTTCTCCAAAATCATTAGGTGAAAGATCTCCTGATAACTCCCTTACAATTATCGAGCCCTGAGCCAGGGCAAGGGGGAAACCAATCCAGCCCATGTTCCATTGCCGGTGTGCCCCTCCTACAAACATTAATCCCAACAGTCCTGTGGATAGACGTGGCCCACATCCCTCACACAGATGGCTGGTGGATCTGTTATGTGGAGCCCTGTGGGTCTACAAGCAAACCACTGTTTGGAACCACAACTGTGATCCAGTTTACAGATTCTCCCGAGGGCACAGAAATAGATCTAAAACAATCTGTGTCTTTGTTTAATCATTTGTTTCTGCAACAGACTGAAGCTTTAAAGTACAATTGCCACTATAGTCAGAAATAGCACTTGGATTGTAAAGGAATCTCTGGCCAAAGGGTCACTCCTTGCACCAGTACAATCAGCAAGTGCAACATGTCACCCACTTGTTGCAGTCACCAGTTGATGCTGTTACTGATCCTGTCACTGGATACGGAAAGGCAAGTGCAGGTGCAGTTCCCAACACTTAAAACATCCATGTGTATCACAAGCAAAGTGATAACCATTATCCATTTGCACCTCAGGTTCAAAGTTGCCGGTTATGGCGTCTTCCGCACTCCATTTATTTCAGGCAGAAACAGCTGTGTTCACTCACCTCGCCCCTCGCTAAGGTGGACTGAACATTAAAATAAAACTACCATCCCCATATTATAGCAGTAATTACTATAATAAGCAAACATTATTTCACCAATTGTTAATTTACTCTGTGTATTCTATAGACCACCAACTAGTGGGGAGGATATAGAGGAGCAGATTTGCAGGGATTACTGTACAAGAACTACAGTGATAATGGAGGACTTCCATTATCTTAATATAGACCGGGATAGTAATAGTGTAAAGGGCAGAGAGGGGGAAGAATTTCTGAAGTGTGTTCAGGAGAACTTTCTTGATCAGTATGTTTCAGGCCCAATGAGGAAGGAGACATTGCTGGATCTGGTTCTGGGGGATGAGGTGGGTCAAGTAGAGCAAGTGTCAGTCGGTGAACATTTAGGGAACAGTGATCATAGTATCATATGGTTTAGATTATCTATAGAAAAGGACAAGGAGCAATCTAGAGTAAAAATACTTAATTGAAGGAAGACAAATTTCAGTGGGTTGAGAACGGATCTGACCCAGGTAAATTGGAATCAAAGATTGGCAGGTACAACCGTAATCGAACAATGGGCTGCCTTTAAAGAGGAGATGGTTCGTGTACAGTCGAGGTATATTCCCACGAGGGGGAAAGGTAGGGCAACTAAAGTCAGAGCTCCCTGGATGACGAAAGAGAAAGATGAAGCAGAAAACGAGCATGTATGACAGACGTCAGGTTGAGAATATGTGAGAATCAGGCTGAATATAGAAAATTCCGAGGGGAAGTGAAAAAGAAAATAAGAGGGGCAAAGAGAGAGTCTGAGAATAGACTTGCAGCTAATGTAAAAGGGAATTCAAAGATCTTCGATAGGCACATAAATAATAAACGGGTATTGAGAGAAGGGGTGGGATCAATTAGCGACCAAAAAGGAGACCTACGTATAAAGACTTATATTTATATAGCACCTTTCACGACAACGGACTTCTCCAAATGCTTTACAGCCAATGAAGTACTTTTGAAGTGTAGTCACTGTTGTAATGTGGGAAACGCAGCAGCCAATTTGCACACAGCAAGCTCCCACAAACAACAATGTGACAATGACCGGATAAATTGTTTTGTTATGTTGAGGAATATTGGCCAGGACACCGGGGATAACACCCCTGCTCTTCTTCAAAATAGTGCCATGGGATCTTTTACGTCCACCTGAGAGAGCTGGTTTAACATCTCATCCGAAAGACGGCACCTCAGACAGTGCAGCGCTCCCTCAGCACTGCACTGGAGTGTCAGCCTAGATTTATGTGCTCAAGTCTCTGGAGTGGGACTTAAACCCACCACCTTCTGACTCAGAGGCGAGCGTGCTACCCTTAGGGCCATGACACCTTTGCACGGAGGCAGAAGGTATGGCTGAGGTACTAAATAAGCACTTTGCATCTGTCTTCACCAAGGAAGAAGATGCTGCCAAAGTCATAGTGAAAGAGAAGGTAGTTGAGATACTGGATGGGATAAAAATTGATAAAGATGAGGTACTAGAAAGGCTGGCTGTATTTAAAGTAGATAAGTCACTAGCACCTCATGGGATGCATCCTCAGATGCTGAGGGAAGTTAAGGAGGAAATTGCGGAGGTACTGGCCATAATCTTCCAATCCTCCTATACAGGGGTGGTACCAGAGGACTGGAGAATTGCAAATGTTACACCTTTGTTCAAAAAGGGTGTAAAGATAAACCCAGCAACTAGTCAGTGTAACCTCGGTAGTGAGGAAGCTTTTAGAAACGATAATCAGGGACAAAGTTAACAGTCACTTGGACAAGTGGGGGTTAATTAAGAAAAGCCAGCACGGATTTGTTAAAGGCAAATCATGTTTAACCAGCTTGATCGAGTATTTGGATGACATAACAGAGAGGGTTGATAAGGGCAATGCGGTTAACGTGGCATACATTGATTTCCAAAAGGCGTTTGATAAAGTGCCACATAATCGGCTTGCCAGAAAAGTTGAAGCCCATGGAATAAAAGGGACAGTGGCAGCATGGATATAGAATTGGCTAAGTGACAGGAAACAGAGAGTAGTGGTGTACGGTTCTTTTTTGGACTGGAGGAAGGTATACAGTGGTGTTCCCCAGGGGTCAGTACTGGGACCATTGCTTTTCTTGATATATGTTAATGAGTGTACAGGGCACAATTTCAAAATTTGCAGATGACACAAAACTTGGAAGTATAGTGAACAGTGAGGAGGATAGTGATAGACTTCAAGAGGACATCGACAGGTTGGTGGAATGGGCGGTCACGTGGCAGATGAAATTTAACGCAGAAAAGTGCAAATTGATACATTTTGCTAGAAAGAACAAGGAGAGGCAATGTAAAGTAAAGTTACAATCCTAAAGCGGGTGCAGGAACAGAGAGACCTGGGGGTATATGTGCATAAATCGTTGAAGGTGGAAGGGCAGGTTAAGAAAGCGGTTAAAAAAGTTTACGGAATCCTGGGCTTCATAAATAGAGGCAGAGAATACAAAAGCAAGGGAATTATGATGAATACTGGTTTATAAAACACTGGTTTGGCCTCAACTGGTTAGGAAGGATGTGAAGGCCTTAGAGAGGGTGCAGAAAAGATTTACGAGAACGATTCCAGGGATGAGGGACTTCAGTTGTGTGGATAGACTGGAGAAGCTGGGAAGGTAGAGAGGAGATTTGATAGAGGTATTGAAAATCATGAGGAGTTTCGACAAAGTAGAGAGAAACTGTTCCCATTGGCAGAAGGTTCAAGAACCAGAGGACGCAGATTTAAGGTGATTGGCAAAAGAATTAAAGGCGACATGAGAAAAAACGTTTTTTACGCGGGGTGTGGTTAGGATTTGGAAAGCACTGCCTGAGGGTTGGTGGAGGCAGATTCAATTTGCAGGGTTATGGGGAAAGGGTGGGGGAGTGGGACTAGCTAATGTGCTCTTGCGGAGAGCCGGCAAGGTCTGGACAGGCTGAGAAGCCTCCTCCTGTACTGTAACCATTCTATGATTCTATGATTTACAGCTGGCACAATTAGCACAATGCTAAATCAGTCCGGAATGTGCTGTTCCTTTAATTATGTCATCTGCTAACAGGCACTTAATAGCGGCTTTCAAGTCAAGGCAGACCGCTTCGGCAGCTGCTCATTGATTGTGTTAAAATATCCCAAACAAGAATTAAACTGAAGGTGCTAATCAGTGTGCCAGAGTTAGCAGACAAAACTAAACCCAGTCTTACTAATGTGATGTCAATCTGGCTTTTACAAAGGTCTTTGTTGGGGATGGAGAAGCAGGGTGAAACCTGTGAAGCAGTGTTCAGTAAAAAACTTCCAATACATGAACACACTGTGCAGACCAGGCTGCTGGCAAATAATGTGTTGACTGGTTTAGTTTTTTTAAAATGAGCTTGTCAGCTGTGATTTCAGAGGTCTTTTGCATCACGACCTCATAAACCTAATTGACAAACTCCATGATCGAAATGCACAGTAGATCGATTAGCATCTGAAACAAGCATTCTCGGTGGGACCCGCTCTTCGGCAGAAATAATAGAAAAGCAAATTATAATTTAAATGGAGAAACATTGCAAAGTGCTGCAGTACAGAGAGACCTGGGGGTCCTTGTGCATGAAACACAAAAAGTGAGTATGCAGGTACAGCAAGTAATCAGGAAGGCAAATGGAATGTTGGTCTTTATTGCAAGGGGGATAGAGTATAAAAGCAGAGAAGTCCTGGTACACCCAGAGTACTGCGTACAGTTTTGGTCTCCATGTTTAAGGAAGGATATACTTGTATTGGAGGCAGTTCAGAGAAGGTTCACTAGATTGATTCTGGAGATGAAGGGGTTGACTTATGAGGATAGGTTGAGTACACATTGGAGTTCAGAAGAATGAGAGGTGATCTTATTGAAACTTATAAAATAATGAGGGGGCTCGACAAGGTAGATGCAGAGAGGATATTTCCACTCATAAGGGAAACTAAAACTAGGGGACATAGAATGGGGCCGCCCATTTAAAACTGAAATGAGAAATTTCTTTCCTCAGAGGGTTGTAAATTTGTGGAATTCTCTGCCCCAGAGAGCTGTGGATGCTGGGTCATTGAATATATTTAAGGTGGAGATAGACAGATTTTTGAGTGATAAGGGAGTAAAGGGTTATGGTGAACAGGCAGGGAAGTGGAGCCGAGTCCATGATCAGAACACCCATGATCTTATTGAATAGCAGAGCAGGCTCGAGGGGCCAAATGGCCTAAACTATTTCTTCTGCTCTTTGCATCAGATGCTGACAGACTTGCCGTGCATTTCTAGCATCTTGTATTTGTGTCAGATTTCCAGCATTCACCATTCTCATCATTTAGACTCAGCAGTTTATTGGAAGTCAACACAAGTTGGGCATCAGGAAATTCCAGTTGTGACCTCACCTCCGTGATAATCTTTTCAGATTGGTTCTTGCAGGTTGACTGGACTCAAATGGCAATTCCCTTTATGGAAGTAATGATACAGCGAGAGGCTTGAAGGAGTTTACAAATACCACAAATGGAGAAACTGCTCGGGGGGGGGGGGTTAAGTGAGCTGAACCAGACAGAGCACAAAAAATTCCAGGTTTGATCTCGGTCATCTCAGCTGAGGCAGCAATAGGAACACTAGAACTGACCTCAGCATCCTGGGTTGGAGAGAGGGGAGGGGAGAAGCAGCCACGATTATCCCTCCTGATTCCCGTCTGGCAATTCTTGCTGGAAGTGCATGTGTGGATGGGGAGTGGAAGGACCAGATAGAGCTGAACAGTGATGCTTCCATTGCTAAATAGCCTGCTAGCACCAGTGAATATTGGGCCATTTAGGCAAGCTACTCAGAGTCAATGTGTACAGGAAAGGGAGGGGAGAAAAGCGGCAGAGAACATTTGCACAAAAGAGAAAAAAAATTAATGAAGTATCTTTCTTGAAGTCACTGTGTAAAGTGAGACTCCCATTGATTGATTTGCCAATTTACGTTAGTGTTTTATCACGAAGTGGCTGTGACGCAGACTACACAGGCCAGATACCCTACTGACAGGTTCAGCTTTTAGTCCCAGCCACTCAGACTCCAGACTCAAATCTGCTATTGTTTGGTTCAAATCAGCTGATTTCACGGGATTTAAAAGAGGAAAACACGGTTGAATTTTAAAGCTTTATTGTGTTCTTGCAAGCTGCAGAATAGTTTTATTACAGCAAATAAAATCAAAGTAAAACGCAGCTGTAACGAGATGGATCTGAAAGAGGTGAAGGAATGATTTTTTTTTTTACAGTAGTCTTCCTGAGATTAATAAGCATCTCCTAAATACTAGGCCCGCGCACATAATGCAAGTGAAATGGTTTCTCAATTTCAGGTTGCTGTACAGCACACAGGAACCTCTGGAGTCACTGCTACATTTTAAAGTGTTCCAGCACGAGCTAGGCTTTGTGAGTTCAGTAACGCTGTGCACCTAGTATATCTCTCATTAGAGAGATGAGGGTTCTCTTTTAGGAGAGAGCTGCTTTGTGTTCAGTCAGATAGGGAAAAACAATCCAATACTAGTTATCAGCCAGCTCTTCAGTTTAAGCCAAGGGCTTTGTTCCCCCGCACCGCCCTTCTTCTGAATACTGTATGGCAGACATGGTGGGTATAGGTTTGGGCAGACTCATCCAGTTCCTTATGGACACAGGACCAATGTTCAAAATTGTACCCAATCAGCCATTAAACTGGTTGCAATGGGCCAGAGAGGGCCTGTGTGGGAGATGAGAATGTCTCGCTGCTGCCGTAGGGAGTGTTCTGAGATTGAGGCACATTAATGGGGCAGGGTAGGGAGAGCATTACTCAGGTGGTCCTATGCCTGACCTGGGTCTGCTCGATGCAGACACTGAGTGCCCAAAATGGCAAGTGCTCCAGTCCCCAGCACCAACATTCTACACTTCGATGAGCATAGATACACCCCCCCTCCAAAAAAAGGCATTAAAAGGATATATATTTGTGGAGTTAAAGCCATACTCTTGGTCCTGTCATTACTTGAGAACTCTTGGAAGGCAAGGCTGATATGGGGCAGTGCAGGTGTACCTGATGGATGAGGGCCATGCCCGCCTCGAGTGTGATGGATTGGGGCTGAGCGAGGAAGCAGTCAAGCCAGTAGTTACGGAACCACAGGTACAATGGTGCCCCGTGTTGCAGTGCTTTACGGCCAAGGCATTGGGGAAACAGCATCCTTTGGAAGGAGCCATGCATTGGATTGGACTGTTATACACCAGGAGTCCACATGCTATAAATAGATCAGCTCTGCAATACGACAGTCGCACAGTATTGTACAAGGAGTGCGTCCCACGGGCTGGGTGTTAAGCATGTTCGCCCACGACTAGCTGCTCCCACTCCATTCTGGTTCTCGGTTGTTTGACCGAAGCCTACCAGAGATTGCAATGCTGCAGGACACATTTCTACTCCTAGAGGTCTAGTGAGCCAGCCTGTGGCAGAAACTGTTCACTGCAACAGTTCAATATGCCTCAGGTTCCAGTAATTGAACAGAATTTCTCCAAATCCTGATTGGTGAGGAGTAGGATCCAGCCACAAGACCTGCTGACATTTTCAACAACTGCTTCTTTGACCATCCATAATTTCATCCAATAAATTAAAAAGTACATATATACACACAGCAAATAATATTTGTTTCAAGCAACTGATCACATGATCCAACATAAAGTTCATCATCTTCAACATCAGAAAACTCTGCCACACACCAGAGGGGGCCACAGTCCATTAACAATAACATTCACTCTGATGCTATAGATTTTTTTTCATCATGAACAGGCAACCTAATTAACAATTAACTTCCATTTGTTGATTGGTTCAATGGCACTCTGAATCTCGACACGGATAATATTTATACCGTTATGATGAGGGAAGATGGCTCTCGGTGCTGGGCAGTGCTTAGAGTTGTCAACCTTCCAGCATTGCCCTGGAGTGTCCAGGAATTAAAGATTATTCTCCTGGACACGGCTGCGAGCAAATCTGGAACAAAACCACAGGGGCATAAAACCATTGTTATTTATAAAAAATATCTGAGATGGGGATAAAGGCGGTTTTTACTGACAGCCATCACCTCTCCAATGGGATAGTGAAGCGTCCATTCCCCTTCTATTGGCCGAAGGGGTTGTGCTGTGAGGATGACCAATAGCCGAAGTGTGGGGGCGGGGCAGCTCCAGGCAAGAATTCATGTGATGACATCTCCAGGAATACGTCCAACCAGACTTGGCAACCCTAGCAGCGCCATGTGTTTTGTGAATAGCCAACGGGCTCAGAGTGGCACAGTGCGTTGGGTCATTGTCCACCCATCTGAGGCTGTGAGTCCCATGCCCATGAAAAGAAAATCAGTTCAAAATATGGTCTACAATGACTGTCCCACGCAATCACAATTAGGGGCAATACACTGGCTTTTGGGACCAAATCTGGGTTATAATTCAGACTGGATGCGGGGAGGATGTTTCCCCTGGCTGGGAAGTCTGGAACAAGGGGTCACAGTCTCAGGATACGGGGTGGGAAATTTAGGACCGAGATGAGGAGAAATGTTTTCACTCAGAGGGTGGTGAACCTGTGGAATTCTCCACCACAGAAGGCTGTGGAGGCCAAGTCACTGAATATATTTAAGAGGGGGATAGATAGATTTCTAGAAACAAAAGGCATCAAGGGATATGGGGAGAAAGCAGGAATATGGTGTTGAGAGAGAGGATCAGCCATGATCATATTGAATGGCATTGCAGACTCGAAGGGCCGAATGGCCTACTACTGCTCCTATTTTCTATATTTCTATCACCCAGTTTGAGAGTGAAAGATTATGTTCTTACTGGAGTCGCAAAATGGCCATTTTTAAAAAGAGGTCAAGGCCACAGCAAGTCAACCCAGCCTGGTTCTGCTCAGCCCGAGATTACTGCACTTCAAAAAGCACTACATTGGCTGTAAACCACTTTGGTATGTCCCAAGGTCACCAAAGGCGTTATAGAAATGCAAGTCTTTCTTTCTTCATCTCCCCCAAAGCTTCAACCCAACCAAAAAGCCAATCCAAAGAGTTTTTAATGGACTGTTGTAACAGTGGTCCAAATAATTATCGTGCTACAAGCCACCTTTTGCTTTTGAACTAAAAGTGGAAAGAAGGGATGAACTGATTGAGAACCCAACTCAGTAGTCGACAACACAAACTGCATTGGTTCTTCCTCTCAACAGTGCAGTAATGTGGGGAAAATGGGAGATCATCAACCAGCTAACTGCAGTATTATTTCCAGACTATCCAACTGAAAAACAGCTGGTGACCAATATTCCCTCTAATTTTTTGCACACCCCATTCACATTTTGCACATGCGCAGTTTTTACAATGCAATGGTGAGCTGCCTGCGCAGGACCTCACAGACCTTATGGCCGTGCAGCTTCGAGGACCATTGCTGACCCCAGGGGTAGGCCAGATATACAAACTTGCAGGTTCAAAGAAATAGTTCTGGTCAAACTTTGTACACTTTCTTCATTTCATTTCTAAAAACGCAGAGCACTCATTCAGTACTATTAAAGACTTAAATAGGAATGTCATCGATGGAGCTGGTTTCACAATGACCCACTCATTGGCTTGGTGAGCTATCAAGAGTTTTCTTGGTACAGCTCGTACTTTATGATGATTGATGTCAAAACAATTCAAATCATATTCAGACCCGTAACTTTGTACCACTCAAATTCCAAGAGTTTTTAGGAACAAGAAATTAGGCCAAATGATCTCATCTTGCTAGAATCAAAACATAGGAACAGGAGAAGGCCATTTCGCCCCACTGGTCCATTCAGCCCTTTAATTAGATCATGGCTACGATATTTTAACTCCATTTACCCGCCATGGCTCCATATCCCTTAATAGCCTTGCCTAACAAAAATCTATCAATCTCATTTTTGAAGTTTTCAATCGATCTCCAGTCCCAACAGCTTTTGGGGGAGGAAGAATTCCAGATTCCCACCACCCTTTATGTGAAGAAGTGCTTTCTAACATCATCCCTGAACAGCCTGCCTCTAATTTTAAGATTATGCTCCCTTGTTCTGGACTCCCACACCAAAGGAAATAGTTACTCTCTATATCCCCTATCAAATCCTTTAATCATCTTAAAACACCTCAGTTAGATCACTACTT
Source organism: Pristiophorus japonicus (assembly GCF_044704955.1). Taxonomy (NCBI): domain Eukaryota; kingdom Metazoa; phylum Chordata; class Chondrichthyes; family Pristiophoridae; genus Pristiophorus; species Pristiophorus japonicus. Next base: position 71,501,318 of record NC_091993.1, on the reverse strand, counting down.
AGTCATTCAGTCCATGGAGCCTGCAGGGACTCTGAAAAAGCTATCCGGTTACGGTTAGTCCTGTTTAGCTTTGCCCAGATAATCTATGATTAGAACGATTTGCTGGCTGTCAGAGCTGTGTGGCCTTTTTCCTGTACAAAGCCACATTTGGCATATTGCATGCTGTCACCTCATCTTCACAAGGATATTTGACTCTCATTGGAGAGAATTTGGAGAACAGGATCAATTTAAGAACAAAAGTTAGAAGTGTCTCGGAGATTGAAGAAAGTCAAGAGTGAACATGATTCAGATCTTTGAAATCCTGGATGTTGTGAATGATGTGAATGTAAATAGCACGTTTAACCCAAAAGGTGAGCGCAAAAATCAGACAACACAAACACAAAACTGGAAACTCAAGCGTGACTTGGGACAAGTATAGTTCCTTCCTTTCCAGAATAGATAACATGTGGAATAGGCTCTGAAGAAAAGCAGTTAACTCCACACCAACTAACGCATTTAAAAAAGGATATCCAAACATCTGCTTAAGAATGGAACGGAAGGCTATTCGGGCAAGAATAAACTTCAACACACCCTCAAAGGAACACAACGGTGCCAGTTCTGGTGAGACCATGTTTTGTGAGATGTAACAGTGATTAGAGTGATGGCCTATCAATTTCCTTCAATTACCTTTTGGGTCTGATATTTCAAGATTAGTCATTTTGAAGATTTACTTGTAGTTACTCACTGACCACTGAGGATTAAATAAAGAGTCCAAAATAGTGACAAACTATATATGGTCCATTGGAAGAAGCAGGATCAAGCTTCCTTACGTCTTTACATGCACGCGACATCTTTTCGAAAAAAGAGTTAAACTCTGGACCCTTGGTGTGGTGGGACCAGGAATGTTGCTTTCACACAGATAGAGCACTGCTAGATAATACCCCATGCATTGCAAGAAAATAAACTTTTGTGAATAAAATGATGTTCTCTTCTCATTCCCAATTCTGGGATAAATGCCATGACCCAAGCCTCAGAACATTGATTTCAGAATCGGGACGTTAGGCCTCTGTGCCGGCACTGTTGAAGTGGGCCAATAATCTAACTTCTAACATCTAGCCATGCAGGACTTGAACAAACCAAGCTTTTTTCCCCCCCCCAATTATTCTCAAGATGTGGGCATCGCTGGTAAGGCCAGCATTTATTGCCTATCCCTAGCTGGCCCGAGGTGGTGGCGAGCCTTCTTGTTGAAGCGTTGCAGTCTGCAAGTCCTTGTAACGATTTGATACAACTCAGTGGCTTGCTAAGCTACTTCACAGAACCTTAGAGAGTCAACAACGTTGCTGTGGGTCTGGAGTCACATATAGACCAGACCGGGTAAGGACGGCAGGTGTCCTTCCCTAAAAAGGACATTAGTGAACCAGATGGATTTTTCCGACAATCCGACAACTTGGTCACTTTTACTGATTTTTAAAAAAATACATAACTTAATCACTGCACTCCTTCTCCAGGAGGGTAAGCTTCTTCAGTTTCTGGCTCAGGTACATTTCAGGAAGAAATGGGTTAGTGGAGGCAGTGGGGAGGAGAGGGAGAATTTCCACCAGAGTCACGGACCTCCCAGCTACAGACTGAGTCTCGGGCACAAACCAGAGCTCAGGCACAGCTGATGTCTGCAGAATGAATTGTCTTCATGCTCTTGAAGGAAGAATAGCCAGATAAGGTGATGTAAAAATTGGGGGAGGGTGGAGGGGCAGCATGCAACCGTGAGGGCAGGGCAGCAGGAAATGTGAACCACATACACATTTCATCACGCTCCCACAGTGTGAAACAAACAAGTTGCCCCAAGCCCTGGCCTCCGTCCCCCATGGAACTGTACAGCCACCTGGAGTGTATTCAACAATATGAAGTCTCATGATTAACATGCAGGATTGAGATCACGCAATATCATTCAGAACTGCATTCACTATAGATTGTGCATGGGAGATTGATTATAACCTCCAGCTCCAATTCAATCTGCTCTGAAACCTGCCCATTGAGTCCCGTCAATGGCCTAATTGCTCCTGCAAAGCCTGAATGGCGTTCCTCATTTGGTCCTCTGTTCCCTGCAGCATCTTCACCTCAATGGTATGGAATACGTAGAGGATGCCGGCAAGGAGTGCCACGGCGAAGGCCACCATCCCCAGAATATAGAAGGACACCTTGGGGAACGAGTTCTCTGCCGTGGTGACGACGAGCGGTATGATCGCGATGACGACCTCGAGGAGCAGCAGGATGAAGCCCAGGATTGCCATCCTGCCAGAGGAGTAGCGCACCTTCTCTGCACCGTGAATGCCGACTTTCACCTCTGCCCGAGCCTCATTCAGAATGTCCACCAGCTGCGGGTCTGTCTCTGGAAAAATGATCGGACGGTTAGTACAGGCCCACGGGGCTGCAGAGGATACAAAGGAGCAGCGGCTCACACAAAACCGAGGGGCATTAACCACGAGTGGAACGGAATGCTTCGTGATGTGTAGAGGATGCAGATCGGCAACATACATTTATTTATATAGCACACTTGCTGTAGAAAAACATCCCAAAGTGTTACTGAGGTTTAATCAAAGGGAGCCAAGGGGAAGGATGACCAAAAGCTTGCTCAAGGAGATGGGCTTTAAGGAAGGTCTTAATAGGAGGAGAGGGAGGTGTTTAAGACGAAATACATGATCCAATTTACAAGCATGAGTCAGTAAAAGAATTTTCAACACATAAAACCTCGGTTAAATTGGTTCATTCAAATTTCGGCAGATTTCTAACAACCATGAACCCAAGGAAATACGAAACATCATTGGAAGAATGGAAACCCTGGTAAGACAAGAAATCTATCTTCCTTCACTTGTACATCCTCCTCAGTCTGGAGCAGTACACCAATGCAAGAGTCTCCTACATAGGAACCAGAACACTCACGGTCAGGATTGGCCTGGGGTTGCCGCTCGGTTATGCTGGGGTGTTCGGCGCAACTTATCCAAAATCGGCATAACCGGCGATATGTCCGTGATCTTCTGCGCGAGTTTAAAAAAAAGTGCCCTGAAGCAGACCCCGCCCATAAAACTGGCCCCACCCCAGGATGAATGAATCACCGTCAAGAGCTTCCGCTAATCCGACATCCCTTCTTGCATCTTCCCAGGATTCTTCTAATAATGCTTCCATTCCCTCCTTCCTTTTCCCACAGAACGTTCGCCCCATCTCTCCTGAAGATACTGACTCATGTTAGGGTGTGATTAGATGCCCTATGGTACCATTTTTAGACAGGGATCATCATCAGGCTATTCAACTTGGAGGTCATCACAAACAAGAGACCGACCCTGCCCTCATACACACGTTCAGGAAAGGGGAGCCCTGGGAAATCTTCTCCATCCTATCTCAAGGATACTGAGGCCAACATCAGTGCTCAAGCCGTCGCCACGGCTATGGCGGCTGAGCACAGACTGGATATTGAAACCGGGACCTTCCGGTGTCTGTCACTCAGTGATCAGTGCATTAACCAATGGAGCCTTTGGGGGAGCTGCTTTAAGTTACCACAACATCAGCTGACAAATAAGTGGCCCAAAGACACCAAAATGTACCAAGACTGTGAAACTCTCGCGCTTAAATGTACTTCAGACTCTGCAGTTAAGTGTCTATACTCCATGTTGGACCAATTATACCAAGCTTTTAATCAAATAAGAACACACAGAATTCACAACACAAACAGGCCATTTGGCCCAATAGGTCTGTGCCGGTGTTTATGCTCCACACGAGCCTCCTCCCACCTTACTTCATCGCACCCTATCAGCATATCCTGCTATTTCTTTCTCCCTCATGTGTTTATCTAGCTTCCCCTTAAATGCGTCTATGCTCTTCTACTCCTTATGGTAGCGAGTTCCACATTCGAACCAGTCTCTGGGTAAAGAAGTTTCACACGAATTCCTTATCGGACTTATTAGTGACTATCTTATATTTGTGACCCTTGGTTTTGGATTTCCCCACAAGTGGAAATGTCTACCATATCGAACCCCGACTCCCTGATCTCAATCAGGGCACCTCTCAGTCCTTTCTTTCCTGGAGAAGAGTGCCCCAGCCTGTTAAGGCTCAAAGCGAGCCCGTTAAGGTCTAAAAGACAATGGAAGCGCAATGAAGTGGGCACTGGCCTGGGTTCACATGAAGCACAGACGTGACTTACCTTCACCGTGCCTCATCCCATTGACTGCATTCCCGTCTTTCTGGACACACAATGTGGCGCACACAGCTTCGTGGTCGGAATATGGAATGTTTTTCCCAGGCGCTGTACCACTTGTAGTCGTTAGGTGCTCACACGCCACAGGGAATCCCCTCGACCCCTAGGATTTCCCAAACACACATCACTTTAATCGTTCCGACAGCTCCCCTTTCCAAATTCATTCCTCTCCCTTAAGACCACCCCCATCCTTTGTTTCGGAGACGTACTGTGGGATAGAAACATAGAAAATAGGTGCAGGAGTGGGCCATTCGGCTCTTCGAGCCTGTACCACCATTCACTATGATCATGGCTGATCATGCACTTCAGTATCCCATTCCTGCTTTCTCTCTATGTCCCTTGATCCCTTTAGCCGTAAGGGCCACATCTAACTCCCTTTTGAATATATCCAATGAACTGGCCTCAACAACTTTCTGTGGTAGAGAATTCCACATGCTCACAATTCTCTGAGTGAAGAAGTTTCTCATCTCAGTCCTAAATGGCTTATCCCTTATCCTTAGACTGGGACCCCTGGTTCTGGATTTTCCCAACATCGGGAAAATTCTTCCTGCATCTAACCTGTCCAATCCCGTCAGAATTTGATATGTTTCTATGAGATCCTCTCTCATTCTTCTAAATTCCACTGAATATAAGCCTAGTCGATCCAGTTTCTCCTCATATGTCAGTCCTGTCATCCCGGGAATCAGCCTGGTGAACCTTTGCTGCACTCCCTCAATAACAAGAATGTCCTTCCTCAGATTAGGAGACCAAAACTGTACACAATATTCAAGGTATGGCCCTGTACAACTGTAGTAAGACTTCCCTGCTCCTATACGCAAACCTCTCGTTATGAAGGCCAACATGCCATTTGCCTTCTTCACCGCTTGCTGTACCTGTATGCCAACTTTCAATGACTGATGTACCATGACACCCAAGGCTCGTTGCACCTCCCCTTTTCCTAATCTGTCACCATTCAGATAATATTCTGCCTTCCTGTTTTAACCACCAAAGTGGATAACCTCACACTTATCCACATTATACTGCAGCTGTCATGTATTTGCCCACTCACCTAACCTGTCCAAGTCACCCTGCAGCCTCTTAGCATCCTCCTCACAGCTCACACTGCCACCCAGCTTAGTGTCATCTGCAAACTTGGAGATATTACATTCAATTCCTTCGTCTAAATCATTAATGTATATTGTAAATAGCTGGGGTCCCAGCACTGAACCTTGCGGTACCCCACTAGTCACTGCCTGCCATTCTGAAAAGGACCCCGTTTATTCCTACTCTTTGCTTCCTGTCTGCCAACCAGTTCTCTATCCACGTCAGTACAGTACCCCCCTCTCTCCCCCTTGTCCACTCTACTAGTTACATCCTCAAAAAATGCTAGAAGATTGGTCAAGCATTATTTCCCTTTCATAAATCCATGCTGACTTGGACTGATCCTGCCACTACTTTCCAAATGCACTGCTATTACATCTTTAATAATTGATTTCAACATTTTCCCCACCACCGATGTCAGGCTGACCGGTCTATAATTCCCAGTTTTCTCTCTTCCTCCTTTTTTAAAAAGTGGGGTTACATTAGCTACCCTCCAGAACTGATCCAGAGTCTATAGAATGTTGGAAAATGACCACCAATGCATCCACTATTTCTAGGGTCACTTCCTTAAGTACTCTGGGACGCAGACCATCAGGCCCTGGGGATTTATCAGCCTTCAATCCCATCAATTTTCCTAACACAATTTGCTGGCTAATAAGGATTTCCTTTAGTTCCTCCTTCTCGCTAGACCCTCGGTTCCCTAGTGTTTCCGGAAGCTTATTTGTGTCTTCCTTCGTGAAGACAGAACCAAAGTATTTGTTCAATTGGTCTGCCATTTCTTTGTTCCCCACTATAAATTCACCTGATTCTGACTTTAAGGGACTCACATTTGTCTTCACTAATCTTTTTCTCTTCACCTATCTGTAGAAGCTTTTGCAGTCAGTTTTAATGTTCCCTGCAAGCTTACTCTCATATTCTATTTTCCCCCTCCTAATTAGAAACATAGAAAATAGGTGCAGGAGTAGGCCATTCGGCCCTTCGAGCCTGCACTGCCATTCAACAAGATCACGGCTGACCACCCACCCCAGCACCTCCCCCCCCCACACCCCCCCGACCCCCCCAGCCGCAACTCCCTCCCGAACACATCCAACGACCTGGCATCAACAACTCTCCGCAGCAGGGAACCCCACAGGCCAACAACTCCCCGAGTGAAGAAGTCTCTCCCAATCCCAGCCCCAAACAGCCCACCCCCCCTTCCCAAGAGCAGCCACCCAACACCAGGAACACTCCCCCCACACCCAACCCGCCCCATCCCATCAGAATCCTTCCCAAATGCCGAACACCCCCGGATGTCGAGCCCCCAGCCCCAGCCACCCTGGAGCCACGTCCCCGCGATGCCAACCACACCACATCCACCAACCGCCACCCGCGCAGTCAACCCGTCCACCCCACTCTGAACACTCCCCGCACCGAGGCACAGAGCCCCCCAGGCCCGCCCCTCCAGACCTTCGCTGCAATGTGGCCCCTCCTGTCCCCCGCCCTGGGTTTCTCCGACCCCACCTCCACCACTCTCCCCTCCATCCCCCGCTCCCGTCTCCCCTCAACCTCCCCGCACAGGCTCCCATCTTGGGGGCGGTAACCTTCTGGGGCAGGGAATTTTAGCCACCAGAGTGGAAGTCCTGCTCCCGCCGCAGAATTGGCCTTACCACCCCTCAATGGAAGCGGAGTGCAATTTCCCACACTCCACTTCCTTTGGGGGCAGTTACCGGGGCACGACTGGATGCTCCTGTGACAGTTGGAACTGGTGCTCTCCACTCTCTCTCCTGCGACATTTGGAACTGGTGCTCTCCACTCTCTGTCCTGTGACAATTAAAACCTTTATCCTCCTCTGCTGAATTCTAAATTTCTCCCAGTCCTCAGGTTTGCTGCTTTTTTTGGCAAATTTATATGCCTTTTCCTTGGATTTAACACTATCCCTAATTTCCCTTGTAAGCCACGGTTGAGCCACCTTCTCCGTTTTATTTTTACGCCAGACAGGGATGTACAATTATTGAAGTTCATCCATGTGATCTTTAAATGTTTGCCATTGCCTATTCACCGTCAACCCTTTAAGTATCATTCGCCAGTCTATCCTAGCCAATTCACGTCTCATACCGTCAAAGTTACCTTTCTTTAAGTTCAGGACTCTAATCTCTGAATTAACTGTGTCACTCTCCATCTTAATGAAGAATTCTACCATATTATGGTCACTCTTTCCTAAGGGGCCTCGCACAACAAGATTGCTAATTAATCCTCTCTCATTACACAACACCCAGTCTCGGATGGCCAGCCTCTAGTTGGTTGCTCAAGATAATGGTCTAGAAAACCATCCCTTATACACTCCAGGAAATCCTCCACCACCGTATTGCTATCAGTTTGTAGATTAAAGTCACCCATGATAACTGCTGTACCTTTATTGCACGCATCCCTAATTTCCTGTTTGATGCCATCCCCAACCTCACTATGACTGTTTGGTAGTCTGTGCACAACTCCCACTCAGATTTTCTGCCCTTTGGTGTACCGCAGCTCTATCCATACAGATTCCACCTCATCCACGCGAATGTCCTTCCCTACTATTGCGTTAATCTCCTCTTTAACCAGCAACGCTGCCCCACCTCCTTTTCCTTTGTCTATCTTTCCTGAATATTGAATACCCTTGGATGTTGAGTTCCTAGCCCTGGTCACCCTGGAGTCATGTCTCCGTAATCCCAATTACATCTTATTGGTTAACAGCTATCTGCGCAGTTAATTCATCCATCTTATTACAAATGCTCTTCGCATTGAAACACAGAGCCTTCAGGCTTGTTTTTTTAACACTCTTTAAGAATTATGTAATGTGGCCCTTTTTGATTTTTGCCTTTGATTTTTCTGCCCTCCACTTCTACTTTTCTCCTTTATACCTTTTGCTTCTGATCCCATTTTATTTCCCTCTGCCTCCCTGCATAGATTCCCATCCCCCTGCCTTTTTAGTTTAAACCCTCCCCAACAGCACTTGCAAACACTCCCCCTAGGACATCGCTTCCGGTCCTGCCCAGGTGCAGACCGTCCAGTTTGTACTGGTCCCACCTCCCCCAGAACCGGTTCCAATGTCCCAGGAATTTGAATCCCTCCCCCTTGCACCATTCCTCAAGCCATGTAATCATTTTAACTATCCTGCTATTTCTACTCTGACTACTGCATGGCACTGGTAGCAATCCTGAGATTATTACTTTTGAGGTCCTACTCCTAGCTCCCTAAATTCAGCTTGTAGGACTTCATCCCGCTTTTTGTCTATATCGTTGGTACCTATATGCCCCTTACCTTGTAGAGAACGTAGTCAATGCGAATGCCTGAAGGGAATGATTGCGAGTCAGTGACTGAGGCAAAGCAATTCTGAGACAGCAGAGTACACCCGCCTTCACAGCCCTGTGGGAAACACAATGCAGTTACAGTGGGAAATCCTTAAAGGGACCCCTAACCATGCTGAGTAAATCCATCCTTCAACCCCACTGCTTCCAGTATAGTTGATGCCCTCAGCGTCCCTTTAAAAATAGTACCAGCAACTAAAATGACCTACCGTGTTTCCCTGTCTTTCTTAAATATTTGCGTTTCAACAGCAAACCTCTGATGAGAGCAAAGGGACCACAAGTGGCCTCAATATCTCTTGGCTGGGAGAAGAAAGCAAGATAGGCCAGGGCTCCGGCTCCCAATTGCTATCCGGCAACCCCTGCTGGAAGGGCCATTGCCTGGACACTGAATAAAGGGGCAGCATCAGGCTTGGCCACGATGCCTCATGTGGCTGACCAGCCGGCTGACACACTCTTTAGGCTGAAACATCAGGGAAGGAGCGAGGAAAAGTGAAAGATCTGGGAGGAACTGCAACCATCAATTATATTGCTATAAGTAAACTGGAACGCAGGAGTTACTGAACCCGACAGAAGGAAGGGGTTGTTATCATTAGCAGAAGTACAAAGTCATCAATTTGGCAGCACATAAACTGTGTGTGTTGGTTTAGCTTCGTCAGACTGCTCACGCTCAGCCAAGATCCAGTAGAAATCTCATCGCCAGTCACCACTTTAAAGAAAAACATTCAAAGAGGAAGAAACAATGGAACGGTTAATCGGCATTCAAGTTACTTTAAAATGGGGCCTCAACGGCTATGCTTAGGATCCAGTAGAAAATACGGAATGAAACAGGATCAACGAGGCGTCCCCTTTAACTGCGTGTTCCCATTATCAAGCTGTCCTTCAGCCCACATGTACTGCAAGATCAGGGAAACCCGATCCACTTAGCAGGGCTGGCAGGCTCTGTGGGGAGAACAGTCAAGTTTACATTTTGGGTGGGAACCATGATCAAAATTGATTGATTGGACACACCCAAAAATGCCAACTCCTGTGTTCCCTGCACGGAAGTTGCCTGACCTGCTGAGCCTTTCCAGCATTCTCTTGTATTTGTTCGAGCATTTGCAGTAAAATTGTTTTTGGAATGGATTACAATATATTGTGCTGAAGATAGGGAACGTTTTGTTAATTCATCAGTGTACCCTGAAGATCACGTGACCTGTGCTGAGGTACTGCAGTGCGGTTGGCAATGAATGAATGGACTTTTCATCAATGAAGCATTAATCCCCATTAACTAGTCTTAATATTTTACATAAACGGATGCAATGGGTGGCTGCCAGTGAGCTGCTGGCAGTGATTCAATCTTGGGGTTCATCTGAGGAACGTCCCCTTGTGGATCGGGACACCTTTCAAACACGACTGACATACTGTTACATAATGGGTGGGCCTTCATCCATAGATTTAAATTCACAGCAAGGTCAGATCAACTAAACAGTCGCAGTAGCAGATTCATACAGATCGTAGGATGTCAACAGAGCAACTCGCATTTATATAGTCCCTTTAACAAAACTTCCCAAGGTGCTTAACAAGAGTGATATCAATAAAAACGTTTTTGACACCGAGGCACAGAATGACACATCAGGACAGGTGATCAAAAGCTTGGTCAAAGACGTAGGCTTTAATAAGCAGCTTAAAACGGAGGCGAAGTGGAGAGGGAGGGAATTCCAGGGCTTACAGCCTAGGTAGCTGAAAGCATGGCTGCCAATGATGGAGCGATTAAAATCGGGGGTGCGCAAGAGGCCAGAATTGGATAAGCACAGAGATTTCAAAGGCTTGTAGGGCTGGAGGATGCTACAGAAATAGGTAGAAGAGTCCATGGTAGGATTTGAAAAAAAGGATTAAGCTTTTAAAATGGAGGCGTTGTCTTGCCGGGATCCAATGTGGATCAGCGAGCACAGGGGGAGATGGGTGAGCGGAACTTGGTGCGAGGTAAGATACAGGCAACAGAGTTTTGGCTGAGCACAAGTTTAGGTAGGGTGGAAGAAGGGAGGCCGGCCAGGATGAAACATTCCAGGATCCAAAGGGACTCCCTTATTTGCTCACCGGAACGAGGGCATGTTAGCAACCCAAAGCTACAAACTACTCGAACAGCTCGGAGACTTCAATCTCCCCTTTGTCTCTCACTTCACCTTTTCCCTTGTTGCGGTCATGGGGGAGCTGCTATTTAGACTGGCTGTCGGCTGCTGGCTTCAGCAGGGATAACGGGCTCTCAGACCAAACACAAGAGGCCCGACTTTTGAGGCTGCCGCTGGAGGGCCACCTCCCCAGTGTTCAGCTTCCGACACAAGAGCTGCCTGCTCCGTGGCAGATCCATCGGCCCATTTCCCGGCCAGTGGGGAGTGTGATCGCCTTCAGCTGACTCCGTCAATATAAAAATGTCTTCCAATTTGCTACCCGACTAACACCCCGATTTATATTACATGTCTTTGAGGAAGGGGACACCAGCTCACAAGAGACGGGGTTAATCCCCCATCCCCAGAGGTACAGAGAACAGCAGAGAGAAAGAAAGAACTTGTATGTATACAGCACCTTCCATGACCACGGGATGTCGCAAAGCGCTTTACAGCCATTGAAGTACTTTTTGAAGTGTCGTCACTGTTGTAATGTAGGAAACGGGTGGCCAATTTGCGCACGGCAAGATCCCACAAACAGCATCACTTCAGTGTTGATGGTTAAGGGAATAATATTGGCCAGGACACAAGGGAAAACATCCCTGCTCTTCTTCAAAGTGGGCAGACAAGGCCTCGTTTTTACGTCTCATCTGAAAGTCGGCACCTCGACAGTGTAGCACTCCCTCAGTACGGCACTGGAGTGTCAGCTTAGATTATGCGCTCAAGTCTCTAGAGTGGGACTTGAACCCACAACCTTCTATCTCAGAGGCGAGAGTGCCACCCACTGAGCCACAGCTGACAAATGGCTGTCACTGGCCCTGCTTGCTGCCAGATCTGCCAGCAAGCACTCTTAATCCAATGTGCACAGATCAGCAACACGATTTACACATTACTGATCTATGGGGGTCACCCTTGACCAGAAACTTAACTGGTCCAGCCACATAAATAAAAGCCTTTCCACAAGACACAAGTCAGGAGTGTGATGGAATACTCTCCATTTGCCTGGATGAGTGCAGCTCCAACAACACAAGAAGCTTGACACCATCCAGGACAAAGCGGCCCATTTGATTGGCACCCCATCCACCACCTTAAACATTCACTCCCTCCACCATCGGCGCACCGTGGATGCAGTGTGTATCATCTACAAGATGCACTGCAGCAACTCGCCAAGGCTTCTTCAACAGCACCTCCCAAACTCGTGACCTCTACCATCTAGAAGGGCAAGGGCAGCAGGTGCATGGGAGCAACATCACCTCCAAGTTCACCAAGTTACACACCATCTTCACTTGGAAGTATATCACCGTTCCTTCATAGTCACTGGGTCAAAATCCTAACAACACTGTGGAGTACCTTTACCACACGGACTGCAGTGGTTCAAGAAGGCGGCTCACCACCACCTTCTCGAGGGCAATTAAGAGATGGGCAATAAATGCTGGCCTTACCTGCGACGCCCACATTCCATGAACAAATTGAAAGAAAACTTTGTACTCAGGGGCCAGTCCAGGCCAGAACGATGGTTGCAAATAGCATTTTGCATCAACCCGCTGACTTTATCAGGAGAATGGTGCATTACTGGACGTACAATTGTAATTCATGAGAAGGAAGATGACTTGGGCAAAGGTGGGAATGATGAGCGCTTCCGAACAAGAAATGCTGGAGGACGTTTAGCCTGTGGTGTGATTGGAATCGCTACAGAATGAAATGAATATATCTGCAGGGGTAGAGAACTGGAATGTGTGCAAAGAACCTGATCCAGACAGATCACAAGAAGGAATCCTCCTAATTAATTAATGAAGTATTGTAACTGCACCCACTCTTGTAACACTGCACCTGGCTGCCAGTCAAATCGCCGGTAATAAACCGTTGGTGATAAATTCCAGCGTGTAATGGGGAGCAGTTGCAGGGCAGCAAAAAACACAAAATACTGCGGATGCTGGAAGTCAAACAAAAACAGAAAATGCTGGAAACACTCGGCAAGTGTAAAGAAAGGAAACCAGTCGACATTTCAGGCATAACCTTTATCAGCACTCAAACATTGACATTTTGCCTTTCTTTGTACAGATGGTGTCAGACCTGCTGAATGTTTCCAGCATTTCCCAGTCACAGAGCAGCACTGTGTTTGAGACAATAAGCAGCTGTTGGATCTGCTGCCTGCAAAGAGCTATTTTACGCCGTCATCTGATGGTACAGGCAGGTAGTAAATAAATAAAAATAAACCAGTTCAGCCATCTGGCAGGGCGAATGACCACAAATAAATAATCCTCCATCACAACATCACAAAGTGCTGACCTCTACATACGGAACATTCTGCAGAACCTCCTCCCCATTCCCGAATCCAGGAAGCACTGCAGTAGGGGGAACAGTTCTCCCGACAGTAACAAAACGCTTTCGTGATAATGCCCCGTTTTCAAAAGTCACCGTAAAATCTTTCTGCCCCTCGAAATGTCACATCATTGACTGGCGGCCGACCAAGAATCTGCCTGGCTCCCAGGCTTCAGTCAGTGACATTCTGAGTCAGGACAGTTAGATGACAGAGGATTATAGAACGTGCCAGCCGTGGCTCAGTCCATACCATTCTCGCCTCGGAGTTAGAAGTTTGAGAGTTGAAATCCCACTCCAGGGATTTGAGCAAATAATCTAGGCCGACTCTGCCAGTGCAGTGGGAGCAAAGGAATAGATAGACTAAGTGAGTGGGCAAAAAATTTGGCGGATGGAATAGAACGTGGGAAAATGTGAGGTTATCCACTTTGGTAGGAAAAATAAAAAAGCAAATTATTATTTAAATGGGGAGAGATTACAAAATGCTGCAGTACAGGGGGATCTGGGGGTCCTTGTATATGAAACACAAAAAGTTAGCATGCAGGTACAGCAAGAAATTAGAAGGCAAATGAAATGTTGGCCTTTATTGCAAGTGGGATGGAGTATAAAAGTAGGGAAGTCCTGCTACAGGGCATTGGTGAGACCACACCTGGAGTACTGCGTACAGTTTTGGTCTCCTTATTTAAGGAGGGATATATTTGCATTAGTGGCAGTTCAGAGAAGGTTCACGAGGCCGATTCCTGAGATGAAGGGGTTGTCTTATGAAGAAAGGTTGAGTAGGTTCGGTCTGTACTCTAAATGAGAGTTTAGAAGAATGAGAGGTGATCTTATTGAAAGATTCTGAGGGGGCTTGACCAGGTAGATGCAGAGAGGATGTTTCTCCTCATGAGAGAATCTAGAACTAGGGGGCATAGTTTCAGAATAAGGGGTCACCCATTTAAAACTGAAATGAGGAGGAATTTCTTCTCTGAGGGTCATGAATCTTTGGAATTCTATACCCGAGAGAGCTGTGGAGGCTGGGTCATTGAATATATTTAAGGTGGAAATAGACAGATTTTTGAACAATAAGGGGGTCAAGGGTTATGGGGAGCGGGCAGGGAAGTGGAGTTGAGGCCAAGATCAGATGAACCATGATCTTATTGAATGGCGGAGCAGGCTCGAGGGGCCGTATGGCCTACTCCTGCTCCTGTTTCTTATGTTCTTATGTAGTGCTAAGGGAGTGCTGCATTGTCGGAGATCTTGTCTTTCAGATGAGATGTTAAACCAAGGCCTCGCCTCCCCTCTCAGGTGGATCTAAAAGATCCCACTGTTTCGAAGAAGCGAAGGGGAGTTCTCCCAATATTTATCCCTCAACCAACACCTAAAAACAGATGATCTGGTCATTCTCTCAGTCCTGTTTGTGGGCGCTTGCTGTGCATAAATGGCTGTTGCGTTTCCAACATTAAACAGTGACTACACTTGGGGAGGAAAAAAAAAATCGTCTGCAAAATGCTTTGAGCTGTCCTGAGGGCGTGCATTGCACCATCAGAGCCCAGAGTTTCTGACAAAAGCTTACCTCAAATTTTGCAGTCTCTAAGAATGAGTCCTTCATCCCGGTGCAGCACTGTAGCAGTCGGTTCCCCAGGTCACTGGGATGCATGTTCAAATCGCCACCCAGAATCGTTACATTGGCCGTTTTGCCTGTATGGCTGGCAAACAAAAAGGTCTAACATGTTGAAGGGGCTCATCGGGCTTTCTTGCAAGGATCGTCAGCGTGGCTTTTGCACACTTCTTACCGTATGAACTGTCCCAGCTCCCAGGCCTGCAGCAGACGGTGGGGGAGGTAATCGTCCTTTTCCCTGCAGTACTCAGCGTGAAGCTGCAGGAGAGGAGAGGAGAGCCAGGTTTGGTCCTGAAATCAGGCCATTCAGCTCGATGCCCGTGGCAACATTTCACATCCGGAAGCACAGCAAACGCCAAGGGCAAAACATTTGCAAACAAAAACTGTATTGGGAGGGATGATGTGAGCGTGCACATGGGGAGGGTGGTGGGGGAAGACATCGAGAGGGACGCAGACGGACAGACAAAGTAAATAATGATTGGGTTCAAGAGAGGCATGCCCGAGAACGCAAGGGAGGCACTTGTGTGACAAGCAGCGAGAATCAGAGACAGAGGGCCGTGATTTCATTCATGCAAGACACATCAAGCCAGAGCACTCATGCTGTTTATGTTCCCTTTCTCACTGTATTCTCCGCTGCCACTTACGTGGGTGACATAAACATGGACGACAACACCTTGTATGTGCAGAATAACCAAGCCAACAGATTTCCCGCCAAACCAGTCACCATGGTGAAACTAGAAGACAACAGGATTATGGGTTAACTTTGTGTCAGAGCCATGTTGTACTGTACAAATAATACGTTGTAACTACGCGGCACTGCAAACGCACGGACCGAAGCCAAGGCCCTGCTATGCCACGGGTTACAGAATTGCTTACACGTTGGCTAAAGCCCCAGTGCACACTCTGCAGTCAGAAATCCATAGTATCACAGAAATTTACAGCACAGGAGGAGGCCATTCTTCCCATCGTGTCCGCGCCGGCCTACAAAGAGCTATCCAACCTAATCCCACTTTCCAGCTCTTTGTCCGTAGCCTTGTAGGTTACGGCACTTCAAATGCATATCCAAGTAATTTTTAAATGCTATGAGAGTTTCCGCCTCTGCCACCCTTTCAGGCAACAAGTTCCAGACCCCCACCACCTTCTGGGTGAAGAAATGTTCTCTGCAAATCCCCTCTAAACCTCCTACCACTTACTTTAAATCTTTGTCCTCTGGTTATTAACCCCTCTGTTAAGGGGAATAGTTTCTTCCTACCGCTCTATCCAGGCCCCTCATAATTTTATACACCTCAATGAGATCTCCCTTCAGCCTCCTCTGATCCGAAGAAAACAACCCCAGCCTATCCAATCTTTCATCATAGCTAAAATTCTCCAGTCCAGGCAACATGCTTGTAAATCACCTCTGTACCCTCTCTAACACAATCACATCTTTCCTGTAATGTGGTGACCAGAACTGCACTCAGTACTCTACCTGTAGCCTAATTAGTGTTTTACATAGTTCAACCATAACCTCTCTGCTCTTATATTTTATGCCTCTGCTAATAAAGGCAAGTATCCCGTATGCCTTCTTAACCACCTTATCTACCTGGCTTGCTACTTTCAGGGATCTGTGGACATGCACTCCAAGGTCCCTTTGTTCCTCTACACTCATCGACCATTACTCTTTGCTGCCTGCTTCTGAGCCAATTTTGGATCCAACTTGCCATTTATTGTGTATTCCCTTGTCTTGTTAGCCCTCCTCAAATGCATTACCTCACACTTCTCTCGATTGAATTTCATTTGCCATTGTTCTGCCCACCTGACCAGTCCATTGATATCTTCCTGCAGTCTATAGCTTTCTTCTTCTTCATCAACCTCATGGCCAATTTTTGTAATATCTGCAAACTTCTTAATCATACCCCGTACATTCAAGTCCAAATCATTGATTATATACCACTGAGCCCTGCCGAACCCCACTGGAAACAGCCTTCCAGTCACAAAAACGCCCATCGACCATTACCCTTTACTGCCTGCTTCTAAGCCAAGTTTGGACCCAACTTGCCACTTTACCTTGGATTCCATAGGCTTTTACTTTTGTGACCAGTCTGCCATGTGGGACCTTATCAAAAGCCTTGCTAAAATCCATATACACTACATCAAATGCACTACCCTCATCAACCCTCCTTGTTATCTCCTCAAAAAATGCAATCAAGTTAGTCAGACACGACTTTCCCTTAACAAATGCGTGCTGACTGTCCTTGATTAATCCATGTCTTTCCAAATGAAGATTTATCCTGTCCCTCAGGATTTTTTTCTTCCCATCACTGAGGTTAGGCTGACTGGCCTGTAATTACTCAGTCTATCCCTTTCTCCCTTTTTAAACAATGGTACAATGTTAGCAGTCCTCCGGCACCACTCCTGCAGCCAGAGAGGATTGGAAAATGAGGGTCAGAGCTTCTATTTCCTCTCGCTTCTCTTTACAGCCTGGCCTGAGGATTTATCCATTTTAAAAGATGCTAAACTTCTTAATACTTCCTCTCTCACTATGTTCATTTAATCTAATATTTCACACTCCTCCTCCCTCATTGCAATGTCCACACCGTCCCTCGCTTTTGTGAAAACAGACACAAAGAATTCATTAAGAACCATACCCACATCTTCCACCTCCACACATAGGGTTACCTAATAGGCCCTACTCTTTATTTAGTTATCCTCTTGCTCTTAATATATTTATAAAACATCTTTGGGTTTTCTTTGATTTTACTTGCCAACATTTTTTCATGCTCTCTCTTTGCTTTCCTAATTTCCTTTTTAAATTTTACTCCTGCACATTCTATAGTCCACTAGGGTTTCTGCAGTATTGAGCCCTCAGTATCTGTCATAAGCTTCCCTTTTTTTCTTTATCCTACTCTGTATGCCTCTAGATTTATTAGTCCTACCCTTTTTCTTTAAGGGAACATGCTTGCTCTGAACCCTCACTATCTCCTCCTTGAATGCCTCTCAGACACAGATTTATCTTCCAAGTAGCTGTTTCCAGTCTGCTATGGCTAAATCACATTTCAGCTTAGTAATATTAGCTTTCCCACAATTGAGAACTTTTATTCCTGGTCTATCTTTGTCCTTTTCCATAACTACCCTAAATCTGACTGAATTATGATCATTGCACCAAAATGCTCTCCCACTGATACCCCTTCCACCTGCCCAGCTTCATTCCCTGAAACTAAGTCCAGAACCACCCCCTCCCTTGTGGGCTTGCTACATACTGGCTAAAAAAGTTCTCCTGAATGCATTTTAAGAATTCTGCTTCATCTATACCCGTCACACTAATTCTATCCCAGTTAATATTAGGATAGTTGAAATCCCCTACTATTACTGTCCTATTGTTTCTGCACTTCTCAGAAATGTGCCTACGTATTTGCTCTTCCTGCTCCCTCTTTTTGTTTGGGGGTCTATAGTACACTCCCAGCATTGAGAGTTTTTTGTTCAGTTCAACCCATATGGCCTCATTTGATGGTCCATCTAACATATCATCCCTCCTCACAGCTGTAATTGTTTCTTTAATCAATATTGCAAACCACACCCCCCTTTTTTTAATCCCCCTCTCTATCTCGTCTGAAAACCCTGTAACCAGGAATGTTGAGCTGCCATTCCTGCCCTTCTTTCAGCCATGTCTCGGTAAAGCTATATCATAGCCCCACGTGTCTATCTGTGCCCTCAGCTCATCTGCCTTATTCCCTAGATACCTTGCATTTCACATTGCCAAACCTCCTTGTTGTCTATTGTCTAGCCTTTGTTTCCTCTGCCTTCCAAACTCGCTTACCAATTTTCTGCCTTCCATTTCCAGCTTTTCTTCTTTCCCTTCTGAATCTACTCTCAGGTTCCCATCCCCCGCCAAGCTAGTTTAAACCCTCCCTAGCAGCACCACCCCTCCCCCCGCCCCCAGGCAAGGATATTGGTCCCAGCCCTTTTAAGGTGCAACCTGTCCGGCTTGTACAGGTCCCATCTCCCCCAGAAATGGTCCCAGTGCCTCAGGAATCTAAATCCCGACCTTCTGCACCATCTCTCCAGCTACGCATTCATCTGTATATGCTCCTATTTCTGTACTCACGAGCACGTGACACCGGGAGTAAACGGAGATTACTACCTTTGAGGTCCTGCTTTTTAATCTCTTTCCTAGCTCCCCAAAATCTGCCTGCAGGATCTCATCCCTCTTTCTACCTATGTCATTGGTGTGGATATGGACCATGACCTCTGGCTGTTCACCCTCTCCCCCTCAGAATGTCCTGCAGCCGTTCCGTGACATCCTTGACGTTGGCATCAGGGAGGCAACATACCATCCTGGAGTTACATCTGCAGTCGCAGAAGCACCTGTCTGTTCCCCTATCGAATCCCCTACCCTTATTGGTCTTCCACTCTTCCTCCTTCTCCCATGCAGCTGAGACACCCGTGGTGTTGTGGACTTGGCTCTGGCTGTACTCCCTAGAGGAATCATCGCCCTCACCAGTATCCAGAACTGAAAACCGGTTAGCGAGCGAGATGCACTCAGGGGACTCCTGCCTTACCTGCCTGGTTCCTCCTTGTCTGACTGGCAGACTTGAACAGACTCCGTGTTGCAAATCCTTTGCTCTGTGCAGGGTAGTGAGGTTCTTTGATTCTGCCTTTTCCTGTTTATTTTCTCCACGCCCCGGGTTTCGATTCTATTTAAACCAGTCACATTTGAGCAAGTGGACCAAGTGCTCATTGTGAGAGTCTGGACAGTGAACCTGGGCGGACTATTTGAGCGATGGAGGGCAGATGGTGCCGGGAAATCACAGCAGAGCCTCAGGCTGTCCTCAAATAATGTCCAAACACAGACATTCCAGTGAGATCACTGGACAGTGATCAGGTGTGTGACCTCGGCACAAGTTCATCTCCTCCCTAATCCTGTTATAGGCTGAAATCAGCACAGATCTGGGATCTTCCTGACTGATGAAGTCCTTCATACTTGCTGCCTTAACCATTAGGGAGCTTATAGCCAAGTGTTAAAGTGCAATGGATAAACTGGAAGGACTAAACAAGATTCTATTTATTAAAAGTTAGCTTTTAATTTTACGATTAAAACTCTTGCCCCAAAACACATCTACTGTACCTTATAAGGGTAGCCATTCAGGGAGTAGCGGTAGAGGAAGGAGTCAGTTATTCTGTATCTGGAGAAGACACACAGTCCGCTTCCTATAGCCCCACTGAAAGAGAGCCAGCAAAACACATTCACAGTAGTTTAAGGTCAGTGGTCAGACAGGCCCACTTACATCAGCTTCTACACTCATTTCTGAATTAGTCCTCGCTTGTGACGTAAACAAAACAGACGACAGATACAGGAACAGAATTCACCACTCACCCCATGCACCCACATGCTGCCGGCACTACGACCTAATAGTAACCTCACGTCAGGGAGAGTCCTGCATGGTCTGCAGCCTGACAGCAGGAGCACGGCAAGAGACGTCGACTGGCCAGAAAAGGCCCAGGCAAGTCTTAAAGACGTGCGCCTTTTGGAACTCCTCGTGGGCCAAGAAGATCAGGAGTGCAACCCCTCCGGCCACCCCACCCACATGGGCCATGGGCCTCCTCCGATCGCCAACCTCCCCCCACCCCCCCCCGCCTCCCCCCCGACTGACCGTTCCCACGGACACCCCGACTGCGGCCTCCTGCTGGCAAATTCCCGCTGCCGTGCACCGGCCAGGCAGTGTATCTGTCCGGGTGTGACAGTGGGACCATTCATTTAATCGGCCTCCACGACTTCGAACTCTCCAGGTGTGCCGGCTACTTTGGGGCTCACATGCACCGTGCCCCCCCACCTTTTAAATTCGGGCCCAGAGTGTCACTGTCACTCCCCTGAACAGACATGCTACACCAGTAATCTTCGCCTCTTCCCCCCCCCCCGCTATACCCAACCGAGGGGGTCACGGGAAACACCACGATGGGTGACTTATGGTATAAGAGATTCCAAGTGGACCAAAGGGCGGTTTATTGGGAAACCTTATCCACTATGCCACAGTGCTGAGGATTTGGTTCAATACCATGTGCGATTTCTGCTACTGACAGACAGGGGCCTTCTCTTTAACTCCACAGTGCTCTGTTGGGGCTCGAATCAGATATGTTTCTATGTTTCTATTACAACATGCTGGAAATGAACAGCCTGTAAGCACATGAAAGGTAATGTAACCTGCTGCATTCCCAACATTTGTCACTACACTTCCTACAATACAACCCATCTCACACAAATACCCATAATGACGGTCAAGCATTCAATGATCTGACTTTAAAAAAGGAGAAATCTCCGGTTCAGACCAGTACATTGAGTTGCCTGCTCATGATCTGTGCTCATCTGCTGTGTGCATTGCGAGAGAATGTAGAGGGATCTGATCGGGACCCGGAAGAGGCGCGAGTTCGGGGCCCAGAAAAGGCGAGGGCCCAGGGGCAACACGGGCCCAGCCCACACTGCGATATGTGTGTGCACTAGGTCCATGCAGCAGAGCTGGTCTCCAGTCGTCTTGGGTAATCCTTGCCACTGGACCAAGACCTAGCTCCGTCAAGCCCATGTGGTGGCTGGTGTGCAAAGGTCACCCCACGTTAAAAAAATCCATGCACAGGCATCTTCCACCCTTCAAGATGTAGTTCGGGATCTGGAATATTAAGTCCTTCATTGAAACACCTGTGAACTCATCCCTTTTTTGCGTGGAAGCAAGTCATCCTCATTTCGAGGGACTGCCTACGATGATGATGGTGCATTGTCTAAGCATAAGTTGTCCTGTAATTGCTGGTCTAGCTGTGTACTTCAAAAGGCAGGAGATGGGCGTGTTTGTGAAACTCTTTGTAACAGGTGCAATTGCATACCTTCTGAAGTACACTGAATATGGCTGGGTATTTATCAACTTGCTTTTCAAGAAATGGTAATCCTGTTCACTCCACACCTGCAAAACAAAACAACAATGTCTCTGATTTATCCTCTTTCTTTCCGCTTTTGTAATGGAGAACAGGGAGAGTCAGACTGCTTTAGTTGGTAAAAGACTTGCATCTCTATAGAGCCTTTTACCATCTCAATACGTTCCAAAGCGATTTACAACCGATGAAGTACTTTTGAAGTGTAGTCACTGTTGTCATGTAGGAAATGTGGCAGCCAATTTGTGCACAGCAAGCTCCCACAAACAACAATGTGATAATGGACAGATAATGTTTGTGATGTTGGTTGAGGGATAAATATTGGACAGGACACCAGATGAACTCCCCTGCTCTTCTTCAAAATAGTCCTACAAGTTCTTTTACATTCACCTGAGAGGGCAGCCAAAAGATGGCACCTTCAACAGTGCAGCACTCCCTCAGCACTGCACTGAATGGTCAGATTAGATTTTACATAGAAGCATAGAAATTTACAGCGCAGAAGGAGGCCATTTCAGCCCATCGTGTCCGCGCCGGTCGACAAAGAGCCACACGGCCCTCGGTCAGCAGCCCTGAAGGTTACATATAAACCTATGAACAATGAACAATGGCAGAAAGGTAAAGAGCACCCAGCCCAACCAGTCCACCCCACACAACTGCGACACCCCATGTATCGCAACATTTTACATTCCACCGCCATGCGATCTCCTGGGAGAGGCAAACAATTTTTTTTTTAAGATTTTGTGCTGAAGTCTCTGGAGTGGGGCTTGAACCCAGAACCTTCTAACTCAGGAGGTGACAGCACTACCCACTGAGCCATGGCTAACATCTACCTCACCTATGGGGCAGAGGATTTGGTTTTAAACCTACTTTTCATGAATACAGCACATAATCTAGGCAGACAGTCCAGTGCAGTGCTGAGGTAGTATTGCATTGTTGAATCATCATCGTCAGCTGCGCCTCAGTGGGTAGCACTCTCGTCTGAGTCAGAAGGTTGTGGGTTCAAGTCACACTCCAGGGACCGCAGCACAAAAAGAAAATTCTCGGCTGACACTCCAGTGCAGTGCTGAGGGAGCTCTGCACTGTCGGAGGTGCCGTCTTTGGGATGAGACTTTAAACCGATGCTCTGTCTGCTCTCTCAGGTGGACGTAAAAGATCCCATGGCACTATTTCAAAGAAGAGCAGGGGAGTTATCCCCGGTGTCCTGGACAATATTTATCCCGCAATCAACAAAATAACAAAAAAAACTGATTAACTGGTCATTACCAAATTGCTGTTTGTGGGAGTTTGCTGTGCGCAAACTGGCTGCCGCATTTCCCACATTACAACAGTGACTACATTCCAAAAGTACTTCATTGGCTGCAAAGTGCTTTGAGGCGTCTGGTGGTCATGAAAGGTGCTATATAAATCCAAATCTTTCTTTAAGGCTATCTTGTTAAACTAAGGCTCTACCTGTTCCTTGGTTTCAGATTAACGCTCCCAAGGCACTATTCGAAGAGCAGAGAATTGTCACAGTGCCCCGGCCAACTCCTCTCCCTCAACCCTACCAACTAAAACAGGTTAACGGGCCATTCACTCCTTGCTATTTGAGGGCATTGTGGTGTGCACACCGAATACTGAGTATAGCTACACAAGTCTCTGCACTCAGAAGTAGCTCATTCTATCTGAATTGCTTTGTGGCATGCCCGAGAAAGACGACAAGCTGCTGAATGGATACAACTTTAAGGAAAAGTTTCCTGCTCTGTATTCTTTAATCCCCTTTCTTCGGTCACCGAGCTTCATGTCTGTAGCTGATTGGAAGCAGATCCAGTGCCTGTTCCCAGTTGCCACCGCTCTTGTAGGAGGCAAACAGGATTACCCACTGTGGGCTCTCTGCTCAGAGACGGAGTCTTTGCCCGGATGACAATGCCCTTATACTGGCAGTTAGGGGACAACAATTAAAAAATTCATTCACGGGACATGGGGATCGTTGGCAAGGCCAGCATTTATTGCCCTTCGCAAAATTACAGAGTACGGGGAAATTAAAAGTTGAGCTAATGCTTTAGAAAAGTCATTGTCTCAGGCTGGTGTCTAGAGCCGTTATTAGGGTAATGTTTTATAGAGCCTGCATTGCATCTGCTTAGTGCTACACTTGTCCCGGAGGGCCTACAGTCCAACTGGGTATCTTTTTCATTATTCATTCACGGGATATGGGCGTCGCTGGCAAGAACAGCATTCATTGCCCATCCCAATTGTCCTTGAAAAGGTGGTGATGAACCGTCTCGTTAGTTCGGGAGTTCCAGTCCACTGTGGGCTCTCTGCTCAGGTTCTCTCTCTCCAACTATGAACATATCATTTGATGGATAGCACTTCCTAACCATGCAATACGCTCTCTCTGTGCCACGCACTGGAGTCTCAGCCTATGTTTCGCACTCCAAGTCGTGGTATGGGGCTCAACGCTCTCAACCTTCTGACCCAAAAGCAGGAGTGGTATCAACCAAGCTGAGCCGACGCTGTGACTCCAAGGTGGTGTTTCAGGATCTCACCTTTACTGTGGATGGTTACCTATGTTATTATCTAGGAGCTGGCCAGCCAATTTCATTACATGCGACCGGGAGTGAAGTGCTATTAGGATTTAAGCATCGTGGGACATTAAAGAGGCTATATAAATGCAAGTTGTTGTTATTAGAAAGCCAGATGAATTTTAGGACACACACACACATCTCTATAATATATTAAAAGTCTGACCCTTCCTGGAAGCGTCACACTTAATTCCTGCAACAATTTCCCAGTCATGCATTGCGGTCAACATTCTTATTGTCATAAAATACGTGCTACTTCATCGTGAGCCATGCTAGGGGAGATCTGCCAGTACCGTCAGCACCATTTGTAGCAGGTTTGTGAACATGATTTGCCTGCTGAAAGCATTGGATGTTAAAATCACACTTTCAACCGAGAACTTTAACAATCATAGCCAGAGTAAGTAAGGTAATCGCACTTTAACGAAGAGCTTATTGAATGGCCCAAAATTGTCGTCGAGCATTACATTGTATGTGGTGCCATTGTAATAGACTTCTAATGTGATGGAGAATAGTTATGGGTAATTGCCACCGACGATTGCTCACTGTAAGGTGGGCGGTGTAAGTGGTGGGGACTGTACATATTTATATACTTTTATTTGCCAGAATGCTCATCAATGACAGTATCACTAATATCACTGACAGGAACCTCCATTAGTAAGTTGGAGATCAGCTCTCATTTGATGGAATTCAGAGCGAAATTCCAGGAACAGAACATTTCGTAATTTAGCAACATTTTTGCAATTCTCCGGAAGGTCAAAGGTCGATTCTCACCCATTAAAATTGGCTACTTGAACTTCTCGTCTCTCATTCAGTCAGTCATGGTGTCATGACGACGCACAACGATCCTGAGAGGGGGTTTTGGGTTGTCTCGATTTTATCTCATCACTCACGTTGACTGAGCAGGCATCCCCACCACAGGGCTCCAAAAGGCCCGATCTCAAACCAGAACGACAAACAGGCTGCAAAAACTGCTGAGTACAGCAGGGAAAGCATTACTGGGGAGACTAAACCTACCTCCTGCAGCAGGACCACATCGTACTTCTCCTGACTCAGTAACTGGACAATCATTTCATAGCGCTCCCTGCAGCACTTGCTGAGATAGCGGATTCCCCTGTAACAGAGAGAGCGAGCGAGGTGGTGAGAGCAGGCCGCTGTGTTTACAACAATAACTCCTACGGGAAGACGCGTACATCAGCATAACGGCAGCTTAGCTCAACTGTGTGTGGTTCTGCAACGTGTGCAAGTAGGCTTCAGCCAAATATGTGCAATAGAAAAGTCAAGTACAGAAGCTAATGGCGTCGTACGAAGTCTGCAGGCTTCCCGAGGGGGAGCTGGCTGGGTCTCCCAGAGCGCCCTCTCCCGTGGGGGAGATCGTCTCACCATTGCCAGTCCCCAGAGCGGGGAAGATCAAGACTCATTACTGTCACTGTTAAAATGCAAAACCATTTCTGTAAGGGGATTATTAGCTGTAACATCTTTTTCTTTTTGGCTGTAACCATTTGTTTGAGAGAGGACTGAAGATGACATGGCTGTCAGAAGTTTAGCCCAATAGCCCGAGGACACGCAATATTCAGTTTATTGAGGTGCTCAAGATTCTAATTGTCATGAAGAAATAAATAAAACCACCATAACGTTTGACAATCATATTCACTACAACCAGGGACTGAAGAGAGAACTCTGAAGTGAGGAAGTGCACAGAAAATTCAGATTTGACTATTTTTCACATGATGAATATATGGAACATGAGGGAAGGGGGGGGGGGAAAGAGTTGCTGAGTGTTGGTAAATTCAAGAGGGAGCTGAATAGATATTTGAGGAGAGAGAGAGAGGTGTACAGTATGTTTCCAATTTTGGATGGAAGAGTTTTTAACTTTGGTGCTGACTAGTTGGATCAGTGATCCCTCCCAGTTCTGTACATTCCCCTGTTCCTGTGTAAGCACTCCAGGCTATTACCCCACGATCACAGCCAGACCCTTCGCGTACACTACAGATTTTTCCTCTATTTAAAATGATTTTCGTGTACAAGTGTAAAAGGTGGACACATTAGAACTTTGCACAGTTGCAGCTGCACACATTTGATTGGTTATTTGCCGTATGCTGGAGGACCCGATTGGTGGATTGTGTTGACCAATGCCTTGTGGCATATTACACAGTAGAGGAGTTCAGCTGTCAAGACCCCAAGCTCTGGAATTCCCTCCCTAAACCCTCCCACTGTCACCTGCATCTCCTCCTTTAAGATGCGCCTTAAAACCTACCTCTTTGACCAAGCTTTTGGTCATCTGTTCTAATCTCTCATGTGGCTTGGTGTCAACTTTTGTTTGCCAATGCTCCTGTGAAGCGCATTTAGCATCTCTCCTGTGTTGGGCCTCAACGTAATTGAGGTGGCATAGAACAGATGTTTTACCAGAAAAGTGCGATTAGGTAAGAAAGGCTTTCATCATTTAACATAACATCACATCGGAATGTCTCGAAGCCCGTCACACACCCAGTATTTTTGGACTCATTAGCTGGCAAAAACGACAGCCATTTTGTGCCAACAACACCCTACAAACAGCCCTCGGGCCAGCCTACACTGCGATATGTGTGCGGACTAGGCCCGTGCAGCAAAGCTGATCTCCAGTTGTCTTGGTTAATTCTTGCCACTGGACTAAGACCTAGCTCTGTCAAGCCAATGTGCAACGGCCACCATACGTTAAAAAAAATCCACGCACAGGCATCTTCCACCCTTCAACATGTAGTTCAGGACCTGGAATATTAGGTCCTTCATTGAAACACCTGTGAACTCATCCCTTTTTCGTGTGGAAGCAAGTCATCCTCGATACGAGGGACTGTCTATGGTGATGATGATGAAGCGCATTTGGGACGTTTTACCATGTTATAGGCGTTCTATAAATCTCACGGTGTTGTTGACAGGCTGCGGTTCTGTACACTGGAACATGAACGCACAGTGCTGCACATTGCTGGAGCTCAGGATCCATACTCCAGTTCCAAACCTCCACTCTTTCGTTTGGTGTGTTGCTTTTTGCCTCTCCCTTGTGGTCTTGCTTTATTCCTTGCCCACCCGCTGTCGAGCCTGTTCCGCCATTCAATGAGATCATGGCTGGTCTGTGACCCATCTCCATATATCCCATCACCCTTAATACCTTTGGTTAACAAAAATCTATCAATCAGATTTAAAATGAACAATTGACCCAGCATCAATTGCCGTTTGTGGAAGAGAGTTCCAAGCTTCTACCACCCTTTGGGCCCAAGTTTCCACAGGATAAAAAACGGGCGCCCGTCCGAGCTGGGCGCCCGTTTTTCGCGCCTAAAACGGCGCCAGAAAAAAAACGCGCTATTCTCGAGCGCTTTGCAGCTCCTTGTCTGTTTGGCGCGGCGCCCAGGGGGGCGGAGCCTACACTCATGCCGATTTTGTAAGTGGGAGAGGGCAGGTACTATTTAAATTAGTTTTTTTCCTGCCGGCAACGCTGCGCGTGCGCGTTGGAGCGTTCGCGCACGCGCAGTGTGAAGGAAACATTGGCACTCGGCCATTTTTGTAGTTCTTTGTAGCTGTTTAATTTTTGAACATTTTTTAATAAAAGCATATTGCCATCAGCACTGAGGCTACCCTTCTCACTGTCTCCTTCCCCTCCCCACCCTCCACGGCAACAAACGGCAGTTTCCTCTCCCTCCCTCCCCTCCACGGCAACAAACCGCTGTCTCCTTCTCCTTCCTCTCCCTCCCCTCCACGGCAACAAACGGCGGTTTCCTTCCCCTCCACGGCAACAAACGGCGGTTTCCTCCCCCTCCCTCCCCTCCACGGCAACAAACCACTGTCTCCTTCCCCTCCCTCCCCTCCACGGCAACAAACGGCGGTTTCCTCCCCCTCCATCCCCTCCACGGCGGCAAACCGCTGTCTCCTTCCCCTCCCTCCCCTCCGCGGCGGCAACAAACCGCAGTCTCCTTCCCCTCCCTCCCCTCCGCGGCGGCAACAAACTGCTGTCTCCTCCCCCTCCCTCCCCTCCCTGGCAACAAACGGCGGTTTCCTCCCCCTCCCTCCCCTCCACGGCAACAAACCGTTGTCTCCTTCCCCTCCCTTCCCTCCGCGGCAACAAATAGCGGTTTCCTTCCCCACCCCCCGCGGGAACGAACGATGGCTGAAGCACTTTCACACAGGTAGGAAGATGGTTTATTTAATCTTTTCTTTGCTTATAAATGTTTATTCAGGTTGGATTTATTTGTATAATATTTGTAGAAGTATAAATAAGGATTGATTGTAGAATTTAATGACTTCCCTTCCCCCAACTCCCCCCCCACCCCCCCTCCTCGTTCTGGACGCCTAATTTGTAACCTGCGCCTGATTTTTTAATGTGTAGAACAGGTTTATTCAGTTCTACAAAAATCTTCACTTGCTCCATTCTACTTTAGTTTGGAGTACGTTTTCACTGTGGAAACTTTGAAATCAGGCGTCAATGGCCGGACACACCCCCTTTTGAAGAAAAAATTCTGTTCCAAAGTAGAACTGTTCTACCTCACTAGAACTGCTGAAAAAAAAATGTGGAGAATTGCGATTTCTAAGATAGTCCGTTCTCCACCAGTTGCTCCTAAAAATCAGGCACAAATCATGTGGAAACTTGGGCCCATTGTGTGTAGAAGTGTTTCCTAACTTCACTCCTGCAAGGTCTGGAACTTCGATCAGATCACCCCTTGGCCTTCTAAATTCCAGGGACTACAACCCTAGTTTGTGTCATCTCAAGGATGCTGCCAGTACAGCAAAGGTGCCATCGCTACTCTCAGTCATGACCTTCAGTTATCAATTATTTACTGTGACTGTAAGGACAAGCTAACCACGCCTCTGCAGGCAGCTGTGAAGCGAGGTCTTCGATCTTCAGATAACCTGAACCATCGATGACTCCTCCAATGCTCTTGTGCAACAAGATTTGTTTAAAAATAAAAGTTGGGGTTGTTCTCTTTAGAGCAGAGGTGATTAAGGGGTGATTTAATTGAGGTGTTCAAAATCAGGAAGGGTTTTGATAAGAGTAAATAAGCAAGAGGGTCGCTAACCAGAGGACCAGGGTGGCAGTGTGAGCTGCGAGGAGGATGCTGTGAGGCTGCAGAGTGACTTGGATAGGTTAGGTGAGTGGGCAAATGCATGGCAGATGAAGTATAATGTGGATAAATGTGAGGTTATCCACTTTGGTGGTAAAAACAGACAGACAGACTATTATCTGAATGGTGACAGATTAGGAAAAGGGGAGGTGCAACGAGACCTGGGTGGCATGGTACATCAGTCATTAAAGGTTGGCATGCAGGTACAGCAGGCGGTTAAGAAAGCAAATGACATATTGGCCTTCATAGCGAGGGGATTTGAGTACAGGGGCAGGGAGGTGTTGCTACAGTTGTACAGGGCCTTGGTGAGGCCACGCCTGGAGTATTGTGTACAGTTTTGGTCTCCTAACTTGAGGAAGGACATTCTTGCTATTGAGGGAGTACAGCGAAGGTTCACCAGACTGATTCCCGGGATGGCGGGACTGACATATCAAGAAAGACTGGATCAACTGGGCTTGTATTCACTGGAGTTCAGAAGAATGAGAGGGGGTCTCATAGAAACGTTTAAAATTCTGACGGGTTCCCAAGGAAGAATGTTCCCAATGTTGGGGAAGTCCAGAACCAGGGGCCACAGTCTAAGGATAAGGGGTAAGCCATTTAGGATCGAAATGAGGAGAAACTTCTTCACCCAGAGAGTGGTGAACCTGTGGAATTCTCTGCCACAGAAAGTTGTTGAGGCCAATTCACTAAATATATTCAAAAAGGAGTTAGATGAAGTCCTTACTACTAGGGGGATCAAGGGGTATGGCGAGAAAGCAGGAATGGGGTACTGAAGTTGCATGTTCAGCCATGAACTCATTGAATGGCGGTGCAGGCTAGAAGGGCCGAATGGGCTACGCCTGCACCTATTTTCTATGTTTCTATGGCACAGATTTAAGTGAATTGGCAAAAGAATTGGGGGCGGGGAGGAGAAAGAGCAGAATTTATTTTTATGCAGCAAGTTAATATGATCTGGAATGCATTGCCTGACAGTGGTGGAAGCAAATTAAATCCTAACTTTCAAAATGGAATTGGATATCTCCTTGAAGGGAACAAAATTTGCAGGGCTATGGGGAAAGGGCAGCGGAGTTGAACTAATTGGATAGCAAGGATCCAGCACAGGCACGATGGGCAGAATGGCCTCCTTCTATGCTGTATTATTCTACTATTCTTGTCCTACTCTGTACAGGCACAGAAACCAGGAATACACAACCATAAGAGGCGATGGGACTGTTGCTGATAAAGGGTCAACAGCAAGGCGACTACAGGAGCAGCAATCTCGAGGCTCTTGCTGTTTTGGCTCTGCGGATTGAAACTGGGCTTGCCTGGCTGCAGAGCGGTGGTTTTCACGAGGATCCAGGAAGGACAGGACAGTCAGAGTGTCCACAAATGGCCCATCTGCCCCCATATTGCCCATACAGTGGGTTGTATTAACAAATCATTGCCAGCACAACAGGTTCCTTTAAACTACTGGCACGACATGTCTGTCCCCCTTCCCGAACAATGCAGCACGCAGTCATGAAGGGCTTTTGTTGGCCTGTATTTCCAGGAGGACAAGATCTCCCTGCAGTACCTGCCTGTGCATTCAACCCCATCCTACACATGGAAAGATTAGAGACACTCAACATGCTGGTCAGTGAGTCTGAGGAGGGGAAAGGGTGAGTGAAGAGGGAAAGAAATCAGTCCAGGGTCCAGCTCACGATTGCAGACTTGCCACTCCGATTGTTACAATAACCTGTCGACACTCACTGCCTGGAGGAAGGGACGGCGGAAGGAAATGACAAAATGATACTGCAGAATCCAAATTGTGCGGGATCAGGTAACACTCCGACAGTCCAAGTAATCCGATAGGACTGGGAATACAGTTGGTTCTCACTCCGCACTTAGTGCGAGCAGTTGCTCATTGTGGGTGTTGACGTCTCACTGAATCCCAGGATCGTTGAAACCACAAACGATTTAGGATTAGTTTGGGGCCTCGTGCACTGCCTTTCTGCAAGTGCTGTGGAACAGTTAAATCTCTGTCCCACTTCCCAACCAGGAACAATGAGATGGCAAGCTGCTTGACTGCTAAATCTTCCAAAACTAGGGGCCATAAATATAAGATAGTCACTGAGAAATCCAATAGGTAATTCAGGAGAATCCACTTTACCCAGAGTGGTGAGAATGTGGAACTCACTGCCACAAGGAGCAGTTGAGACAAGTAGTATAGATGCTTTTAAGGGGAGGAATAGAAAGATACGCTGATAAGATTAGAAGAAGGGTGGGAGGAAGTTCATGTGGAGCACAAACCAGTTGGGTCGAATATAGATTCTAGGTAATCCTATGTAAATACATAATGTCGCCAATGACTTAAAAAATACTTTTACATAAAGCTCGCAAAATGGGAGGAATAAGAAGCGAGTGAAGCAATTGATACAGCAGTGGTGCCCATATAGATTTATTTAATTGAATTTAAATTCCCCAGCTGCCGTGGTGGGATTTCAACTCCGGTCCCTAAATCATTAGTCCAGGCCTGCAGATTACAAGTCCAGTAACATAACCACTATTATTGCCGTTCCAGCACAGGCAATGCATTCCAGATCATATCTCGCCATGCAAAAAAAAATTCTCCTCATCTCCCCCTGGTTCTCTTGCCAATTATCTGAAGTGGTCCAACTGCGCAGTGGGATGGCGGAGACTGACTGTACTTAGCAACGAGACTGAAGCAGGGGAGTCAAGGCAGATTCAGAGGGGAATGGGGTGAGAACCATTGAAACGCTCAGAGTGTAATCTGAACATAGATCTCCTCTGCGCAATTAACAGCCATAAAACATCAAGACTCACCAGCAATTGAGTGTGAACACTCTGAACCTTACGGCAGATTCCTCCGACATGGTGGCAGGTAAACAAGGTCGAACGCTACAGGAACTTTAAAAAAAAGAAAGAGAACTTTACATTTCTGCAGCATATGGTCTGTTTATCTGACACAGTGGGTGAGATGGAACAAATTCATGCCAGCTTACCTCATAGTTCAAGCTAATACCCATTGAAATCTATTTTTTCCCCTCACTTGATTTAAAATGTTCATGTGGGAATGGACATTGATTTTTTTTTTAATGCATTTACCCAACTTATTTGGAGTAAGATCACGCTTTGATATTGTGCCTTTGTATCTGCTTTTCCTGCCCTGTCTTTCCCAATGCCTGGAACTCACAGGAGCCTCCAACATGGCCAGGAGGCTCCAGAGACCACTCCGGTGTGACTGGCTCTCCGTGACTTTGCTTCCTCTGCCTCCTGCACATCTCCTGGTAAACCCCCTGCGTTTCATGTCAAGAACTGACTCGAACTTGCACTGTCCACCCGTACGGTCACCTCTTCCTCGGAAGCTAGTGTCCGAACCCCTCCCCATAGTTGGGAAGCGCCTCAGGCCCACGCCCGGCCACACTCTGTGCCGCTGATCGTTAGTGCGGTAACGCTTGGTAACACCATTGAAGACAGATGGATCGCTGCGGGGACCCTGCAAATCCTCCCCTAAACTATTCTGCCACCCTGTTCCCTGCCGGCAGTGATGGAGCAACCTCGTGGAGCGAACTCTGCCCAGCAATGTGCTTGCAGTGGCAGCTGATGTTGGCATCCATCCTTTGCACAGTCAGCTTCAGCCAGTCTTCATTAATTGAGATCGGCTGCACTTGGCGTCCAAAATCTCCATCGCCTCAGGGAGTGCCGTACAAAATGGCTCATCCTCGCATCATCTTTAAACAGCGGTTTTTAAGTACAAAACATATGAGAATACTTACATTTCTATAATGACTCGTGTCGTTGAAAGTCTCAAAGATCTTCACAGAATGAATTAATGTTGCAGCCACTGACGGGGTGCAGGCAAAATATGCAATCGGAGACAAATGAGGGATTGAGGTAATAATACAGATGGGAACCCAAGAAGTTTTGAGCAACCAGGCCCAAACAGCTGTCCCCTCTCTGATCCATGTCACTTTAATGTTTGGAATCATGTGACGCTGCAGTGTGATTTCACTTCCTTTTTATCGCACAGTGCTTCCTCAGCACAATCACACAGGAAGCATACACGCTTCAGTCCACTGACAGCCCGGAGCACCAGATCCCACAATGCATCCATCACCTTCTCTGGAGTGAGTCACACTCAGCCGCAGGACCTCAGTCACACAACGGGAAAGATGGAATAAAAAAAATCCCTGCTTAAAAAAAAACCGGGACACACATTGACAAATTCAGACGATAAAATCACCCGACGAAATGAGCTTTTGCAAAATTATAACCTCTCCCCAAAAACCCAAGGACACCATTAATTTTCGTCGAGCCATAGATTTGGCACAAGATACAGTCAGAATGAACGCATCAACCTCACAGATGCAAGAGGCACTCGACTGCTATCACAATGCAGATCTCACGTTTTCCTCATGCTTTTAATTATTGTCCTATAATCACTCCCAAATATCCACCATTTCCTCTAGAAATCTCTGGCATTTACAGCACCTTGCCTCCAAGTCAAAAGGTCATGGTTTCCAGCCCCACCCCAGAATCTGAGCTGGTAATCTAGGCTGATACTACTGCGCTGTATTGGGGGAAGGTTTATACTTCAGATGAAACATTAACCCATCTGCCAGTTGAGGTAGATGTAAAAGATCCTACTGTATTAAGAGTAATACAGCACATAAGGGACCATTCAGCCCATCGGTCATGTGCCGACTCTTTGAAAGAGCTATATATTATGCCCCACTGCCCTGCCCTTTCCCGATCCCCCTGCATTTTTCCCCCCAAGTATTTATCCAATTCTCCTTTGAAAGTTCCTAGTGAATCTGCTTCCACAACCTTTCAGGCAGTGCATTCCAGATCATGACAACTCACTGCATAAAGAAAATTTCCTCGTCTGCCCTCTGGTTCTTTTGACACTCGACCAGCTCCGTTGGGCCGGCCACATTGTTCGCATGTCAGACACAAGACTCCCAAAGCAAGCGCTCTACTCGGAACTCCTTCACGCAAGCGAGCCCCAGTTGGGCAGAGAAAACACTACAAGGACACCCTCAAAGCCACCCCGATAAAGTGCAACATTCCCACTGACACATGGGAGTCCCTGGCCAAAGACCGCCCTAAGTGGAGGAAGTGCATTCGGGAGGGCGCTGAGCACCTCGAGTCTCGTCGCCGCGAGCATGCAGAAAACAAGCGCAGGCAGCGGAAAGAGCGTGCGGCAAACCAGTCCCACCCACCCCTTCCCTCAACGACTATCTGTCCCACTTGTGACAGGGACTGTGGTTCTCATATTGGACTGTTCAGCCACCTAAGGACTCATTTTGGGAGTGGAAGCAAGTCTTCCTCGATTCTGAGGGACTGCCTATGATGATGATTTGACAATTATCTTAAATCAGTGTCCTGTGGTTACTGACCCTCGGCCAGTGGAAACAGTTTCTCCTTACAACATCCCTCGCACAACCAACACACCACCAACAGAAGGTCTAGTCAGCCATCCATCTGCTGTGTTGAGAGAGTTTGTTGCGTACAAATTGGCTGTCGTGTTTGCTACAATGCATTGACTGCACTTGGAAAATTACGCCTACTGTAGTGTTTGAAGAACAGTCCCTGTGAAACATTCTGGGATATCGAGGGCCTGACAGGATGTTACATAAATGCAAGTTCTTGTTTTTGGCTGTTTATTAAAGCTGCCCAGACTAAACTTGCAAAACACTTCACCAATTTTTCGACTATCCACTGAAATAGATTATACAGGTTTTTCCAACTGAACAGTTGAACTACTATTGCCGGATTTTGAAATAAACATTTTTAAAAGGGGAAGGTCAGTCCAGGTAATGAAGTCTAGCAATGGAATACCAGGAGAGAGGGGGCAGCTCCCATCCCAAATGTCCCACCAAGCTGCTCGTACTTACCCATGACTTCCTACTCATCAAACGGTGACTGTTGTTTCTGGGATCCATCATCTCCCAGTCAAAAAAGGGCAGCCCAACAAGAGAGGGGGTGGTTCTGGACTTGGTTTTAGGGAATGAAGCTGGGCAGGTGGAAGGGGCATCAGTGGGAGAGCATTTTGGTGCTAGTGACCATAATTCAGTTAGATTTAAAGTAGTTATGGAAAAGGACAAGGATAGACCAGGAATAAAAGTTCTAAATTGGGGAAAAGCAAATTTTGCTAGGCTGAGAGGTGATTTAGCCATAGCAGACTGGAAACAGCTACTTGAAGGTAAATCAGTGTCAGAGCAGTGGGAGGCATTCAAGGAGGAGATCCGGAGGAGTCAGACCAAATATGTTCCCTTAAAGAAAAAGGGTGGGACTAACAAATCTAGAGCCCCCTGGATGTCGAGGGGCATACAGGGTAGGATAAAGAAAAAAAAGGGAGACTTATGACTGACACCGAGGGCTAAATACTGCAGAAACTCCAATGGAGTATAGAAAGTGCAGGGATGCAATTCAAAAGGATATTAGGAAAGCAAAGAGAGAGCATGAAAAATTCTTGGCAAGTACAATCAAGGAAAACCCAAAAGATGTTTTGTAAATATATTACGAGTAAGAGGGTAACTAAAGAAAGGATAGGGCCTATTAAAGATCTTAAAGGTAATCAGTGTGTGCAGGCGGGAGACATCGGTAAGGTTCTTAATGAACACTTTGCGTCCGTTTTCACAAAGGAGGGGTGAAGCAGACATTGCAATCAGGGAGGAGGAATGCGAAATTATAGATGAAATAAACATAGTGAGAGAGGAAGTATTAAGGGGTTTAGCAGCTTTGAAAGTGGATAAATTCCCAGGCCCGGATGAAATGTATCCCAGGCTTTTAAGTGAAGCAAAAGAGGACGATCATTTTCCAATCCTCTCTGGCTTCAGGTGTGGTGCCGGAGGACTGCTAATGTGGTACCTTTGTTTAAAAAGGGAGAAAGGGATAGACCGATTAATTACAGGCCAGTCGGCCTAACCTCAGTGGTGGGAAAATTATTGGAAAGAATTCTGAAGGACAGGATAAATCTTCATTTAGAAAGACACAGATTAATCAAGGACAGTCGGCACGGATTTGTTAAGGGAAGGTCGTGTCTAACAAATTTGATTGAATTTTTTGAGGAGGTAACAAGGAGGATAAATGAGGGTAGTGCATTTGATGTAATGTATATGGATTTTAGCAAGGCTTTTGATAAGGTTCCACATGGCAGACTTATCAGGAAAGTAAAAGCCCATGGGATCTAGGACAAAGTGGCAAGTTGGATCCAAAATTAGCTGAGAGGTAGGAAGTAGAGGGTAATGGTTGATGGGTGTTTTTGTGACTGGAAGGCTGTTTCCAGTGGGG
Organism: Pristiophorus japonicus; assembly: GCF_044704955.1. NCBI lineage: Eukaryota > Metazoa > Chordata > Chondrichthyes > Pristiophoridae > Pristiophorus > Pristiophorus japonicus. The sequence goes on along the minus strand of NC_091993.1, from coordinate 71,464,810 downwards.
TTCTGCAGGGCTCAGTACTAGGTCCCTTGCTTTTTGTGGAGTGCATCAATGATTTGGACTTGAATATAGGGGGTATGATTAAGAAGTTTGCAGATGATACTAAAATCGACTGCGTGGTTGATAATGAAGAAGAAAGTTGTAGACTGCAGGAAGATATCAATAAACTGGTCAGGTGGCAGAACAGTGTCAAATGGAATTCAATCCAGAGAAGTGTGAGGTAATGCATTTGGGGTGGGCTAACAAGGCAAGGGAATACACATTAAATAGTAGGACACGGAGAAGTATTAGAGGAACAACGGGACCTTGGAGTGCAGGTCCACAGATCCCTGAAGGTAGCAGGCCAGGTAGATAAGGTGGTTAAGAATATGGAATGCTTGCCTTTATTAGTCAAGGCATAGAATACAAAAGTAGGGGGGTTATTCTTGAACTGTATAAAACACTAGTTAGGCCACAGCTAGACCACTACATGCAGTTCTGATCACCACATGACAGGAAGGACGTGATTGCACTGGAGAGGGTACAGAGGAGATTTACGAGGATGTTGCCGAGAGTAGAGAATATTAGCTATGAGGAAAGATTGGATAGGCTGGGGTTGTTTTCCTTGGAACAAAGGAGGCTGAGGGGTGACCTTATTGAAGTGTATAAAATTATGAGGGGCCTGGATAAAGTAGATAGGAAAGACCTATTTCCCTTAGCAGAGAGGGCAAAAACCAGGTGATATAGATTTAAAGTAATTGGTAGAAGGTTTAGAGGGGATTTGAGGGGAATGTCTTCACCCAGGTGGTTGTGGGGTCTGGAACTCACTGCTTGAAAGGGTGGTAGAGGCATAAACCCTCACCACATTTAAAAAGTACTTGGATGTGCACTTGAAGTGCCGTAACCTACAGGGCTATGGACCAAGAGCTGGAAAGTGGGATTTGGCTGGATAGCTCTTTGTTGGCCGGCGCGGACACGATGGGCCGAATGGCCTCCTTCCGTGCTGTAAATTTCTATGATTCTATGATGAACTAACCACTCCAATGATGCTCAGTTATTCCATGACTCTGCCATTTTCTGTAATTACACGTATATATCACACACACACGCTGGAGGAAATCTGAACCTAACTCACCGGGTAGAAACCCCACGGGATTGGGTGGAACATCCTACCCAATATTACTCTCTGCTGACTTCAATGGAGAGTCAAATCCAGCAAGCGTTGCACCTGCTCCCATCAGTTTCCCGACAGACTATCAATTGACCCCCAGCCTCAACAGCTTTTTGGGGGGGTAGAATGTTCCAGATTTCCACTGCCCTTTGAGTGAAGAAGTGCTTCCTGACATCACCCGTGAACAGCCTGGCTCTAATTTGAAGATTATGCCTCCTTTGTTCTGGAGCCCTCCACCAGAGGAAATGGTTTCTATCTACCCTTTCAAATCCTTTAATCATCTTCGAGTTTAATTAGATCACCCCTTAACCTTTGATACTCAAGGCAATACGAGCCCAGTCGATGCAACCGGTCCTCATAATATAACCGTTAGCACCGATATCATTCTCCAAGGCCAAGATATCCTTCCCGAGTTGCAGCTTCTTGGCAACAGTTTGATGGATGATATGGCCAATATTCATGAACGAGTGTTCACGGTCAATATCTCTGCTGAGCTCCATCCTGCACCCCCCGGTTTTCCACACACAAGCTTGCCTGGCAGTTTTCTCCTTCCCCACCATCCCAGTGGTGCCGACGCCAATTATAGCTCCCCAGATGCTGTCATGACAAAAGTCAACCAATTGGACACGGATCAGGAATCCAATTTGGCACTGCAGCGGAATGGATTTTGCCAGGTTGGGATTTTTCCCTGCACTGCCAGGATCAGTGAGCGAGAGCTTAACTCAGCTTTCTGGGAGGTGGGGGCATGGGGAGACAGAGGAGACCAGTCACATCAGTTCAGCCCTGCATAGGAACACAGGCATTACTAGATGAAGATCGAACACCGTCCATCTAGTTCGCCTTCCTCGCCGTCAGAAGGTCGTGGATTCAAGTCCCACTCCAGAGACTTGAGCACAGTGCTGTGCTGAAGGAGTGCTGCACTGTCGGCGGTGTCGTCTTTTGGATGAGATGTTAAACCGAGATCCCGTCTGCCCTCTCGGGTAGACATAAAAGATCCCACGGCATTATTTCGAAGAAGAACAGGGGACGTTCTCCCTGGTGTCCTGGCCACCTCAACTAACATAAAAAAAATATTGGTCATCACCACCTTGCTGATTGTGGGAGCGTGCTGTGCATAAATTGGCTGCCGCGTTTCCTACATTACAACAGTGACTAAACTTTTTTTTTTTAAAGTACTATATTGGCTTTAAAGTGCTTTGGGACGCCCGGAGGTCGTGAAAGGTGCTATATTAATGCAAGGCTTTCTTTCTTTCTAGATCCTGATGCAAGATAATGGAGATGTTAACTAACTAACTGGACGAACCAATGCTGACATTGCTCGTGTATGTCGATGAAGTTGAGGACAATAGTAAACCCCAAGGTTCAATTGAATGGGATGGTCATATTCCTTGACCAGCACCTTAGGCACTATTAAAGATTTCCTCCATTCCATATTGATAAGCAGCTACTCTGGTTTAATTAAATCATGAGAGATGGTCTGCCCCATGCCAATGGGTAAGTCAGAGTCTGGTGTAATAATTTTGAGGGGCATTATTTTGTCTCCTTTGAAGGGTCAGGTCCATGGCTGGCTGGAGCCCTCTGGATTGATAAGTCGGTGGGCAGCGACTTCAACAAGACAACTTGTATTTATATAGCGCCTTTAAAATTGTAAAACGTCCCGACACACTTTACAGGAGCGTTATGAAATAAAATTTGACACCGAGCCACAGAAGGAGATATCAGGGCAGAAAAGAGGTAGGTTTTAAGGAGCATCTTAAAGGAGGAGAGAGAGGTAGAGAGGTGGAGAGGTTTAGGGAGGGAATTCCAGAGCTTAGGGCCCAGGCAGCTGAAGCCACGTGGAGCGATTATAATCGGGGATGCTCAAGAGGCCAGAATTAGAGAAGTGCAGATATCTGGGAGGGTTGTGGGGCTGGCAGAGAATAGAGAGATAGGGAGGGGCGAGGCCATGGAGGGATTTGGAAACAAGGATATGAATTTTAAAATCGAGGTGTTGCTTAACCGGGAGCGATCTCACACAGTTAAGGGGGCAGCTCCCACAGAATCTATATGAATTTCTTAACTAGCTGCCAAAGGCTGCAGTTCCAAAAGCCTGAGCCAGATTAGCCTCAAAGGGGTTAAGCTACTGCAATGGTCTATGTTTAGAGAGCGGTACCTTTATTGTTTTTGTATATACTGAGGGGCAGGAAATATATATTTTCTTGTAAACAAAACACTCACTCATTCAAAACCTGCACCCAATGTCAGTAGATTGCTTATCCAGTCTGTCTTCCCTAAAGCACGTGACTCATTCCAGATCCTGGGAATTAGAGTAAAGGATCTCTCTTACAATCCCTGGGTCTCACCATTGTTTATTTAGATACTGTGCAGAAAAAGGTGCACTCCATATCATAGGAGACACAAGGTCCGCTAACGGAGCGACCAGAGATGCCGATGTCAAGAAAATGAGTAGCATTAAAAAACCCCAAACTGTGGCAGGAAACATTCTAGCTGGTATGGCAGGAATTTTCCGGGGGTCAGCGGGCAGGATCGGTGGCAGGTCGGGTAGGAAAGTGTTTTTTGTTTGACAGCAAGTCGGGAACTGGCTGTCAACCCGTCGCAACGAGCCTTTCCCAATGTCGGATCTGCCAGCGCTGAGCAGGCGATTCATTACCATCTCGTTGACAGATTACTACCGGGCTTTTTTAAACTTACCTCTTCACTTTAACTTCATGGCCACAGGAATCACGCTGTTCGGGGACCTCGGTTGTCAATCTGAGGCAGGAGTTCAGTGGCCATTGCTCCAACTGATTACTTGACAGCTTCAAATGTACAGTAAAAGCTCCCACCTGACTGATATTCACTTTCCTCAGCCACAAGCTGTTTCTCAGTCCATTTACAGCACAGATTCTGTAGGCTTTCCACTCTAACCTCATTGGATGAACTCTCTCATCATTGATAGAATGCTTCTGTCATCTCTACTTCACCTGCCATCTATTCCATCAACAAGGAGGGCAAGAGAGAAGGAGTGGTGGAAATAGACAGAATGAGATGCATTTATATTGTGCCTTTCACCACCTCAGGACATCCCAAATTCAACTAAGTACTTCTGGAGTGTAGTCAATGTTGTAATGCAGAAAACGTGGCAGCCAATATGTGCAAAGCAAGTTCCCATAACAGCAATGTGGCAATGACCAAATAATGTATTAATGATGTTGGTGTAGTGATAAACCTTGGCCAGGACATCGGAGATAATTCCCCTGCTCTTCTACGAAATAGTGCCATGGGATCTTTTACGTCACCCGAGAGGGCAGACATGGCCTGGGTTTATCGTCTCATCTAAAAGACGGTACCTCCGACAGTGTTGCACTGGAAACCTGGTTTATGGGCTTAAATAGTGAGCTCACTCGCCATGAATCTGCAGTACAGCGTGCAACTCATGTCAACGGGGAGGAATCAGCCGCCACTGCGAGCAAATTTCTTAAAGGGGAGGGACTATGCCTCTTTAATGCCTCAGCCATGGAAGTTATGAGAAATCTCCTGAATGCTAAGAGAATTCCTTCTCACCAGTTGGATCATGGGGAACACAACGATATGTGCCATAACCTCAGCCACAGAATCCTTCAACAAAAGAGCTAAAATATAAGAACAGGTTGCAGAGACTAGACTAGTATTCCCTTAAGTATAATTGAGGTGATTAAAAGGATTTGATAGGGTAGATAGAGAGAGACTATTTCCTCTGGTGGGAGAGTCCAGAACAAGGCGGCATAACCTTAAAATGAGAGCTAGGCCATTCAGGGGTGATGTCAGGAAGCACTTCGTCACATAAAGAGTAGCAGAAATCTGGAACTCTCTCCCCCAAAAAGCTGCTGAGGGTCAACTGAAAATTACAAAACTGGATAGATTTTTGTTAGGCAATGGTATTATGAATTATGGAGCAAAGCAGTTAAACTACAGATCAGCCAAGATCGAATTGAACTGTGTCGAGGGGCTGAATGGTCTACTCCTAATTCTATTTGGCAAGTGTCTCTCAAGTCGTTTGTGGATACAAATCCTCAGAGTCCCAAATATTGATGAATTCTGCCTTTGCATGAGGCTGGGGCTGGTAATGCGGGATGCATTACTGAATTTAAACCGTCAGCCTAAAACAAACCTCTATCAGTTGCATTAACTACTGCAATCAGATGAGCAGGAAGTCTGTTAAATATTCATCTTTAATCTTCGGCAACCAACATGCTTGTAACCAGCAGCACAGGTTTACCATTACACTAGACACTGTGGTACCAACATGATTAGCACATTTTATGATAAACAAATTCAACAATCTTCATATCTTATCACTGGCAATTAAAAGGAGGGAAGCGATGTACATTCAATAATGAAGAGCTTTATTGGTGGATCCAACACAATACAGAATAAATGACAAATCCTCCAAACAAATTCCACTGCCAAGTGTTTTGAGGCAGGCGCTGCCATTGGTGTTAGCCATATTTGCACAGCAGTGGATATTTTACAGTCGCACATCCCAGAGACAGCGGCCGAATGAAGGTCAAGGCCCTGTGCACACACAACTCACTGCTTCATCAATTCCCTATTAGGGGGGAAAATACCAATTCATACTGGAGGACAGTTCAACAGGCACCAGTGACACCACCAGTACCTCGCCCAAGTGGCCATTCTTCATGTACAAGCCTAGACAGCACCAGATTATTCACAGGGGATATTACAACCAAGCCCGACCCTGACATGAAAATGGCATGTTGGCCTTCATAGCGAGGGGATTTGAGTACAGGGGCAGGGAGGTGTTGCTGCAGTTGTACAGGGCATTGGTGAGGCCACACCTGGAGTATTGTGTACAGTTTTGGTCTCCTAACCTGAGGAAGGACATTCTTGCTATTAAGGGAGTGCAGCGAAGGTTCACCAGACTGATTCCCGGGATGGCGGGACTGACCTATCAAGAAAGACTGGATCAACTGGGCTTGTATTCACTGGAGTTCAGAAGAATGAGAGGGGACCTCATAGAAACATTTAAAATTCTGACGGGGTTAGACAGGTTAGATGCAGGAAGAATGTTCCCAATGTTGGGGAAGTCCAGAACCAGAGGTCACAGTCTAAGGATAAGGGGTAAGCCATTTAGGACCGAGATGCGGAGGAACTTCTTCACCCAGAGAGTGGTGAACCTGTGGAATTCTCTACCACAGAAAGTTGTTGAGGCCAATTCACTAAATATATTCAAAAAGGAGTTAGATGAGGTCCTTACTACTAGGGGGATCAAGGGGTATGGCGAGAAAGCAGGAATGGGGTACTGAAGTTGAATGTTCAGCCATGAACTCATTGAATGGCGGTGCAGGCTAGAAGGGCCGAATGGCCTACTCCTGCACCTATTTTCTATGTTTCTATGACCTCAACAAATGCCCACATACACTTCCCCAGAGCCACGATCCAGCACCCCCTGTTCATTTGCGTTCTCCTTCTCAACCCAGGCCTGGCTGAAATCAGCCAACTCCAGAGGATTCATCTCATTGGGCACCAGACACAGGTGCTGTAGGATCCAGTCACATCAGTTCTTCTTCAGGGGCAAAACAATCTGACGCTTTGGCCTCCACAGGCTTGATGGGATGCCACATAGGTCAGCAGAGAAACACCAGCCACACTGTGCAAGATCAAACAGTTCTTATCCGAAGAGGCCGCCTTGTGACGGGGTACTGCAGAGGCCTTATGTGAATTCTTAATTGCCCCGAGAATGGTTCCATGGTGTGTGTGTGTGTGGTGTGAGGTTTGTGGTGTGAGGTGTGTGGTGTGAGGTTTGTGATGTGTGGGCGTGTGCGCGCGCATGCGTATGTGGATGGATTGGGAGTCCTCTTTGTTGCAAAGAATTTATTTTTGCCGTTCGTCAACTGCCAATGATTTTTCACACAAGGAATCGAGCAGAAGTGTTGGAGAGCATGGGATGGATAACTGATTAGAACATGAAAATATACATCAATCACAATTTTCGAACATCATGTCTTGTCTTTTTCCATATATTTATTCGAAATGATGTCTACTTTTATAATGGAAACTCTCTATGTAAATTGTCACACCGTAACTACATGTGGCCACCAGTCATGGCACTGCAGCGCTTCCATTGGAGAGGTACGCAGTGTGACATGTTTACATAGGAATTTAGAATGGAAAAAGTTGACAGAAAAGAATATAGATAAGATTTTTAGTACAGAAAGAAAATCTTTTGTTTAAATTGCACCTTTCACATCCTCAGGATGATCCAGAGTATTGTAGAGCCAATAAATATATCTGAAATGAGCTCACTGTTGTAATGTAAACACTGCAATCAATTTATACACAGCAAACAACATAAATGGCCAGTTAATCTGTTTTAAGATTCTCTTGGTTGATGAATAAATGTTACTACCCTACTCTTCTTCAAAATAGTGCCATAGGATCTTTTCCATCCACTCGAGGTTTAACATCTCATCCAAAAGACGGCACCTCCAACAGTGCAGCACTCCCTCAGTCCTGCATTGAAGTGTTGGCCTGGATTAGGTGCTCTAGAGTGAGACTTGAACTGACAATCTTCTGACTCAGAGGCAAGGGTGCTACCACTGAGTCACGGTTGACATATTACAGAAGTTCCTCTCGTAAAATGTACCGCTTCAGTTCCATGGGCACCACCCTTGCAGCCCGATCTTGCTCATAATGGCCAGTCACATGCAAGTTTAGACAGCAAATTCTGGAAAACTATTTGACTGTGCAAGGCATCACAGTCAGACTCAATGGTAATGCATAATCACTTTCTAGCTGCTTAGCAGGAATGGAATCCTGGCCGACTTCTCCCTCTCTTGCTGAGGCACTACAATCATAGCGGTTCCACTATAGCCCTAGCTGGCATTAGGTAACAGCACAGACAGGGATTTAAACCTGGCAGCACCTAGTCTATATGGCTTAGCTACTCACGAGGCTATCAGTTGATCTGACAGCATCATTTATGTGGCTCAACCTTGAATCTGGGCTCACAAGTTCAAATGCACACTGTAAACAGGAGCCTCTTCCTCAGCCACCCTGTATTGTGTACAACATTTGCACAAAGTAGGAGTATCACAGGTTTAACAGCAGTAAAAAAAAACAAGAGAGAGACAGTAGCAGTTTCAAAGATCTCGACACAGCCATTGATATAAATAACTTGGGAGCATTGACAAGCCAGTAACCAAAGCGAGAGCTGCAAGTGACAGAGTAAAGCATAAAACAACACAGTGCTCAATTGACTTCTAATAATTATGTCAATCTCTGGACGAGACCAGTTTTGAAACCATTCCCTAATATAATTTCTCCATGTGCTGCCTATACAGGTCGTGGAGATGGAGCAAAGCAAGACCTGCATGTCCCTGATTCACAGAGTGCCCAACTGGAAGAGACCGGTGACTGCAAACACAATCACTGCAACTATACGATTAAAGAACTGTCAGGATACATCAAGAAATATCAGGATATAGCATTGCAGCATCTTCACCGCACGGACTGCAGCGGTTCAAAAAGGCTCACCACCACCTTCTCAAGGGCAACTCAAGATGGGTAATAAATGCCGGCCTTGCCAACAATGCCCTATCCAAAAAAATTAATTACAAAAAAGCATATAACCCCATCCACACCTACAATCCTTTAACTTAAAGCATCTTTTGGGTTGTAGAATCATAGAAATTTACGGCACGGGGGCGGGGGCATTTGGTCCATGCGCTGGAGCGATGGAGCCACCTTCTCCCAGTGCCAGGGCGAGATAGGACACTCACTGATGCCTCATTGGATAGACGGCACCTCTGACAAGTGCAGTACCCCGGCGGCACTGCACTGGATGCATCAGGCTGGATGATGTGCTGGGGTGGGGGGGGTCACTGGAGTGGGGCTTGATGCCACCACCTTCGGGGTGCTGAGCCCTGGGCTGACATTCAGTGCACAGCAACAGCTAAAGGGCTGCTGCTGCAGGGGGGGGGGGGGGGGGGCAGGCCTGCATTGGGTAAAGTGCCCGCAGCGCCGGCCAGCCGGCCTGCCCGCCTCCCGCACACTCTGCCCGGCTCCGGGCTCCGATCCCTCGCCACTACACCACAGCCATCCGCCTCAGAGGCAAGCCCCGCTCCCGCTCACCCCGGAACCCTCAGCCATCTCGCGGTTACTGACCGTGCGCAGGTCCACGCGACGCCCGCTCCCTCAGCACAGCGCACTGCAGCCGCCGCCGACCGACCAACTGCTCCCATTCAGCGCGCTCCGCTTCCGGTCGCCGCGCTCAGCCCGCCGGGTAGTGTAGCCCCCAGTCGGTTACCCCCCGGATCCTGCCTACAGCTCCCGGCGTGCTCCGCGCCGCCCTAGGGACGTTGCGGGTAGTGCAGTTTGCGGCCACCAGCCCTCCCCTTGCCCCGCGCCTGCACCAACCTGTGCTGCCAGAGTGAATGAGAGATCAGGCAGAGATTGGGGGCAGGTTGGCAGCTTCTGTGCTGCTACATGCTCGCAGTATATGATCAGCACGATTGAGAGATTTGAGAGAGCTTTTTTATTTGTAAGTGTCATGTATTCAACTATCATTGTAACCCATGTATAAGCTGACCTAAGTTGTACACCTTGAGAACATTGGGGTGAATCAAATGGGGGTGAACTTGTAACCTGCACTTTCAGGTATAAAAGGGGAAGCTCCACCCACCTTCATCACTTGAGGTCTTGGTAATAAAGGTAACTGGTCACAGAGTGACCTTCTCTCAAGTATGGACCTCGTGTGCATTTATACTGTATAGTAAGGACATATCAGTAAGGGTAATATGCATATCAGAATAGTTGAGCTAAAATGAGTAATTGTTGTTTGGAATTGGTGGCTTTTGCCAGCTCAGTCATTGTCACCCACTAGTTTTGTACCGTCATTGTTTTTGGTGCCCGCCACAAACTCCGTTCCCTAGACAGATGCAGCGTGATCCGCTGAGATTTCCAGCATTTTCTGTTTTTATTACTGACTCCATCCCTCTCCCCAACTCCTGTCTGAGACTGAACTAGAATGCTCGTAACCTTGGTGTCATATTTGACCCTGAAATGAGCTTTCGACCACATATGCGCAGCGTAACTAACACTGTCCATTTACACCTCTGTAACATCGCCCGTCTCTGCCCTTGCCTCAGTTCAACCGCTACTGAAGCCCTTGCTTTTGTTAACTCTAGACTTAACTATTCCAACGCAATCCTGGCCGGCCTCTGTCGAAATCTCGACCTCCGAAAAGAATGACTCCGACACTTACAGCTCCGGTAGAAGTTTCTTTAATTTACTTGCTAGCAAGGGGCAGGTTACACTCAGTCAAGGGCTAAGTGAACACCTCCCCAATGGTTCAGTTTAACAAGATATTTATACAGTAAAACCCAAGTTCTGGCCTCTCCCTGTGTATTGCTCTGTCTCACAGTCAGTGAACACAGATAAAGAGTTAATTACTATATCCTGGTCCTGACATGGTATCCAGATATTTCCTTTTGTCAGGGTTATCAGTTGGCCAGCCGGCCATTACTCCATGAGTCATAGGTAATGGGCTATCACCTGTCTTGTATTGTGTCAGGATAGTTCAATTTCCTGGTCAGTTTATCTGTTTGCATCAAATGGATGAGGTCTCTGCAAGAGATAATGGCTAGAAGATAAGGGTGGGGTGACATGGAACTGGTGTCATGTAGACAATAGGAAAGCACCATGGGGGTGTACTTGTCTCAGCATGACTTGTCTCCTAGCTGTCTGATGGCCATCACCCATCTCAAACCAGGTTTAGCTGTTTATGCAAGCTGACTGCTAAAATGCAGAAAGTTCTGGAAGGGCCAGGATTCCATTTTGATATATATATATTGCAAAGGGCACACAAATACCGTATGGTATCAGCTTAGATAAAAATACATTTCCACATTCCCCCATTTTGTCCTTCACAAGGACAACTTAATCCATTCTGATCTTGTACAGTCTCTCCATTTCCATTTCCACACAAGAGCCTTCAGCAGTTGTTGCTACCATAACTCTAGCCGTGGTCTCGGTAGGTAACATAGTTTCTCCCACCCTGGCACAGCAACACTTAATGACGACAAATAATAGATTCAGGGCGAAGACTATCAGCAGGAATATGATCAAACCCTGTACCACAGATTTCCCCAGGGCTCCCAACCATCCTGATGCCCAACCCCACAAGGAGATACCGTCCTGGCCAACTGTCTGTTTATACTCTATTACCTTTTTCCTGATGTTTTCAGCTAGACTGCCGATATCTTCTGATTTATCCGGGATATACGTACAGCATTCTTCACCTATTAATGCGCATGTCCCTCCCTCCTTGGCTAGGAGATAATCTAAGGCCATACGATTTTGGAGAGCCACTGTTCGAATAGCTACCATTTCGTCATTTATCCCTTCAAAGGCTTGGGAAGTTGCGTTGGCTACTGATTCGACTAAGTTAGCCAGTTCCCGTAACTGTCATTCGGTCGATGCTATTCCATAGGGTGGCACCATTACCTTGAATATTCCGTTTAGCCACGTCAAATCCCGTTTAAATCTGTGACTTCCATAGGCCTCCCTTAGAGTCTTTACTGATCTGATAAGGGGTATCACATATCCTAAGTAACAGGACCCTGTCCAGTTGGCTGGTAACCATGGGTAGGCTTTATGGCCACAAATAAAGTAGGTGCAATTATAGGGCGTCAGCTCCTGGTCCTTTCGCACTATCCCTACTCGAGTGGTCTCACCTTCCCACCCTTCACCTGGGGCTTTGTTATGAACCATTGTCCAGCCAACGGTTGCTATCTTTCTCTCAGTGGGATTAGTTGTGGCTTGCCATTTAATCATTTGGGAACACTTGCTGCGTCCCATTTCTGGTCCTGTAGTCTCATTACTCACTAGGCATATTATACCTTCAGGATTTCCTATTCTGGGAGTAATGCTTAGGAAGGGAGGCTGATGGTTATTATCATAATTGGGCTGGTACCATCCCTGGAAGGCTGTAAGTTTATACCCTGCCGACCTCCATTCTGTTTGCTCCTTCGTTTCTGGCCCCTTAGTTAGGTTTGTCCTATTTGGCACTGTCAACCATTCTACATTTCTGATTCGTTAAAGGGGACAGATCTCAGGGGAATACCCCCTTCGGAGTGGACAGGTACATGGAAACATATCCAACAACTCGACAAGTTTCTTTCTTAAGCATACTTATGACTCAGTGCCATAAATACGTTTACGTGCAATTCCCTTCGGTGGTGTGTCTGTACCCCTGGTGTAATCAATAATGTAAAGTAAAACCCTGTCAAGCCCAGCACCATCAGTCCCCATAGTCCATACAGTTCCTTATTCAGTCTTCCTTTTTTCTGTTCCTCTGATTCCTTCGTCCCTTCCTCCTGGTCGGGTGCCCGTTTGCAATGGGATGCGTGGATCCATGTTGGTCTTTCCTTTACCTTGATTGCAGTATTGGTCGCCAGCAAGACCTGGTATGGTCCTTCGAATCTTAGCTGTACACTGCTTTTTCTTTTAAAAATCTTGATGTAAACGAATTCCCCTGGCTCCAGGTTATGACACTTCCCTTCCGCTGGCTTGACTTGGGCTTCCTTTACCTGTGAATGAAAGCTGGAAATACATTTGGTTAGTGCAATACAATAATTCAACATATTTTCCTCCATTTTGTGGATGTCCATCTGTTTTGCAGTAAATGGTGCTGTAAAAGGTAGTCGTTGGGGATGTCCCATAACTATCTCATGCGGTGACAGGCCTGTTGTTCTGTTGGTTGTAGATCGCATTACCATCAAAGCTAAGGGCAGCAGTCTGTCCATTTCAGTCCAGTGTCATTGCATAGTTTTGCCAGCTTATTTTTAAGCATTCCACTATATCTTTCAACAAGTCCAGCTGATTGTGGATGATAACTGCAATGAAAACGTTGATTAATCTGCAAAGCTTTACACATTTCTCTTATAACAGTTCCCGTGAAATGTGACCCGTTATCACTAGAAAGCTTAGCAGGGATTCAGAAGCACGGCACGATTTCTTTTAACAAACATTTAGCAACAGTAGTGGCATCGGCCTTTTTACATGGAAAGGCTTCAATCCATCTAGAGAACACATCTACAATAACTAATACATACTTAAATCCCATACACATAGGTAATTCAATAAAATCCATTTGTAAATGTACAAAAGGCCCCACTGGATTTGGGTGGGAGGCAGATTCTACTTTTTCCGTCTTACCCGGATTCATTGTCTGACAGGTAACACAATTTTTACAGATTTGTTTTGCAATTGCCGAAATACCTGGTGCATACCAAGTTGCCAAAATATAATCTGCCAATCCCCCTTTGCCTGCATGTGTGAATGTATGAATACATCGGGCAATCCATGGAAGTAAGGATCTGGGTGCCACCACGCGGCCGTCGTGGTGAACCCATATTCCTTCTGGATTTTTATAACATTGATCCTTCGTCCAGGTCACCACCTCCTCCGTACTGGCCTGTGTCTGAAAGGTCAGCACATCATTAATAGTGGGTGGCGGGTCTGAGCAATTATTTTTCCTTAGTGGGAACAATGACACCTGCATCCCCCCTTTTGACAGAGCTGCTGACTTAGCTGCATTATCGGCTCTGGTGTTCCCAAGTGCCACCTCATTCGACTGGCCTGTATGTGCTTGGCATTTGATAATGGCAAGTTTCAAGGGGCATTGAATGGCTCGCAGGAGATTTTCCACTTGTTCTGTATTTTTGATAGTGGTTCCTGAAGAAGTCAGGTACTCGCGAATCTTCCAAATTTGTCCATAGTCATGTGATACCCCAAAAGCATACCTGGAGTCAGTGTAGATATTAACTGTGTGTCCTTCAGCCAGAATACAGGCTCGAGTTAACGCAAACAATTCGGCTTTTTGGGCTGAAAAGGAGTCTGGAAGAGAGGCTGTTTTGACAACATTAAACTGAGTTACAATTGCATAAGCCGCTCTAGGTTGGCCCCTATCATTTCGTAGGGCTGATCCGTTAACATAGTACATTAGATCAGGGTTACACATTGGTACATCTGTTAGATTGATACGTGGTTTAGTCACTAATTCGGTTACCATTTCACATGAATGGGGTTCGCCGTCGTCTTCTGTGGGGAGTAGAGTGGCTGGATTTAAGGTAGTGCATCTTTTGATGATAAGGTTCGGATTTGATAACAGTTCGACCTCGTATTTAGTGGTTCTTGCGGAGGTTAGGTGTTGGGTAGCACACTTAGTAAGTAAAATCTCGACAGAGTGTGGGATATATAAAATGGTCTGATGATTTAGAGTTATTGTCTGAGCCTGTTGTATAGCATAATAAGCTGATGCCAACGAAGGAAGACATCCTGGTAGTCCGCGTGCCACTGGGTCTAGTTGGGTACTGAAATATGCTACCGGTTGCTGCCTGTCCCCATGTAACTGAGTCAAAACAGATTGTGCAAAACCCGACTTGTGATGCACAAATAAGTTGAATAGCTTAGTGTAATCTGGCAATCCCAAGGTGGGTGCTGAAGTGAGGGACTGCTTAAGACTCTGGAAAGCATTCCGGGATACTTCATTCCAAATCCTTTAAGCATTGTGAGAATATAGTAGATTCATTCACAGCTCGTAGGTCTTGGACAAACCTCCATTTGTGTGGGCTTCTGAACTGGACGAATCTGTGTGTTACACGGACTTCTCATTTATGCTTATAGTGATTCACAGATCACAGAATGTAAAGTACTTGTTTTCTAATCTTATTAAAAGGCTTCCAAACCCAAGATTTTTCCAATACACCCAAAATGTTGATCAAGGAGATCACCTGAAATATCTCAAAATCCCAATTCAAATATTGTACTGCCACTCTTTATCAAAAAAAAATCCTCTTACTGAGCTAGAAGCTTTTGTACCAAGATTTTACACCAAGAACAATGAGAGTGTACTCCCCCAGCCTGCACCTCGAGAGACCCACAAAGGCTTTTTAAAAAAAAAAGTCATTACAACTTTTAACCACCGGGACCATGTCTCAACAAACCTATCCTTTGTGCATTTCCTAGCTCCGTAACTTCTCATCCGAATAAATCCACACCTGCGCTTCTAACTTAAAATGTCTTAAACTTCCCACATACAGGACAACACTATGAAGGGTTAAAAAACTTCACTTTGTTTGAAAAAGTGGGTGGAGCTAAAACAAACAGGCAGCTCCACAACCTTTCCAAACAGGTTTCCAGACACAAGGAAGAAACACAGAAGCACTCTCATTCAAAGACAAGACATTCACGCACTCTCATTCAAAGACAAGACATTCACAAAAGTCTCTCTCCATTCAATAAAGCTTTTTTTTTGCTAGCTTTATTTTTTTTTGAATCCATAAGTCACTTTCAGGTTCTCTTTTTTAAAAAATTTTACATTTGATTTACTTCCTCTGTTAATTTTACATGAGCTTGAAGAATCGGAACCCAGGCCTTTTCTATTACTTTCCTTTTTTTTTCCACCTGGATCTCTGTTTATAAGACACTCCTCTAGACATGTTGTTCTCTCTAAATTAAATGAACCATCGGGTGGAAATGGCCTGTTTTCACCCTTTGTCCACTTTACCGGATTTTGTTTCTTTGGTCAATTGAAGACTGACCACAATTCTGGAGCATGACATAGGCTGGTGTGCCTTTTGTGGTGTTTTAACTTGCTCCGGCACCCATTCTGGATGATTAAGATTTTCCACAGTTTCTGATCTCACAATCCTTTCGGCCAACCGAGTTCTCTACGCCCACCTCTCCTGGCCGTTACGTGGCCTGAAAAGGCTCTTAATTCGGGCTCAGTCTGGGTGTGTGAGATATGTTGGCACGAACCAACCGTAGTTGATCAATCAGTTACTGTTTCTTTTCTTAATCAATCCTTGTGTTTTTTTTTTCCGAATCACAATTTTCCCTAGTGACTCTTCCCGTTTCTCTGATGGCAATCTCTCACAAAGGTATTGCACACAACAGTAATACAAGGACAACAAACAATATTCTCAGTCTGCGTTGTACGCCACTACAGACCGAGTCCTTAACTTATCCTAATAAAAAACTGATAAAACTTATGGTTCCATACCCAAACTCTTATAACATAAGAACCTTTGATCGATTGCGCTTTCTTTTTTTTTTCCTGTACTCTTATCACATAAGAACCCCTTCTGAATTAAAAACAATAAAAATCTTATCACATAAGAACCTTCGATCGATTAGCGCTTTCTTTTTTTTTTCTACTCTTATCACATAAGAACCCCTTCCGAATGAAAAACAATAAAAATCTTATCACATAAGAACCTGGAACCCTTTTCGATTGACTAGCGCTCCCTTACCTACTGAAACCTTCCCCGGGCTGTTTCGAGATTTTTTCAGAACCTGTTCTCTTCTGCTGGCGAGCTGAGAAAGAAATGGTTATAAAAAAATACCTTTAGCTTTTAAATGCCGAGTCTTGTAGATTGCAGTACCTCCCCTGTGGACAACAGATTACATATGCGATTCAACAGTGAAGAAACTTCTTGTGAGCAAAAGGCTCACCTTGTTTGGCCACTGAAGCCTTTCACTGGAGAGGCACTATGCCTGTTTCCGTTTTACTCACAGGACAGAGAGTATGCATCTCGGGGGAACCTCCAAGAAGTAACTGTCGAAATCTCGACCTCCGAAAAGAATGACTCCGACACTTACAGCTCCGGTAGAAGTTTCTTTAATTTACTTGCTAGCAAGGGGCAGGTTACACTCAGTCAAGGGCTAAGTGAACACCTCCCCAATGGTTCAGTTTAACAAGATATTTATACAGTAAAACCCAAGTTATGGCCTCTCCCTGTGTATTGCTCTGTCTCACAGTCAGTGAACACAGATAAAGAGTTCATTACTATATCCTGGTCCTGACATGGTATCCAGATATTTCCTTTTGTCAGGGTTATCAGTTGGCCAGCCGGCCATTACTCCATGAGTCATAGGTAATGGGCTATCACCTGTCTTGTATTGTGTCAGGATAGTTCAATTTCCTGGTCAGTTTATCTGTTTGCATCAAATGGATGAGGTCTCTGCAAGAGATAATGGCTAGAAGATAAGGGTGGGGTGACATGGAACTGGTGTCGTGTAGACAATAGGAAAGCACCATGGGGGTGTACTTGTCTCAGCATGACTTGTCTCCTAGCTGTCTGATGGCCATCACCCATCTCAAACCAGGTTTAGCTGTTTATGCAAGCTGACTGCTAAAATGCAGAAAGTTCTGGAAGGGCCAGGACTCCATTTTGATATATATATATTGCAAAGGGCACACAAATACCGTATGGTATCAGCTTAGATAAAAATACATTTCCACACCTCCCACATTCTACCCTACATTAACTAGAGGTGATTCCAAACTCGACTGCCCGTGTCCTAACTCGCACCAAGTCCCGCTCATCCCTCACCCCTGTGCTCGCTGACCTACATTGGCTTCCAGTTAAGCAACGCCTCGATTTCAAAATTCTCATCCTTATTTTCAAATCCCTCCCTTTTTCTGTAATCTCCTCGAGTCGCACAACCCCACGAGATGTCTGCGCTCCTCTAATTCTGCCCTCCTGAGCATCCCTGATTGTATTCGCTCAACCATTGGTGGCCATGCCTTCTGTTGCCTAGGCCCCTGGAATTCCCTGCCTAAACTTCACCGCCTCTCTACCTCTCTTTCCTCCTTCAAGATGCTCCTTAAAACCTACTTTTTCTTGCGCTAATTTCTACTTATGCGGCTCCGTGTCAAATTTCTATTGCCTAATACTCCTGTGAAGCACCTTGGGACATTTCACTACGTCAAGGTGCTATATAAATAAAAGTTGTTGTTGTTGTCTTAATCTTTTGGTTTGCACCCTCTGTAAACCTGAGGCCATCCAAAACTCTGCTGTCACTGTACCAAGACCCGTTCACCCATCACCCCTGTGCTTGCTGACCAACATTGGCATCCGGTTAAGCAACATCTCGATTTCAAAATTCTCATCCTTGTTTTCAAATCCCTCTATGGCCTTTGCTCTTCCAATCTCTGTAACCTCCTCCAACCCCACAACACTTCAAGATATCTGCACTCCTCAAATTCTGGCCTCTTGTGCATCACTGATTTTAATCGCTCCAACATTGGCAGCCTTGCCTTCAGCTGCCTAGGCCCTAAGCTCTGGAATTCCCTCCCTAAACCTCTCCGCTTCTCTACCTCTCTTTCCTTCATTAAGACTCTCATTAAAACCTACCTCTTTGACCAAGCTTTTGGTCATCTGCCCTAATATGTTGGCCAGTGTCAATTTTTGGGGGGATAAATCACCTGCTACAAACAAAATAAATAGTGCAAAACCGAATAAATCCAATCTCCCTAAAACCTTATAGGAAATATATGAAAGATGCCCGAGTGTGACTTTGAGTCTATAATCTCACCTCAGACTGTCAGCCGTGGCTTAATGGGCAGGACTCTTGCCTTTGAGTCAGAAGGTTGTGGGTTCAAGCCCCACTCCAGAGACTTGAGTACAAAATTTAGGCTGGCGCTTCTGTGCAGGACTGAGGGAGTGCTGCACTGTCAGAGGTACCATCTTTCAGATAAGATGTTAAATCAAGGCCCCATCTGCCCTCTCATGTGGACGGAAAAGATCTATTTGAAGAAGAGCAGGCCAGTTCCTCTGGTGGCCTGGCCAATATTCAGCCCTCAACCCAATACCTAAAGTAGATGATCTGGTTATTTATCTCATTGGGTCTTGGCTGTGTGCAAATGTCCTGCTGTGTTTCCTACATTACAACAGTGACTACATTTTAAAACGTACTTAATCGACGGTAAAGGCTTTGGATGTCCTGAGATCATGAAAGGCGCTGTATAAATGCAAGTTCTTTCTTTCAGAAATGGTTATAAAGAAGTGTATACAATAAGAAATAATTTAAATGGACAGAAAATTGGGTGGGCTCAATTGCAGGTGTGTGATCCTCACTGCTTGATTTTCCTTTATGCCCTGCACCCAGGTAGTCTTTTATGCCAAGTCTAAAACAGGAAAATCCACAGAGGCAATGTTTAGTTAACCCCAAATGAGTACAAGGTTAGAGGAGTGGTTTAACCAGTCAAAACAGAGTATTGGCAAATCCCTTGTTATTAGAAGTTTGTGGGAGGATCTAATTGAGGCAGTTAAAATGATTAAGGGACTATTTCCTCAGACGGGGAATCCAGAACAATGGGACATGATCTTAAAATTAGAGCTGGACCATTCAAGGAATGAAACCAGGAAGCACTTCTTCACACAAAAGGTTGTAGTAATCTGGAACTTGCTTCCTAAAAAAGGTTTGGATAATAGGTCTATTGAAATTTTCAAGCCTGATTTTTATTAGGCAAGGGTATCAAGGGATTTAAATCAAAGGCAGGTAAATGGAGTTGAGGTAGATAAGAACATAAGAATTAGGAACAGGAGTAGGCCATCTAGCCCCTCGAGCCTGCTCCGCCATTCAATAAGATCATGGCTGATCTGGTCGTGGACTCAGCTCCACTTACCCGCCCTCTCCCCGTAACCCTTAATTCCCTTATTGGATAAAAATCTATCTATCTTTGACTTGAAAACATTCAATGAGCCAGCCTCAACTGCTTCCTTTGGCAGAGAATTCCACAGATTCACAACCCTCTGGGAGAAGAAATTCTTTCTCAACTCGGTTTTAAATTGGCTCCTCCGTATTTTGAGGCTGTGCCCCCTAGTTCTAGTCTCCCCCACCAGTGGAAACAACCTCTCTGCCTCTATCTTGTCTATCCCTTTCATGATTTTAAATGTTTCTATAAGATCACCCCTCATCCTTCTGAACTCCAACGAGTAAAGACCCAGTCTACTC
Organism: Pristiophorus japonicus; assembly: GCF_044704955.1. Taxonomy (NCBI): domain Eukaryota; kingdom Metazoa; phylum Chordata; class Chondrichthyes; family Pristiophoridae; genus Pristiophorus; species Pristiophorus japonicus. The sequence goes on along the minus strand of NC_091993.1, from coordinate 71,444,877 downwards.
AATCTATCATCATAAGGTAACCCCCTCATTTCTGGAATCAGCCTAGTGAATCGTCTCTGTACCCCTTCCAAAGCTAGTATATCCTTCCTTAAGTAAGGTGACTAAAACTGCACGCAGTACTCCAGGTGCGGCCTTACCAATACCTTATACAGTTTCAGCAAGACCTCCCTGCTTTTGTACTCCATCCCTCTCGCAATGAAGGCCAACATTCCATTTGCCTTCCTGATTACCTGCTGCACCTGCAAACTAACCTTTTGGGATTCATGCACAAGGACGAGAGGTGGGCACCGGAGGGACTGGAGTGCATCATCACGCCCGGCAACCAAATTTTAATTTGATTTTACGTTTTAAAGTTTAATTTGTTTTAATTGCCGGTGCTTTTAGTGTCCCCTTCCCTTTTATAGGGGGCACCGGAGAAATTGTGATTTTAGTGCCCAAAAAAAACCCAAAAAAAAAACCAAAAACACAAAAAAAAACCAAAAAAAAAGGAAAAAAAGGGCCTTGTAAATGTCTGGTGTGTCACCCAGGTCGGGTGGCACAGTTTAATGTTTATGTTTTGCAGGTAGACTCTAAAAGAGTTTCATGCACAAGGACCCCCAGGTCCCTCTGCACCACAGCATGTTGTAATTTCTCCCCATTCAAATAATATTCCCTTTTACTGTTTTTTTTCCCCAAGGTGGATGACCTCACACTTTCCGACATTGTATTCCATCTGCCAAACCTTAGCCCATTCGCTTAACCTATCCAAATCTCCTTGCAGCCTCTCTGAGTCCTCTACACAACCCGCTTTCCCACTAATCTTAGTGTCATCTGCAAATTTTGTTGCACTACACTCTGTCCCCTCTTCTAGGTCATCTATGTATATTGTAAACAGTTGTGGTCCCAGCACTGATCCCTGTGGCACACCACTAACCACTGATTTCCAACCGGAAAAGGACCCATTTATCCCGACTCTCTGCTTTCTGATAGCCAGCCAATTCTCGATCCATGCTAATACATTTCCTCTGACTCCGCGTACCTTTATCTTCTGCAGTAACCTTTTGTGTGGCACCTTATCGAATGCCTTTTGGAAATCTAAATGCACCACATCCATCGGTACACCTCTATCGTTATATCCTCAAAGAATTCCAGTAAGTTAGTTAAACATGATTTCCCTTTCATGAATCCATGCTGCGTCTGCTTGATTGCACTATTCCTATCTAGATGTCCCGCTATTTCTTCCTTCATGATAGTTTCAAGCATTTTCCCCACTACAGATGTTAAACTAACCGGCCTATAGTTATCTGCCTTTTGCCTGCCCCCTTTTTTAAACAGAGGCGTTACATTAGCTGCTTTCCAATCCGCTGGTACCTCCCCAGAGTCCAGAGAATTTTGGTAGATTATAACGAATGCATCTGCTATAAATTCCGACATCTCTTTTAATACCCTGGGATGCATTTCATCAGGACCAGGGGACTTGTCTACCTTCAATCCCATTAGCCTGTCCAGCACTACCCCTCTAGTGATAGTGATTGTCTCAAGGTCCTCCCTTCCCACATTCCTGTGGCCTGCAAATTTTGGCATGGTTTTTGTGTCTTCCACTGTGAAGACCGAAGCAAAATAATTGTTTAAGGACTCAGCCATTTCCACATTTCCCATTATTAAATCCCCCTTTTCATCTTCCAACATTTACTTTAGTCACTCTTTTCCGTTTTATATATCTGTAAAAGCTTTTACTATCTGTTTTTATGTTTTGCGCAAGTTTACCTTCGTAATCTATCTTCCCTTTCCTTATTGCTTTTTTAGTCATTCTTTGCTGTTGCTTAAAATGTTCCCAATCCTCTAGTTTCCCACTAACCTTGGCCACCTTATACGCATTGGTCTTTGATTTGATACTTTCCTTTATTTCCTTGGTTATCCACGGCTGGTTATCCCTTCTCTTGCCGCCCTTCTTTTTCACTGGAATATATTTTTGTTGCGCACTATGAAAGAGCTCCTTAAAAGTCCTTCTTTGACCTTACAAAAGCCTTTGACACTGTCAACCGCGAGGGACTATGGAGCGTCGTCCTCCGTTTCGGCTGCCCCCAAAAGTTTGTCACCATCCTCCGCCTGCTCCACGATGACCTGCAAGCCGTGATCCTGACCAATGGATCCATCACAGACCCAATCTACGTCCGGATCGGGGTCAAGCAGGGCTGCGTCATCGTGCCAACCCTTTTCTCGATCTTCCTCGCTGCAATGCTCCACCTCACACTCAACAAGCTCCCTGCTCGAGTGGAACTGAATTACAGAACCAGTGCGAACCTGTTCAATCTTCGTCGTCTCCAAGCCAGATCCAAGACCACCCCATCCTCTATCATCGAACTACAGTACGCGGATGACGCTTGCGTCTGCGCACATTCAGAGACTGAACTTCAAGTCTTAGTCAACATCTTCACTGAGGTGTACGAAAGCATGGGCCTTACACTAAACAGATGAGCCATGACCATATTCAATGGTAGAACAGCTCAAATGGTTGAATGGCGTACCTCTGTTCCTATGGCCCCACTGTTTGTCGAGCTAGGACCACCCTACCCAATGGGGCACTGGCTTACAAGTCATCTCGGACTAAGTGGGAATGATCCCAGCCGTGGTCTTCTCAAGGTTCTGGTAGTAAGGCAGGCCGGCCAGTCATTAACACTGCTGTTAGTGCAGCAGACCTGCCGGGTTCAGGTATTGACTCTCTGAGAGGATTGACTTTGTTCCAATCTTCCATCACCAGGCATGCCATCTAGCAGCTTACTGAATCCCAAAGAGACTCTACTAACCTCTCCCCAAGGAGTATAGTCACCACTCGGTCATTCCACAAAGTGTCTGTTGAGCTCTTGCTAGGTGGACAACAGAGCTTACTATGAGCAGCATGACTCACCAAAAAGTGTTGTGACTGCATCCTCCTAATGACATTCTACAAACACTGTATCGCACTGAATGGTGGGTGCACCGATTGGTGGTGTGGAGCTTCACTATCAGCTAATTAACTCCTTAAGTCAATCACCGAACACTCTCAGTTCTAAATATATGAGTGAATAGTTTCAGTTCGGCATCCAGGTATCACTTCCTCATGGCTCTCATCTCAAAAGTTTTCTCATCAACTATAAAACAACCAATTGCATTTATATAGCACCTTTAAAGTAGTAAAAACATCCCAAGATGCTTCACAGGAGCGTTATCAGACAGGTCCATATTGCTGTTTATGCTCCACAAGAACCTCCTCCCACCCTTCTTCATTTAACCCCATCAACATATCCTATTCCTTTCTCCTCTGTGTGTTTACCTGGCTTCCCCTTAAATGCTAGTCACCTCAACTACTCCTTGTGGTAGTGAGTTCCACATTCTAACCACTCTTCGGATAAAGAAGTTACTACTGAATTCCGTATTGAATTTATTAGTGACTACCTTATATTGATGGTCTCTGTCATGTATCTCACATTACTGTATATAACTGTATCTTACCATGATATACATGACTGTAACTGGATATGACCTGTAACAATAAGCATACCTTATCACCAGGGGTGCACTTGCAAGAGACACTCCATACCTGTCCCACTGTGGTATATAAAGGGAGGTCTCAAGCAAGTGCAGCACTGGAGAGCTGGAATTAAAGGTGCAGGTCCTGAGTGACCTTGACTTCAACATGTGACTCATGTAAGTCAGTACATTAGAGTCAGGACTTAACAGTGACGACGAGGATGGGATCACGGAATCTACAGAATGGCTACCAACAGCTCAGATGAGAAATACAATGCTGGAGACAATTGGGATGACTTTATAGAAAGGCTCCAGCAAAGCTTCGTGACCAAAGACTGGCTGGGCGACGATAAGGCAGACAAGAGAAGAGCCTATCTCTTGACCAGCTGTGGCTCGAAAACATACGCTTTAATGAAAGACCTGCTGGCACCCGAGAAACCAGCAAGCAAGTCGTTTGAGGAGTTGAGCACACTGGTGAGAGACCACCTGAAGCCAACGAGCAGCCTACACATGGCCAGACACAGGTTCTACGACTTCAAAGCATACCCAACTTCGTGGCGGAACTTTGGAGGCTGGCTAGTTCATGTGAGTTCCCTGATGAACTAAGGAGAGAAGTACTGAGAGACTTTTTTATTGAAGGAATAGGCCATGCAGGCATATTCCGAAAGCTTATAGAGACTAAGAACTTGACTCTAGAGGCAGCAGCACTGGTTGCACAGACGTTCTTAGCAGGTGAAGAAGAAACGAGGCTGATCTATACTTCAGGTACGACAACCAACGAGGCATCGGAACAAGGGGTTCACATTGTGAAACAAACCGCTACCCCCACACATAGACAAAGGCAGGAGAGCAGGCCTTCAACTGCAGACAGTGGCGCCATAAGCCATCAAAATCAAGGGCCACATGAACGGCCGATCACACCTCATCAACCCACAATGCGAGCAATCAACAACAGAGAAGCTCAAGGGAGATCAGCCAGAAGCAGCTCATCCTTCGGAAACAATGGAAACGGTCTGTGTTGGAGATGTGGGGGAAGGCACTCAACCAGGGTGTGTCGATTTCAGCATGCCGTTTGCAGAAACTGCAACTACACAGGGCATCTGGCTCGCATGTGCAGAAAAACAGCAGCTCGGCTGGTATACGAATCGGAAGAGTCAGAAAGCGGACCAGAAGACGATTGGAACAGTGCACAGGACGCCAAGGTACAGCGAGTTAACATGATCAATGTCCACTGTTCTTACACCAAGACGCCTCCAATTATGATGAGGGTTCTACTCAACGGGATACCCGTCAACATGGAACTGGACACGGGGGCCAGTCAATCCCTCATGTGTGTTCAACAATTTGAACAGCTGTGGCCGCATAAAAGTAACAGACCAAAACTCACAAAGATCGACACCAAACTAAGGACCTATACTAAAGAAATCGTCCCAGTCCTTCGCAGCGCCATGCTCTCAGTCACACACAAAGGGATGGTGCACCGACTTTTCCTGTGGATTGTCCCCGGGGATCTCCCAGCCCTGTTGGGGAGAAGCTGGCTAGCAGAACTTAATTGGAAATGGGATGATGTTCACGCCATGTCGCCAGAGGAATGGACCTCGTGCTCAACAGTTCTAAGCCGTTTTGAACATCCTTTTCAGCTAGGTGTGGGCACCTTCAAAGGGGCTAAAGTTAGAATCTACATCACACAGAATGCCAGACGACCGGTCCATCACAAGGCTAGAGCTGTGCCTTATGTGATGAGAGAAAAGATTGAAAACGAACTGGACCGGCTTCTGCGGGAATTTCTCCCGTAGAATTCAGCGACTGGGCAAGCCCCATCATCCCCGTCATGAAGCCTGATGGATCCGTGCGAATCTGTGGGGATTACAAGTCTACCATAAACAGAGTCTCCCTACAGGACCAATACCCGCTGCCCAGAGCAGAGGACCTATTTGCCATGTTGGCTGGAGGAAAGCTTTTCTCGAAACTTGACCTCACATCTGCGTATATGACGCAAGAACTGACCGAAGAGTCTAAGCTACTCACCACCATCAACACACATCGAGGCCTTTTTGTGTACAATCGATGCCCATTCGGCATCAGGTCGGCAGCTGCTATATTCCAGCGCAACATGGAAAGTCTGCTCAAGTCCATCCCGGGGACGGTTGTGTTTCAAGATGACATACTCATCACGGGCAGGGACACCGACTCTCATCTCCGCAATCTTGAGGAAGTACTAAGTCGATTGGATCAGGTAGGCCTAAGAGTTAAGAAATCCAAGTGTCTGTTTCTCGCGCCTGAGGTTGAATTTTTGGGCAGAAGGATTGCCACTGATGGAATCCGCCCAACCGAATCCAAAACCGAAGCGGTTCGCCTGGCACCCAGGCCCCGGAATGTCTCGGAACTGCGCACCTTTCTCGGGCTACTCAATTAGTTTGGGAACTTTATGCAGAACTTGAGCACGCTGCTGGAGCCTCTCCATGTGCTACTCAGAAAGGGGTGCGATTGGTTTTGGGGGGACGCCCAAGAACGCGCCTTCAATAAGGCACGAAACCTTCTAAGTTCCAAGAATGTTTTAGCCCTTTTTGACCCAGGTAAAAAGTTAGTCCTTACGTGTGATGCGTCAGCGTATGGGGTCGGGTACGTTTTACAGCACATCAACGATGCAGGTGAATTGCAGCCCGTTGCTTATGCCTCCAGGTCACTTTCGCGGGCGGAGCGCGGGTACGGTATGGTTGAGAAGGAGGCGCTCGCGTGCGTGTACGGTGTCAAAAAGATGCACCAATACCTTTTCGGGGCCAAGTTTGCGTTAGAAACCGACCACAAACCCCTCACGTCCCTACTATCCGAGTGCAAGGAAATCAACGTCAACGCCTCGGCGCGCATTCAGTGGTGGGCACTCATGCTGGCAGCTTACGACTACACGATAAGGCACAGACCAGGCACAGACAACTGTGCCGACGCGCTTAGCAGGCTATCCCTGGCAACCACAGAAAGGTCCGACGAACAGGGCTGTGAAATGGTCATGGCAATCAATGCCTTTGAATCCACAGGTTCGCCCATGGCGGCTCGCCAAATCAGAGCCTGGACGACCAGCGACCCCACGTTATCTCTAGTTAAAAGATGCATTTTAATCGGTGACTGGGCAGAGGCTCGCGATGCCTGTCCCGAGGAGGTCAAACCTTTCCATAGGCGCATGCATGAACTCTCACTCAGGCAGACTGCCTGATGTGGGGCAGCCGCGTTGTTATGCCCTTATGAGTCAGGGAGGCATTTGTCCGGGAGCTCCATCACGAGCACCCGGGGATCGTCCTTATGAAGGCCATAGCCAGATCTCATGTCTGGTGGCCTGACATTGATGCGGACTTGGAGCTCTGTGTCCGTCGGTGCACCATTTGTGCCCAACTCAGTAATGCCCCCAGGAAGGCCCCCCTAAGCCCCTGGCCCTGGCCCACCAAACCATGGTCGCGGGTGCATGTAGACTCTGCGGGCCCATTCATGGGCAAAATGTTCCTCGTAGTCGTTGATGCATTTTCAAAATGGATCGAGTGCACCATTTTAAACTCGAGCACCACCTCCACCAGTGTGGAGAGCCTTAGAACCATGTTTGCAACGCACGGCATTCCTGACATATTGGTCAGTGATAATGGTCCATGCTTCACCAGCGCAGAATTTCACGATTTTATAGTTGACCACGGTATAAATCACGTTAAGACGGCACCTTTCGAGCCGGCCTCCAACGGCCAGGCGGAGCGAGCAGTGCAGGTCATTAAACAAGGCATGCTCAGAATCCAAGGTCCCATGCCACGCCTGTCGCGACTGCAGCTGGCATACAGATCTCGTCCGCATTCGTTGACTGGGGTTCCCTCCGCGCAACTATTGATGAAACGAACCTTAAGGACCAGGCTCTCGTTAATCCCCCAGACATGCATGAAATTGTTGAGGCTAAGCATCAAAAGCTAACTGAGTACCATGACTGAAATTCAAGGGGGAGGTGGAATGAGATAGGGGACAAAGTGTTTGTGCTAATCTATGGCCGGGGTCCCAAATGGCTTGCAAGGACAGTAACAGACAAAGAGGGAAACAGGCTACTGGTTGTACAAATGGACAATGGCCAAATCTGCCGGAGACATGTAGACCAAGTAAAAAGTAGATTCGCTGATAACACTGAAGAACCAGAGGCAGACTACAATGTGGAACTCACACCACACCTGGTGGACAGACAGATGGAACAACCTGAGGAAAGGGCAGTCTCAACAGACAGCCCAGACGAGATACCAGCAATCACACTGAATGAAACAGACAGCCCAGGCGAGATACCAGCAATCACACCGAATGAAAAACAGGCACCAAGGCAAACAACTGAACCACAACTAAGACGCTCCACGCGAGAGCGCAGACCACCTGAGAGACTGAATCTATAAAGGCAATAAGACCTTGGGGGAGGGTGATGCTTATTGTTACAGGTCATATCCAGTTACAGTCATGTATCTCACATTACTGTATATAACTGTATCTTACCATGCTATACATGACTGTAACTGGATATGACCTGTAACAATAAGCATACCTTACCACCAGGGGTGCACTTGCAGGAGACACTCCATACCTGTCCTACTGAGGTATATAAAGGGAGGTCTCAGGCAAGTGCAGCACTGGAGAGCTGGAATTAAAGGTGCAGAACCTGAATGACCTTGACTTCAGCATGTGTCTCATGTAAGTCAGTACATTAGAGTCAGGACTTAACAATCTTAGTTCTGGTTTCTCCCGCAAATGGAAACATCTCTGTATATACTCTATCAAACCCTTTCATAATCTTAAAGACCTCCATCAGTTCACCCCTCAGTCTTCAGCTGCAAAAGGATGACTCCTCCTCCAGATTACTTGCTGACAGGTTGGCGTGGGTATCTTTAATGTAGTAAAACATCCCAAAGTGCTTCAAAGGAGGATTATCTGACAACATTTGACACATAAGGAGGTATTAGATCAGATGACCAAAAGTTTGGTCAAAGGGATAGGTTTTAAGTGCCTTCAAAAGGGGGAGAGAGAAGAGGAGAGATTTAAGAACATAAGAAATAGGAGCAGGAGTAGGCCATACGACCCCTGGAGCCTGCTCCACTATTTAATAAGATCATGGCTGATCATCCACTCCACTTACCTGCCCGACCTCCATATCTCTTCATTCCCCTAGACTCCAAAAATCTCTCTCTCTCAGCCTTGAATATACTCAGAGACTCAGCATCCACAGCCCTCTGGGGCAGAGAATTCCAAAGATTCACAACCCTCTGAGTGAAGAAATTCCTCCTCATCTGTCTTAAATGGCCTTACCTGAGTCTGTGCCCCCTAGTTCTAGACAGGGGAAACAACCTCTCAGCATGTACCCTGTTAATCCCCTTCAAAATCTTGTATGTTTCAATAAGATCACCTTTCATTCTTCTAAACTCCAGAGAATATGGGCCTATTCTATACAATCTCTGATCATAAGGTAGCTCTCTCATCCCAGGAATCAATCTAGTGAACCTCCGTTGTAGCACCTCCAAGGCAAGTATATCCTTCCTTCTGCCACTTAATTGCCCACTCACTTAGTCTATATATCCCTTTGCAGACGCTTTGTGTTCTCCTCATAGCCTACTGTCCCACCTAGCTTTGCACCATCAGCAAACTTGGATACATTACACTCAGCCCCTTCATCTAGGTCATGAATGTAGATTGTAAATAGCTGAGGCCTGACCACTGATCCTTGCGGCAACCCACTAGTTACTGCCTGCCAACTTGAAAAAGACCCGTTTATCCCTATTCTCTGCTTTCTGCCCATTAATCAATCATCTGCATTACCTCCAAACCCATTATCCCTTATCTTGTGTAATAACCTTTTATGTGGCACCTTATCGAATGCCTTTTGGAAATCCAAATATTCAACATCCACTGGTTCTCTTTTAGATAATTTTAGACCCTGCTAGTTACATCCTCAAAAAACTCTAATAAATTTGTCAAACATGATTTCCCTTTCATAAAACCATGTTGACTCTGCCTAATCATGTTAAGTGCCCTGATACCACTTCCTTAACAATGGATTCCAACATTTTCCCGACGACTGATGTCTGGCTAACTGGCTTGTAGTTCCCCATTTTCTCTCTCCCTCTTTTCTTGAATAGCGGTGTTACAATTGCTACCTTCCAATCAGCTGGGACCGTTCTAGAATCTATGGAATTTTGAAAGATCAAAACCAATGCATTCACTATCTCTGCAGCCACCTCTTTTAGAACCCTAGGATGTAGGCCATCAAGTCCAGGGGATTTGTCGGATGAAGCACCCATCGTAGACTGGGTGTTGTGTAACGAGAGAGGATTAATTAGCAATCTTGTTGTGCGAGGCCCCTTGGGGAAGAGTAACCATAGTATGGTAGAATTATTCATTAAGATGGAGAGTGACACAGTTAATTCAGCAACTAGAGTCTTGAACTTAAAGAAAGGTAACTTCGATGCCATGAGACGTGAATTAGCTAGGATAGACTGGCAAATGATACTTAAAGGGTTGACGGTGGATAGGCAATGGCAGACAATAAAAGATCACATTGGTGAACTTCAACAATTGTACATCCCTGTCTGGCGTAAAACTAAAATAGGGAAGGTGGCTCAACCATGGCTAACAAGGGAAATTAGGGATAGTGTTAATTCCAAGGAAGAGGCATATAAATTGGCCAGAAAAAGCAGCAAACCTGAGGATTGGGAGAAATTTAGAATTCAGCAGAGGAGGATAAAGGTTTTAATTAGGAGGGGGGAAATAGAGCATGAGAGTAAGTTTGCAGGGAACATAAAAACTGACTGCAAAAGCTTCTATAGATATGTGAAAAGAAAAAGATTAGTGAAGACAAACGTAGGTCCCTTGCAGTCAGATTCAGGTGAATTTATAATGGGGAACAAAGAAATGGCTGACCAATTGAACAAATACTTTGGTTCTGTCTTCACTAAGGAAGACACAACTAACCTCCCGGAAATACTAGGGGACTGAGGGTCTAGGGAGATGGAGGAACTGAAGGACATCCTTATTAGTCAGGAAATTGTGTTAGGGAAATTGATGGGACTGAAGGCCGATAAATCCCCAGGGCCTGATATTCTGCATCCCAGAGTACTTAAGGAAGTGGCCCTAGAAATAGTGGATGCATTGGTGGTCATTTTCCAACATTCTATAGACTCTGGATCAGTTCCTATGGATTGAAATTATAGACCGGTTAGCCTGACTTCGATAGTGGGGAAAATGTTGGAATCAATTATTAAAGATGAAATAACAGCGCATTTGGAAAGCAGTGACGGGATCGGTCCAAGTCAGCATGGATTTATGAAAGGTAAATCATGCTTGACAAATCTTCTAGAATTTTTTGAAGATGTAACTAGTAGAGTGGACAAGGGAGAACCAGTGGATGTGGTGTATTCGGACTTTCAAAAGGCTTTTGACACGGTCCCACACAGGAGATTAGTGTGCAAAATTAAAGCACATGGTATTGGGGGGTTGGCAGACAGGAAGCAAAGAGTAGGAATAAACGGGTCCTTTTCAGAATGGCAGGCAGTGATTAGTGGGGTACCACAAGGTTCGGTGCTGGGACCCCGGCTATTTTCAATATACATTAATGCTTTAGACGAAGGCATTTGATGTAATATCTCCAAGTTTGCAGATGACACTAAGCTGGGTGGCAGTGTGAGCTGTGAGGAGGATGCTAAGAGGCTGCAGAGTGACTTAGACAGGTTAGGTGAGTGGGCAAATGCATGGCAGATGCAGTATAATGTAGATAAATGTGAGGTTATCCACTTTGGTGGCAAAAACAGGAAGGCAGAATATTATCTGAATGGTGACAGATTAGGAAAAGTAGAGATGCAACGAGACCTGGGTGTCATGGTACATCAGTCATTGAAAGTTGGCATGCAGGTACAGCAGGCGATGAAGAAGGCAAATGGCATCTTGACCTTCATAGCGAGAGGATTTGAGTATAGGAGCAGAGAGGTCTTACTGCAGTTGTACAGGGCCTTGGTGAGGCCACACCTTGAATATTGTGTACAGTTTTGGTCTCCTAATCTGAGGAAGGACATTCTTGCTATTGAGTGAGTGTAGCGAAGGTTCACCAGACTGATTCCCTGAATGGCAGGACTGACATATCGACTAGGCTTATATTCACTGGAATTTAGAAGAATGAGAGGGGTCTCATGGAAACATATAAAATTTTGACGGGACTGGACAGGTTAGATGCAGGAAGAATATTCCCGATGTTGGGGAAGTCCAGAACCAGGGGTCACAGTCTAAGGGTAAGGGGTAAAGCATTTAGGACCGAGATGAGGAGAAACTTCTTCACTCAGAGAATTGTGAAGCTGTGGAATTCTCTACCACAGAAAGTTGTTGAGGCCAGTTCGTTAGATATATTCAAAAGGGAGTTAGATTTGGCCCTTACGGCTAAAGGGATCAAGGGGTGTGGAGAGAAAGCAGGAATGGGGAACCAAAGTTGCAAAAATTATCAGCCATAATCATATTGAATGGTGGTGCAGGCTCGACAGCCGAATGGCCTACTCCTGCACCTATTTTCTATGTTTCTATGTTTAGTCCCATTAGTTTCTCTAGTACTTTTTCTCTACTTATATTAATTACATTAAGTTCCTCACCCTCATTCGACCCTTGGTTCCCCATCATTTTAGGTATCCTTGTACCTGTGAAGACAGATACAAAATATATGTTTAATGTTTCTGTCACTTCCTTCGTCCCCATAATAATTACTCCTGCCTCTGCCTCTAAGGGACCAATGTTTACTTTTGCTACTCTCTTCCTTTTTACATTTTTGTAGAAGCTCTTACAATCTATTTTTATATTTCTTGCTAGTTTTCTCTCATTGTCTATTTTTTCCCTTATCAATTTTTTGGTCATCCTTTGCTGGTTTTTGAAACTCTGCCAATCCTCAGGATTTCTACCAGTTTTTGCAAAATTATAAGCTTCTTCTTTCAATCTAATGCTATCCTTAACTTTTTTAGTTAGCCACGGATGGATTACCTTTCTGTGTAGTTTTAGTTTCTCAATGGAATGTATTTTTGTTAAGAATGATTAATTATTTCTTTAAATGCTAGCCACTGCTTATCTACTGCCGTACCATACCCTAGCATCAATCTGAGGGTGAACAACTGTTCACAACCAAGGTGTCATATTTGACCCTGAAATGAGTTTCCAACCACATATCCGTGGTACAACTAAAATTGCCTATTTCCACCTCCGATACGATTCATGCCTTTGTTACTAGACTTGACTACTCCAACTCACTCCTGGCCGGCCTCCCACATTCCCACACGATGTCTGCGCTGCTCAAATTCCGGCCTTTTCAAAATCCCTCATTATAACTGCTCAACCATCGGCGACCGTGCCTTCAGCTGCCTGGGCCCTATGCTCTGGAACTCCCTCCCTAAACCTCTCCGCCTCTCTACACCTCTTTCCTCCATTAAGACGCTCATTAAAACCTACCTCTTTAAACAAGCTTTTGATCATCTGCCTTAATTTCTTCTGTAGCTCGGTGTCAAATTTATCTGTAACACTGTTGTGAAGCGCCTTGGGACGTTTTACTATGTTAAAGACGCTATATAAATAAAAGTTATTCTTATTCTTATTCTTAATAATCTATTTTCCAATCTGCCTTAGCCAACTCGCCCTTCATACTTATGTCATTGGCTTTATTTAAGTTTAAGACTCTAGTTTCGGATTTAGGCAAGTCACTCTCAAATGTAATATGAAATTCTATCGTTTTATGATCACTCTGCCCCAGAGGATACAGTTTAATGATGGTTTATTAGACCAGTATGTTGAGGAGCTTACTAGGGAACAGGCTATCCTAGATTGGGTATTGTGCAATGAGAAGGGGTTAATTAACAGTCTTGTTGTGCGGGGTCCTTTAAGGAAGAGTGACTATAACATGATTAAATTCGATATTAAGATGAAAAGTGAAGTGGTCCAATTCGAAACTAGGGTCCTAAATCTAAACAAAGGAAACTACGAAGGTATGAGGAATGAATTGGCTATGATAGGGAAGATTCATTAAAAGGTATGATGTGGATAGGCAATGGCTAACATTTAAGGAACAAATGCATGAATTGCAAAATTATACATTCCTTTCTGGTGTAAAAACACAAAAGGAAAAGTGGCCCAACCATGGCTAACAAAAGAAATTAAGGATAATATTAGATCCAAAGAGTAGTCATACAAAGTTGCCAGAAAAAGTAGCAAATCTGAGGATTGGGAGCAGTTTAGAATTCATCAAAAAAGGACTAAGAGATTGATTAAGAGGGGAAAAATAGAATGAGAGTAAACTTGCAAGAAACTATGGGCTAGAACCTGCACTTTTTTGCACGCTTAACGCCCACTTAACGCTCATTTTTCCGCTGAAATTATGTATAATGCCCATATATCGCCCATTTTGGCACAAAATTGGAAACTGACGGGCATTTTTCAGAAACTTATCGGCGAGCGTTACTTTCCCCATGTGCTTAATGCCGAGGAAAGCTATTATTGCCCACCCACTTTTTTGGGCGGAATCAGCAGAATGGGCGAATTCAACGCCCATAATATCGCCCAGCGTTACTTTCCACATGAATTTAACACCGAGATTCAATATTAACGCCCGTCCACTTATTTTTGTCGTAAAGAGCATATTTACCCAAACTAGCGGCCATGTAGATCACCCAGTGTCACTTTCACCACCTCGCACACATATCACCCAAAAAACACTCACGAAAAGTGGAACTAACCGGAACTAATCACAGCGTTATGGACGCCATGCTCTAGATCACATGTCGCATCCTTTAAAAGGCTGCTGTGCTTCAACCTCGGCGAAGTTCAAATGTACTCTGCAGGTCGTTGGAGTTGATGTGAACATCTCTACAAACATCTTGACCACACTGTGACCGATTGGAATTGAAGAGGTGTCTTCATCAGGACATTCCTTGTTTGTGACCAATCGGTGGAAAACAGAGAACTACTGCAATGGGGCCTGTCCTTTCTCACCCTCTCTTGGTGACCAACTATATGCAGCAGACTCGACATCACCCAAGGAATGCTCCACTGCATTATGTGCCCAATGTAAGACATGACAGACTGATGAGGTGGATCAGACTTAACATTCTTACCTCGACTTGCCCGACACCACCTGCCTTTGGAGACTGCGCTTCAACAAAGAGGTTATAACTGAGGTGTGCCAGCTGATAAGGGCAGATCTACAGCCTGCCAGCACCATCAGTACTGCACTGTCCATCGAGGTCAAAGTTACCGCGGCACTGTTGTTCTATGCCTTGGGTTCTTTTCAGGCCACAGCTGGCGACATTTGCGGACTTTCTCAGCATGCCACACATCGCTGCATTCGACAGGTCACTGAAGCCCTGTACGCACGCAGGAGGGACTTGATCAGCTTCCCTATGACCAGGGAGGCACAGAGTGAGAGAGCTCTAGGATTCTCCAGAATTGCAACTTCCCCAAGGTGCAGGGAGCAATAGACTGTACGCACATCGCGATGTGGGCACCTTTTCAGGATGCAGAGGTTTTCAGGAACCGCAAGGGATTCCACTCCTTGAATGTCCAACTGGTTGTCGACCGCCAGCAAATTATACTGGCAGTGAATGCTCAATTTCCGGGCAGCATCCATGATGCTCACATCCGGCGTGAGAGCACTGTATCTGACTTGTTTAACAATGAGCCACAAGGTCAATGCTGGATGCTTGGTGACAAAGGATATGGCCTCGCCATCTGGCTGATGACCTCCCTGGGTGACACCCACACTGAGGCCAAGAGGTGATACAACGAGAGCCACAGAGCAACTCGCAATATCATGGAGAAAACTATTGGAGTGCTGAAGCAGTACTTTAGATGCCTGGACCACTCAGGAGGCAAGCTCCAATATCACCCTGAGCAGGTAGCTCAATTTGTGGTGGTGTGTTCCATGCTACATAACTTGGCTATCAGGAGGGGACAAAAATTGCCTGATGAATCTGACAGTCCACCTCAACAGAGAGAGGAAGAGGAAGATGAGGAGGCAGACGCTGACCTGGGCCCAGACAATCAGGCTGACGCTGAAGCCATACCCCTGCCTCCCTGTAGACCACATGAAAGTGGTGGCATGATAGCTGCAAGATCCTTACGTCAGGAGCTCATCAATGATCGCTTTGTCTGAAAGAACGTTGGTGTTATTTACAAGGCTGACACATTGCTGGGTGTGCAGGTCATACATCAATGGTAGGCATCACCTTGGTGACAATTAAAGTTTAAGTTGATTGAAGTTAAGTGTGATTATACCCTTTGATGTTAATAAATCACCAGCGTGTAATGGTGCAGCTATCTGAGCCAATGTGCAACAAGGTTTTGTTAAATAAAAAACGTTTAAACCGAACATTAGTCTGAAATCATAAGTATTTCTGTACAAAGCAAGCCTTTCCTATCCCTCACCCCGCTTCTCCTCCCCACCTCTACCTCTTGCCCTTCCCCTCCTGACTATAAGCCGCCTGGCGGAGGAGGTCCTCAGGTGATGCTTCATTGGTGGGGGGGGGGGGGGGGTGGGGGCAGGGGTGATAGCCGAAGCGCTGCTTGGATGGATACGGGAGAGGATGGTCCCGAGATGGTGCAAGGCGATTTAGATAGGTTGAATGAGTGGGCAAACACATGGCAGATGCAGTATAACATGGATAAATGTGAAGTTATCCACTTTGGTAGGAAAAACAGAAGGACAAAGTATTATTTAAATGGTGATAGCGTGGGAAATGTTGATGTAAAAAGGGACCTGAGTGTCCTTGTACACCAATCATTGAAAGCAAACATACAGGTGCAGCAAGCAGTGAGGAAGGCAAATGGTATGTTGGCCTTCATTGCAAGAGGATTTGAGTACAGGAGCACAGATGTCTTATTACAGTTATACAGGGCCTTGGTGAGACCACACCTGGATAATTGTGCAGTTTTGGTCCCCTTACCTAAGAAAGGATATACTTACCACAGAGCGAGTGCAGCGAAAGTTCACCAGACTGATTCCTGAGATGGCAGAACTGTCATATAAGGAGAGATTGGGTCGACTAGGCCTGTATTCACGAGAGTTTAGAAGAATGAGAGGGGGTCTCATTGAAACATATAAAATTCTGATGGGGTTGGATAGACTGGATGTGGGGAGGATGTTTCCCCTGGCTGGAAGTCTAGAATAAGGGGTCACAGTCTCAGGATACAGGGTAGGAAATTTAGGACCGAGATGAGGAGAAATATTTTCACTCAGAGGGTGGTGAACCTGTGGAATTCTCTACCACAGAAAGCTGTGGAGGCCAAGTCACTGAATATATTTAAGAAGGAGATAGATAGATTTCTAGACACAAAAGGCATCAAGGGGTATGGGGAGAAAGCGGGAATATGGTGTTGAGAGAGAGGATCAGCCATGATCATATTGAATGGCGGTGGAGGGTTGAAGGACCAAATGGCCAACTACTGCTCCTATTTTCTATGTTTCTATGGGCTAGAAACTCCACTTTTTTTGAATGCATAACGCCCACTTAACGCCCACTTAACCGCTGAAATGACATATAACGCCCAGATATCGCCCATTTTGGCACAAAATAGAAACTGACGGGCTTTTTTAGGAGACTTATCGGCGAACGTTATTTTCCCAATGGGCTTAATGCCGAGAAAAAATATTACCGTCCGCCCACTTTTTTGGGGCAGAATCAGCAGAATGGGCGAAATCAACGCCCATAATATCGCCCAGTGTTACTTTCCGCACGGAATTAACGCCAAGATTCAATATGAACGCCTGCCTATTGTTTTTTGTCGTAAAGAGCATATTTACCCAAACTAGCAGCCATGGAGATCGGCCATCGTCAATTCCACCACCTCGCACACATATCGCCCAGAATATCGCTCACTCAAAAATCGGCCACAGAAAGTGGAACTAACCGGAACAAATGCCAGCAGTGTGGCTGGCTAACAGAAAGCAGAGAGTCAGGATAAATGGGTCCTTTTCAGGTTGGCAATCGGTGGTTGGTGGTGTGCCACAGGGATTGGTGCTGGGACCACAACTGTTTACAATATACATAGATGACCTGGAAGAGGGGACAGAGTGTAGTATAACAAAATTTGCAGATGACACAAAGATTAGTGGAAAAGCGGGTTGTGTAGAGGACACAGAGAGGCTGCAAAGAGATTTAGATAGGTTAAACAAATGGGCTAAGGTTTGGCAGATAGAATACAATGTCGGAAAATGTGAGGTATTCCACCTTGGAAAAAAAACCGTAAAAGGGAATATTATTTGAATGGGGAGAAATTACAACATGCTGCGGTGCAGAGGGACCTGGGGGTCCTTGTGCATGAATCCCAAAAAGTTAGTTTGCATGTGCAGCAGGTAATCAGGAAGGCGAATGGAATGTTGGCCTTCATTGCAAGAGGGATGGAGTATAAAAGCAGGGAGGTCCTGCTGAAACTGTACAGGGTATTGGTGAGGCCGCACCTGGAGAACTGCGTGCAGGTTTGGTCACCTTAATTAAGGATATTCTAGCTTTGGAGGGGGTACAGAGACAATTCACTAGGCTGATTCCGAAGATGAGGGGGTTATCTTATGATGATAGATTGAGTAGACTGGGTCTTTACTCATTGGAGTTCAGAAGGATGAGGGGTGAAACATTAAAAATAATGAAAGGGATAGACAAGATAGAGGCAGCGAGGTTGTTTCCACTGGTCGGGGAGACTAGAACTAGGGGGCACAGCCTCAAAATACGGGGGAGCCAATTTAAAACTGAGTTGAGAAGTAATTTCTTCTCCCAGAGGGTTGTGAATCTGTGGAATTCTCTGCCCAAGGAAGCAGTTGAGGCTAGCTCATTGAATGTATTCAAATCACAGATAGATAGATTTTTAACCAATAAGGGAATTAAGGGTTACGGGGAGCAGGCGGGTAAGTGGAGCTGAGTCCACGGCCAGATCAGCCATGATCTTGTTGAATAGCAGAGCAGGCTCGAGGGGCTAGATGGCCTACTCCTGTTCCTAATTCTTATGTTCTTATGTTCTTAAGTGAGGAGCTGATATCGGAAAGATTTGCCTGAAAGAGCGCAGATGTGAATGACAACGCTGACACACTGCTATGTATGTGTAGCTCAGACATCAATGGTGCCCATCATCTTGGTGTCAGTTAAAGTTTACGTTGATTGATGTTAAGTTGTATTTAACCCTTTCATGGTAAGGAATCACCAGGTCTGTAACGGTCCAGCTATCTGAGACAATGCGCAACAAGGTTATGTTCAATAACAAAAGTTTAATACCAACATTGGTCTGAAATCATAAGTATCACAGCCAATAACACCCAACCCCCGCCCACACCCCACTTTTTCCACCATTGACATAAATCACATGTTCAACATGTCCAGCAACACAGAATACAAAGGCAAAGCAGGAGCGTAGTCCCCTCCCCCCAATAATTGCAATAAATTGCATACACCCAGATGGAGATATAACACAGCCATCACCTGCGCACATACACCTCACTTTCCTTCCCCCCTCTCCTTCTCCCCACCTCTATCCCTTCCCTTCCTCGCTCCACGACGCCTGGCCGAGGAGCTCCTCAGGTGGTGCCTCATTGGGGGGGATGAAGGCAAATACACTGGTTGCACAGGTACAGGAGCGGGGGGTGCCGAGGGGGCAACATTCTCTGATGCAGAAGCAGGATCTTGGTTCTTGCTCTCATCTGTCGTTCGCAGTGGTGGTGCGGAACCTGGGGTGGAGTGCCGTGCTTGGCGACCACTGGGAGGCCTGTGGCAACAGTGTTCCTGGTTATCGCATCCAGGGACTCCGCCATGCGCGGAATGTACTCGGTCATGGTGGCCAGGTGTTGGGATATGCCCCTCAATGCTTCGATGAGTTGGTCACAAATATCTACAGTCCTCCTAGACAACTGTACCATCTCTCCGCGTGGAACAGACCTGCCGCATCCACGAGGCCTCCGCGGGGTCGGCGCCGTGTTGGGGACAAATGGGGTGCCCTGTGGAGAGGTGCTTGGGGCCGGTACCTCCAGAGTGGAGGCGGGAATGACCAGAGGACCAGTAGATGGCTTTGGGGTGAAATGGGTTCTGGAGCATGGTGATGCAGGTTCTTCGAAGTCCGCGCTCTCATCCGTCAAGAGCAGACCCAGTGGATTGACGGGTGAGAATCGGTGCTCCTCAGCACCAGATGTAGTAGGATCGTCCGCTGACTCCTGCCCCGCGCACCCACCTTCTGACCTCTGTGGCTTTGCCTGGGGCCGTGCTTCTGGCTGAACTGCAAAACACAAATGAGGTTATTAGAGGAGAAGGGGGTCCTAGGGTCACAAGGTGAGTCCAGCTCTACACACAGCATATGCATGACAAAAGTACCACTGCTATCAAAATCATCTCAGACATCACATTTCATGACCATCAACACATTGTGCATTGTAATGATTTTTATTAGGCCAGTGTTATTTCTATGACACTTTTAGACGTCATCTATCAGAGATGATTATTCGAATATGAGTGGGTGTGGCATCTATAGACCTTACATGATGCAATGGTGTAAGCCTTAGTCACGTGGCATCACTTCAGGGTCTGCAGATGCATCTGTGGCTGTCTGGGGGTGCTTCCCCATGAGTGCTAGCACACGCCCCTCCATCTCAGTTATGTCGCTGGGGACTGGTGGCCCCCCCACCTGTTCGCCTCTGCATGGACCTCATCGTCAATAGCTTCTTCTGTAAAAGGTGACAGGACGACATGGCATGAGATCATTGCATGATATCATTGCTAGGTACTGTCACAGAGACTGATACAACACATAACCGACAGATGTAATCATGATTATTATGATTATTATCATTCTTTACCTAAAGACGTACACCGTGACCGCAGGCTTTGAGTAAAACATTCCCAGTAAAAGTGGAAGACCTCACTTCTGCTGATAGTCCCTCATGACAGTTACAAATCAAATTATATCAATACATAAGTGTTGTGTATCTGTAAAGCATGCACTCCCATGTTCCGCCACCAGGGAGTGCATCCCCTGAAGTCCCAAGAATCCCAGCATCTCTTGGGAGCACTGTAGATAACCCGGCCTGTTCCTCACTCTGGAGTGTCTGAATAAAGACTGAGGTCACTGTTACTTTAACCTCCCTGTGTGCAGTCTCATCTGTGTTAGGAACACAACAATGGCGACGGGTATAGGAATCCAACGCAAGGATGCAGCAAACTGTGGGTATCCTGGAGAAGTTCTCGGAGGGTGAGGACTGGGAAGCCTATGTCGTACGGTAGACCAGTACTTTGTAGCCAACGAGCTGGATGGAGAAGGAAGCGCTGCAAAAAGGAGAGCGGTCTTCCTCACGGTCTGCGGGGCACCGACCTACAGCCTCATGAAGAAACCCACAGATAAGTCGTATGAGGAGCGGTCTACACTGGTTCGGGAGCATCTTGACCCGAGGGAGAGCGTGCTGATGGTGAGGTATCGGTTCTACACGTGCCAGCGATCTGAAGGTCAGGAGGTGACGAGCTACGTCGCCGAGCTAAGGCAACTTGCAGGACAATGTGAGTTTAATGGCTGCCTGGAGCAAATGCTCAGAGACTTTCTTGTACTGGGCATTGGCCACGAGACCATCCTACGAAAATTTTTGACTGTAGAGACACCGATCCTCAGTCAGGCCATTGCGATAGCACAGGCGTTTATGTCCACCAGTGATAGCACCAAACAAATCTCTCAGCACACAAGTGCTAGCAATGTTCAGAAATTAACTGGAACTGTGTTTGCGAACAGAAATGTACAGGGCAGAAACCATGAGTCTGCAACTGCCAGAAGGCCTCAGGTGACCCAGATGACTCAGAGTCCCGAACAAAGGATGAATGCAAGACAATTCACACCTTGTTGGTGTTGTGGAGGCTTCCATTCAGCCTATTCATGCCACTTCAAAGGGTATGTTTGCAAGAGCTATGGAACAATGGGGCACCTCCAACGAGCTTGCAGACAAGCTGCAAGCTCTGCAAAACCTGCTAACCACCATGTGACAGAGGAAGATCGGTCCATGGTGGATCAAAGCAATTTCGAGCCTCAGAGAGAGGAGGTAGATGCTGAAGTACACGGGGTGCACATATTTTCGACGGAATGTCCACCTATAATGCTAAATGTAAAATTGAATGGCTTATCCATAGCCATGGAACTGGACACTGGCTCCAGCCAATCCATCATGAGTAAAAAGATGTTTGAGAGACTGTGGTGCAACAAGACACTCAGACCAGCCCTGAGCCCCATCCACACAAAACTGAGAATATGCACCAGAGAGCTCATCACTGTCCTGGGCAGCGCCATGGTCAAGGTCACCTACGAGGGCATGGTGCACGAACTGCCACTCTGGATTGTCCCAGGCGATGGCCCCATACTGCTTGGAAAGAGCTGGCTGGGCAAAATCCGCTGAAACTGGGATGACATCTGAGCACTATCACATGTTGATGAGGCTTCGTGTATCCAGGTTCTTAAAAGATTTCCTTCCATTTTTGAGCCAGGCATTGGAAACTTTCCGGGGCGAAGGTGCGGATCCACTTGGTCCCAGAGGCACGACCCATTCACGGCGCGAGCGGTACATCACATGATGAGGGAGAGAGTGGAAATCGAGCTGGACAGGCTGCAATGTGAGGGCATCATCTCCCCAGTGGAATTCAGCGAGTGGGCCAGCCCAATTGTTCCAGTACTCGAAAGTGATGGCACGGTCAGGATTTGCGGCGATTATAAAGTAACCACTAATCGTTTCTCGCTACAGGACCAATACCCGCTACCTAAGGCAGACGACATATTTGGACGCTGGCAGGAGGCAAGACGTTCACAAAGCTCGACCTGACTTTGGCCTACATGACGCAGGAGCTGGAGGAGTCTTCGAAGAACTTCACCTGCATCAACACGCACAAGGGACTGTTCATCTACAACAGATACCCATTTGGAATTTGGTCGGCTGCAGCGATCTTCCAGAGAAACATGGAGAGCCTACTCAAGTCGGTTCCACGCACGGTGGTTCTTCAGGACAACATATTGGTCATGGGTCGGGACACCATCGAGCACCTACAAAACCTGGAGGAGGTTCTTCAGTGACTGGATCACGTAGGGCTGCAGCTGAAGAGGTCGAAATGCGTCTTCATGGCAACAGAAGTGGAGGTTTTGGGAGAAAGATCGCAGCGGATGGCATTCGGCCCACAGACGCCAAGACAGAGGCTATCATCACGGAACGTCATGGAGCTGCGGTCGTTCCTGGAACTCCTCAACTATTTTGGTAAACTTCTTACCGGGGTTAAGCATGCTCTTAGAGCCCTTACATGTGTTATTATGTAAAGGTGAGAATTGGGTATGAGGAAAAAAACAAGTAATTGCTTTTGAGAAAGCCAGAAATATTTTATGCTCCAACAAGCTGCTTGTATTATATAACCCGTGTAAAAGACTTGTGCTAGCTTGTGATGCGTCGTCGTACGGAGTCGGGTGTGTATTATCACAAGCTAACGTTGCGGGGAAGTTGCAACCTGTCGCCTATGCCTCCAGGAGCTTGTCTAAGGCCGAGAGGGCCTACAGCATGATTGAGAAAGAGGCATTAGCGTGTGTGTTCGGGGTAAAGAAAATGCATCAGTACCTGTTTGGCCTCAAATTTGAGCTGGAAACCAATCACAAGCCCCTCATATCCCTGTTCGCTGAAAACAAGGGGATAAATACTAATGCCTCAGCCTGCATACAAAGATGGGCACTCACGCTATCAGCGTATAACTATACCATCCGCCAAAGGCCAGGCACCGAGAACTGTGCGGATGCTCTCAGTCGGCTACCATTGCCCACCACGGAGGTGGAAATGGCGCAGCCTGCAAACTTGTTGATGGTGGCGCAGCCCGCAGAATTGTTGATGGTCATGGAAGCATTTGAAAATGATAAATTACCTGTCACGGCCCGCCAGATTAGGACTTGGACCAGCCAAGATCCTCTGCTGTCCCGAGTAAAAAGCTGTGTACTGCATGGGAGCTAGGCCAGCATCCCCATTGAAATGCAAGAGCTAATCAAGCTGTTCCAGCGGCGAAAGGACGAGCTGTCCATTCAGGCAGACTGCCTGTTGTGGGGTAACCGCATAGTGCTACCCAAAAAGGGCAGGGAGACGTTCATCTCGGATCTCCACAGCACACACCCAGGTATAGTAATGATGAAAGCGATAGCCAGATCCCACGTGTTGTGGCCCGGTATCGACTCGGACTTAGAGTCCTGTGTATGGCAATGCAGCGTGTGTGCTCAGTTGAGCAACGCGCTCAGAGAGTCAGCACCAAGTTTGTGGTCCTGGCCCTCCAGACCATGGTCGGGGATCCATGTCGACTATGTGGGCCCGTTTCTCGGTAAAATATCCCTGGTGGTGGTGGATGCTTTTTCAAAATGGATTGAATGTGAAATAATGTCGGGAAGCACTGCCACCACCACCATTGAAAGCCTGAGGGCCATGTTTTCCACCCACGGCCTGCCTGACATACTGGTCAGTGACAATGGACCATGATTCACCAGTGCCGAATTTAAAGAATTCATGACCCGCAATGGGATCAAACATGTCACCTCGGCCCCATTTAAACCAGCCTCCAATGGGCAGGCAGAGCAGGCAGTACAAACAATCAAACAGAGCTTTAAACGATCACAGAAGGCTCACTCCAAACCCGCCTGTCCCAAGTACTGCTCAGCTACCGCACGAGACCCCACTCACTCACAGGGGTGCCCCCGGCTGAGCTACTCATGAAAGGGACACTAAAAACCAGACTCTCGCTGGTTCACCCCAACCTGCATGATCAGGTAGAGAGCAAGCGGCAGCAACAAAATGTAAACAATGGTCGCGCCACTGTGTCACGGGATATTGATCTGAATGACCCTGTGTATGTGATAAACTATGGACATGGTCCCAAGTGGATCGCGGGCGCGGTGATAGCTAAAGAAGGGAGTAGGGTGTTTGTAGTCAAACTAGACAATGGACAAATTTGCAGAAAGCACCTGGACCAAACGAGGCTGTGGTTCAC
The DNA here is from genome assembly GCF_044704955.1 of Pristiophorus japonicus. Lineage (NCBI taxonomy): Eukaryota > Metazoa > Chordata > Chondrichthyes > Pristiophoridae > Pristiophorus > Pristiophorus japonicus. The sequence goes on along the minus strand of NC_091993.1, from coordinate 71,420,368 downwards.
AGACTGTCCTGAACAACCCACAGCAGACACCATCTTTTTTGAGCCCACAACACACACCCAAAGGATCAACGACACCACGCCGGACCAGGAAATCGAACCCATCACGCCCAACAACCTAGCAAGGCCAGGCTCACCCAGCAGCCTTGCAGGGCCAACAACACGCCAGCCCAGTGAGGGCACAGCCAACACACCAGAACAAACATTTTTACCGAGGCAGTCCACCAGGAAAGAAAGGCTCCCGACCGCCTCACCTTGTAAATAGTTTTCACTTTGACTTTGTGGGGGAGTGATGTTGTGTATCTGTAAAGCATGCACTCCCATGTTCCGCCACCAGGGAGTGCATCCCCTGAAGTCCCAAGGGATCCCAGCATCCCTTGGGAGCACTGTATATAAGCCAGCCCCTAAGGCCTGTTCCTCACTCTGGAGTGTCTTAATAAAGACTGAGGTCACTGTTACTTTAACCTCCCTGTGTGCAGTCTCATCTGTGTTAGGAACACGACAATAAGTACATGTTAATCAATGTAATAGTTACTCTTACGGATCCCACAAGGTCATTCCATCATTTGCGGCATTGGTTTCCCTCATGCACCTCGTTGGTCGCCAACGAGACCACCTCTGATCTCTCAGTCCATAACCTCTGGTAGGCCTTTGGGGTGGGCTTCCCACGCCCTCCCTGTGTCAAATCACCCCAGCGTAACTCGACCTTCTGCAGGAGGGAGGCATTTGCCTCGTCTGAGAACATCCTGGCTCTTTTGTGGCCTCTCCCACGTCACTGCTCTCTCCAGCGTCAGTCTCCACAACGTGCTGTGATGCCTCCTCCTCTCCCTCCATTATAGGCCAAATTCGATCAAATATGTGGCTGGTAACAGCTACTTTTTGTTTGCCTACTTGCTGTGAAGCTCTAAAGTCTCCCTCCTTCCTCCTGAAGCAGCCACACCACACCCAAACACGTCTTCAGTCCCTCTGAGCTCCCACTCTCTCTGTCTCCTCTTCTGCACATGTCACGGTGACCCTTGACCTCCAGAATCGCGGGAATCGAGCATTGCCATGCCGCTGCTAAGGACGGCCACACTTTACGTCAGAAGGTCAAAAAAATTTTACGCTACCGCCCATTTGATATCGCTCGCGGTAACGCCCATTTTAAAAAATTCTCAAAATAGGTGCTTTGAGAATGGGCGAGAAGCTGAGATCTGAAAACTCTTTTTTATCGCCCACCCCGGAAATAACGCCCATTTTTGGGTGATAAACACACAAGTGGAGGTTCTAGCCCATAGTTTCTATGAGGTAATTCCAGAGCTTAGGACCTCGGCAGCTGAAGGCACAGCTGCCAATGGTGGAGTGATTAAAATCGGAGATGTGTAAGAGGCCAGAATTATAGGAGCACAGAGACCTTGAAGGGTTGCAGGTCTGGAGGAGGTTGCAGAGATAGGGAGGGGCGAGGCAATGGATTTGTGGAACAGGATGAGAATTAAAATAGAAATAAAAAAGGCATTATACTTGGGGCACTCACTGGGGTCTATTGATAGACATGGTAGGTAGATCCCAGGTAAGGGGCAACAACAGAGTATATTCTGCAAACAGCAACACCACACTAATTTCAGAAATAAAAGGGAAAACTTTAAATAATAACGGTAATAGCGCGATCAAAGAAGGTGTTTGAACTTTCAACACCTTGTCATGCTTGTTTATTAAAGTTTTATAGTATAGAAGTACGTCTGGTGTAGTGGGTTATCTCACTGACCTTTCGCCTCTGGGAGCGGAATCAAATCCGCAGCAATCTGGTGAGACCAAGAGTTCCTCTCTGCGGGATTCAATGAGCCTGGGGTCACTTCCCCGTGGTGCAAATTCAGAGCTCAGAGCTGTGCATATTCCCACCAATTGATAGTCTCACTTGGAGAGACCACAGGAGCAAGGAGCACAGAGAATACAAATGGCGCATTAGTGCAACTAGAGAGATACTGTCTGAAGTTCTGGTTGAGGTGCACTGTTGGGTCAGAATACAGGGATCGCTACATCTGTTCAGGGTTCTCCCTAACCTGCAAGGCTCAGTCATTATCATCATAGGTGGTCCCTTGAAATGAGGATGACTTGCTTCCAAGCTGAAAAAGGATGAATTCACAGGTGTTTCAATGAAGGACCCGAACTACATCCTGTGGGGTGGAAGATGCCTGTGCGTGGATTTTTTTAACGTGTGTTGGCCGTTGCACACCAGCCACCTCACGGGCTTTACAGAGCTAAGTTTTGGTCCAGCGGCAAGGATTACCCAAGACGACTGGAGACCTGCTCTGCTGCACGGACCTAGCGCGTACACATATCGCAGTGTGGGCTGGCCCATGCAGCCCCTGGGCCCCTGGCCCCGAACTCACACCTCTCCTGGGCCCCGATCACATCCCTCCACAGTCTCTTGCCGCTCCTTCGCCCCGATCTCGCTGCTCCTGCTGTATCTGCCCACGCTCCAATCACCGACCTGGACCTTGATGATGTCACTCTCCGCTGCCGTCGCCCTCCTGCACCAGCTCGCGCTGCTCCCTGGAGTAATATGCCTCCATGCTGCTTAGTGCTGAACTGATAGCTCGAGGTATGTGCTGGTTTTTGCACCAGTGAATTATTTTTCAATCTATATTTTTATAATTCAATGTTTCCAAATCTGATCTAATCGACCGCCTAATGGCTATAGATTTAACTGTCTGATTTAAGTAAAAATACCAAGCTCTGTTTTATTGTACTTCCATCAATTTAAATTTACATTTACATATTTTATGGAGCCTGCAAGCATTGTGTAATTTTCATAATTCATTGCTTACATTAGTACATTGAAGAACTGGTTTACAAGTTGATACGGCTGTTAAAAACGCATAAGTCATCCTGGGATTTATAAATTGAGGCATGGGTGGATTTTTGACCTCGAAGAATGGGTGGGTTGGTGGCGGGTGGGTAATTAAAATAATTGATTTTTAGATCACGACCACAACCCTCTGTAACCTGCCCACTCCCGGGTTTAACAGAGCCGTGTTTGGATATCTGTGAGTCACCTGCTCATCGCAGTCAATACCTGCACTACTGCATGTGGGCAGTTATCACAGCAATTAACGTCCTCAGGAGATGGTAATCAGGTCTTTTTGAATTGGATTTGACTGATCTATAAATGTAAAGGGGGAGAAATTCACTATCGCCCTGTTTTGGGCGGCAATTTTTTAAAGTTTGAAAAGTTAGCGCCAGGCGCTAACGATTTCAAACTTTAAAAACATTCGCCATTTGCACTCATAAGAAAATAAGAACATAAGAAATAGGAGCAGGAGTAGGCCATAAGGCCCCTCGAGCCTGCTCCGTCATTCAATACGATCATGACTAATTCAATCATGGACTCAGGTCCACTTGCCTGCCCGCCCCCCATAACCCCTTACACCCTTATTGGTTAAGAAACTATTTATCTCTGTCATCCACAGCTCTCTGAGGCAACGAATTCCACAGATTTACAACCCTCCGAGAGAAGAAATTCCTCTTCATCTCAGGTTTAAATGGGCGGCCCCTTATTCTAAGATCATGTCCTCTAGTTCTAGTCTCCCCTATCATTGGAAACATCCTCTCTGCATCCACCTTGTCAAGTCCCCTCATAATCTTATATGTTTCGATAAGATCACCTCTCATTCTTCTGAATTCCAATGAGTAGAGGCCCAACCTACTCAACCTTTCCTCATAAGTCAACCCCTCATCTCCAGAATCAACCTTGTGAACCTTCTCTGAACTGTCTCCAAAGCAAGTATATCCTTTCGTAAATATGGAAACCAAAACTGTATGCAGTATTCCAGGTGTGGCTCACCAATACTCTGTATAATTGTAGCAAGACTTCCCTGCTTTTATACTCCATCCCCTTTGCAATAAACGGCAAGATTCCATTGGCCTTCCTGATCACTTGCTGTAACTGCATACTATCCTTTTGTGTTTGATGCACAAGTACCCCCAGGTCCTGCTGTACTTCGGCACTTTGCAATCTTTCTCCATTTAAATAATAACTTGCTCTTTGATTTTTTTCTGCAAAAGTGCATGACCTCACAGTTTCCGACATTATACTCCATCTGCTAAATTTTTGCCCACTCAATTAGCCTGTCTATGTCCTTTTGCAGATTTTTTATGTCCTCCTCACACATGGCTTTTCCTCCCATCTTTATATCATCAGCAAACTTGGCTACGTTACACTCAGTCCCTTCTTCCAAGTCGTTAATATAGATTGTAAATAGTTGGGGTCCCAGCACTGATCCCTGCGGCACCCCACTAGTTACTGATTGCCAACTCGAGAATTAACCATTTATCCCGACTCTCCAAGAAGTGGAGCGCTAAATCAAGGACTGCACTTCCTTCTTGGTGCGCAATGGGCAGCCGATGGGGAGGAGACTTCAGCAGCATTGCACACTGGACCGTACAGCGCTGCCGCATTCATAGAAACATAGAACATAGAAACATAGAAATTTACAGCCCATTGTGTCTGCGCCGGCCGACAAAGAGCCGCACGGCCCTTCGTCAACAGCCCTAAATGTTACATACAAACCCATGAACAGTGACGAAAAAGCAAAGAGCACCCAGCCCAAGCAGTCCGCCTCACACCACTGCAGCACCCCTTATACTGAAAACATCTACACTCCACCCCAACAGGAGCCATGTGATCTCCTGGGAGAGGCAAAAACCAGATAAAAACCCAGGCCAATTTAGGGAGAAAAAATCTGGGAAAATTCCTCTCTGACCCATCCAGGCGATCGAAACTAGTCCAGGAGATCACCCTGGTCATATTGTATTCCTTGCAGTACTTACCATTATATCTGTGCCGACCAACAAAAGGTCACTCAGTCTAGTCCCAATTACCAGCTCTAGGTCCATAACCCTGCAGGTTACGGCACTTTAAGTGCCCATCCATCCATCTCTTAAAAGTGGTGAGGGTTTCTGCACCCCCTCAAATCCCCTCTAAACCTTCCACTAACCATCTTAAAACTATGCCCCCTCGTAATAGTCCCCTCCACCAATGGAAATAGACCCTTACTATCCACTATGTCCAGGCCCCTCAATATTTTGTACACCTCGACCTCCTTTGTTCCAATGAGAACAAACCCAGCCTATCCAATCTATCCTCATAACTAAGATTCTCCATTCCAGGCAGCATGCTAGTAAGTCTCCTCTGCACCCTCTCTAGTGCAATCACGTCCTTCCTATAATACGGCGACCAGAACTGCACGCAGTACTCCAGCTGTGGCCTAACCAAAGTATTATACAATTTAAGCATAACCTCCCTGCTCTTATATTCTATGCCTTGGCCAATAAAGGCAAGCATTCCGTATGCCTTCTTAACCACCTTATCCACCTGGCCTGCTACTTTCAGGGCCAAGCACTCCAAGGTCCCTTTGTTCATCTACACTATTAAGTGGCCTACCGCTTTTAGATGTGTATACTGTTTCCTTATTAGCCCTTCCAAAGTGCATCACCTCACACTTCTCTGAATTAAATTCCATTTGCCACTGCTCTGCCTACCTGACCAGTAGATTGATAGCCTCCTGCCCATGACTTTCCTCTTCATTATCAACCACACAGCCAATTTTAGTATCGTCTGCAAACTTCTTAATCATTCTTCCTATATTCAAATTTAAATCGTTGATATATACCACAAAAAGCAGGGGACCCAGTACTGAGCCCTGTGGAATCCCACTGGAAACATCCTTCCAGTCACAAAAACATCCATCAATCATTACCCTTTGCTTCCTACCTCCAAGCCAATTTTGGATCCAACTTGCCACTTTGCCCTGGATCCCATGACCTTTATGACCAATCTACCATGTGGGACCTTATCAAAAGCCTCGCTAAAGTCCATATATATTACATCGTATGCATTACCCTCACCGACCACCTTGGTTACCTCCTCAAAAAATTCAATCAGGTTAGTCAAACACGATCTTCCCTTAACAAACCCATGCTGACTGTCCCTAATTAATCCTTGCCTATCCAAATGCAGATTTATCCTGTCTTTCAGGATTTTTTACAATAATTTTCCCACCACTGATGTTAGGTTGACAGGCCTATCAATGGCTCCTTCCGTCCCTTAAAGGGAAGGGCCATTGCTGCAGGCTCTGCAATATAAAAGGCACCGATCTGGACCACCAAGGCAGCTGCGATCCCATGGGATGAGCCCGGCAACGAAGCAGAGTGCCGGGCTGACTGATCACGGGCAGGAACCCGCGAAAAAAACAGCAACAAGTAAGGTCATTTTTTTTTACTTACCTCGGCCACCTCTCCCAGGGGGCGGAAGTCAATTTTGGATCCGGGGCGCTACTGGGGTGATGCGCACGGCGATGACATTCTGATCTTCAGGCGAAGGTGATCGGGGCGCAATGCCATAGCACTGCTGCAAAACGCCCGCCCATTTGGCATGAGTCGATATCATCGCCGCGCCCGGTCACAAAGCCATTTGCGTCCTGTCAGCGCTCCCCCCCTCCCCGGGGCACTAACCAGAGGTGCAAAGGCACCCAATGTCTCCCCCATAGTCTCTAGCACCGGTTTCCTGGGTCTCGGGAAACTGACCAGGGAAAAGGAGGGGCGACTGAGCAGCAGTTCAGGTGGGTATTTAAACTTTGTGATTGCCACATCTGAATAAAAGCTCAGTTATTGCAGCTAGTGTGTCAGTTCCCCCGGCAAATGTGTGGCAGAGAGTGTTTGTGTGGACCGAGCTTTTTCTCAACATTGGAACCTTTCAAACTGACGTGATCAGGATGGGAGGCACGTTGGATGTGTCTAATGTACCTCAGAAGAGGAAGACCATCACCATCCACGGCAGCGAAGACATGCTGTGGTGGGATTAGTCATTAGTCATCAATCATCAACAAAGTGACAGTGTTAACAAGCGGCACTTACTCACCAATAACCTGCTCATCAATGCCCAGTTTGGGTTCCGCCAGGACCACTCGGCTCCAGACCTCATTACAGCCTTGGTCCAAACATGGACAAAAGAGCTGAATTCCAGAGATGAAGTGAGAGTGACTGCCCTTGACATCAAGGCAGCATTTTACCGAGTGTGGCATCAAGGAGCCCTAGTAAAATTGAAGTCAATGGGAATCAGGGGAAAACTCTCCACTGGCTGGAGTCATACCGAGCACAAAGGAAGAGGGTTGTGGTGGTTGGAGGTCAATCATCTCAGCCCCAGAACGTCGCTACAAGAATTCCTCAGGGCAGTGTCCTAGGACCAACCATCTTCAGCTGCTTCATCAATGACCTTCCCTCCATCATAAGGTCAGAAGTGGGGATGTTCGCTGATGATTGCACAGTGTTCAGTTCCATTCACAACTCCTCAGAAAATAAAGCATGCAGCAAGACCTAGACGACATTCAGGCTTGGGCTGATAAGTGACAAGTAACATTTGCGCCACACAAGTGCCAGGCAATGACCATCTCCAACAAGTGGGCGTCTAACCATCACCCATTGATATTCAACGGCATTACCATCACCAAATCCCCCACCATCAATAACCTGGGGGTCACCATTGACCAGAAACTTAACTGGACCAGCCACATAAATACTGTGGCAACAAGAGCAGGTCAGAGGCTGGGTATTGTGCAGCGAGTGTCTCACCTCCTGACTCCCCAAACCCTTTCCACCATCTACAAGGCACAAGTCAGGAGTGTGATGGAATACTCTCCACTTGTCTAGATGAGTGCAGCTTCAACAACACTCAAGAAGCTCGACACCATTCAGGACAAAGCAGCCCACTTGATTGGCACCCCATTCACCACCTTAAACATTCACACCCTCCAACACCGTTGCACCGTGGCTGCAGCGTGTACCATCTACAAGATGCACTGCAGCAACTCTTCTTCAGTAGCACCTCCCAAACCCGCGACCTCTACCATCTAGAAGGACAAGGGCAGCAGGCGTATGGGAACACCACCACCTCCAAGTTCCCCTCGAAGTCACACAACATCCTGACTTGGAAATGTATCGCCGTTCCTTCAGTGTCGCTGGGTCAAAATCCTGGAACTCCCTCCCTAACAGCACTGTGGGAGTACCTTCACCACACGGACTGCAGCGGTTCAATCAGGCGGCTCACCACCACCTTCTCAAGGGCAATTGGGGATGGGCAATAAATGCTGGCTTTGCCTGCGACGTCCATATCCCGAATAATAAAAAAAAATGTACAGGGTGCCACGGCATGCACACGGCAATCTGATCACCGCCACAGCAACCGACAACAACTACTTGTATTTATATAGTGCCTTTAATGTAGTAAAACGTCCCAGGGTGCTTCACAGGAGCGTTATAAGACAAACATTTGACACTGAGCCACATAAGAAATTAGGGCAGGTGACCAAAAGCTTGGTCAAAGAGGTAGGTTTTAAGGAGTGTCTTAAAGGAGGAAAGAGAGATAGAGAGGCGGAGAAGTTTAGGGAGGGAGTTCCAGAACTTAGGGCCCAGGCAGCTGAAGGCACGGCCACCGATGGTTGAGCGATTGTAATCAGGGATGCTCAAGAGGGCAGAATTTGAGGAGTGCAGACATCTTGGGCAGTTGTGAGGCTGAAATAGATTACAGAGATAGGGAGGGGCGAGGCCATGGAGGGATTTGTAAACAAGGATGAGAATTTTGAAATTGAGACATTGCTTAACCGGAAGTCAATGTAGGTCAGCGAGCACAGGGGTAATGTGTGATCGGGACTTGGTGCGAGTTAAGACACGGGCCACTTAGTTTTGGATGACTTCAAGTTAACATACGGTAGAATGTGAGAGATCAGCCAAGAGTGCATTGGAATAGTCAAGTCTAGAGGTAACAAAGGCATGGATTAGGGTTTCAGCAGCAGATGAGCTGAGACAGGGGCGGAGACGGGCAATGTTATGGAGGTGGAAATAGGCGGTTTTAGTTATGCCGCGAATATGTGGCCGGAAGCTCATTTCAGGGTCAAACACCAAGGTTGCAAGCGGTCTGGTTCAGCCTCAGACAGATGTGAGGGAGAGGGATGGAGTCGGTGGCTGGGGAACTCAGATTGTGGCGGGGACCCAAGACAGTGCGCTGGATTTTAGGCTTTTCTGTTTTTGTGGCGAAAACGGAGGAGGGACGGGAAAGTTACCGACCGGGAATAGTTTGCGCTTTGGTAAGGAATATTCGCCATCTGGACCCTGCGCCAAGGTGCACAGCACGAAGGGAGGCATTGTACAACCTTCACGGCTCAAAAATGGGAAACTCGCAAACTAAAGTGCCGGCTGTGTGAGCTCCGAGAGAAGCCTTGGGGGGGGAGGGGGGGAAAAGCTTAATAAAACCCCACAAAAACATTCCCAAAACATTGCCCACGCCACCACAATACAAATCGCTAAAAGAATTAAAAGAACAAACACTCGCATTTTACCTTCCTCACCACCGCCGGCATGGCTGGACCGCTCTGGTTTCCCAGGCAGTTATCGCGGGCCGCAATTCCAGACGTATGGATCGGGTTCGAGTCAAAACTTGGACGGTGTCGCAACGAGAGGCGTTGCACACCCGGCGCAGCTCTTCCCGGCGGTGCTGCCAAGCACCGTCGCAAAACCCAACCGGCGGATCGTGACCGGATGCAGGAGATCGCGCCGCCCCACTTCACGACACTCCGAGGCAAAACCAGGAGCGCAAAGCACCGGAAAATCCAGCCCAATGGCTTTGGGTGTCCCAATACTTAATTGGAGAAAATTACTGCTCATCCAGTACTGGATGTCAGGCAAGCAGCCGGACAAGTTCGAGACCGTGGAGGGTTCGGAGAGAAGTGGTGGTGAAGTAGAGCTGGTTGTCATCAGCGTACATGTGGAAACTAAGGCCGTGTTTTTAACCAAGAGTTTTTATCAACCGCTGGTGATATTTGTCCATCAATGCATAGCTGGTGTGCAACCACTCGACGAAGTTCAAGCAAGTGTGTGCCCAGCATTCCAGACCTTGTCAGTCCAGGAAGCAGACTTAAGGGCTGGCTCCTCGGCATGCTGAAGATGTGGTCAGAAGCCGAGATAGGTTTGGAGGCGCCCTTCAGTTCCAGTGAAGGTCTCCGGAATGATAGTGGTGTGCTGCGTCCTAGACAACATTGTGCAGCAGAGAGGATTACAGGCAGAGCAGGACGATGAGGCTCATCACTCGTCTTCAGATGAGGAGGACATAGAGAAGGAGGAGGAATATGAAGACAGGGCACCCATCGCCAGACCAGCCATGTAGATGCCAGGGACGCCCTAATAGCTCGAAGGTTTAACGAGAGATGACTCACACAGGAAAACATCACAAATGGAATCCTCCGGCCTGTTCCCATCACCAGCATTCCCCTCCCTTTGCGCTAAACCATCCTTCAGCCAGCCACTCACCCGCTCATTGCACATCCACCCTCTGGGTCCCATCAAATATTGACATTTATCATGTAACAAGTAAAAGGGTGAGTTGGCACTCAGGATGTACGAATGGGCAAGACGTGGAAGTGGTGCTAACAACAAATCTTATGTGTTATAAGAAAAGAAAACTTAACACCCATGTGCATCATCATCATCATAGGCAGTCCCTTGAAGTCGATGATGACTTGCTTCCACACTAGAAATGAGTTCTCAGGTGACTGATGAGACCAATGTGGGACCTACAGTCTCTGTCACAGATGGGACAGATGGTGGTTGGAGGGACGGGTGGGTGGGGGGCCTGGGTTGCCGTGCGCTCCTTCCGCTGTTTGCGCTTGGCTTCCGCATGCTCCTGGCGATGAGACTCGAGGTGTTCAGTGCCTTCCTGGATGCTTTTCCTCCACTTTGAACGGTCTTGGGCTAGGGATTCTCAGGTGTTGGTGGGGATGTTATATTTTTTCAAGGAGACTTTGAGGATGTCCTTGAAGCATTTCCTCTGGCCACCTGGGGCTCGCTTGCCATGTCGAAGCTCAGAGTAGCACGCTTGTTTTGGAAGACTCGTATCGGACATGCGGACGAAGTGGCCCGTCCAACAGAGCTGATTGAGCGTGGTCAATGCTTCAATGCTGGGGATGTTGGCCTGAGCGAGAACATTAACATTGGTGCGTCTATCCTGTCATTTGCAGGATCTTGTGGAGGCAGCGCTGATGGTACTTCTCTAGTATTTTGAGGTGCCTGCTGTACATAGTCCATGTCTCTGAGCCATATAGGAGGGCGGGTATCACTACTGCTCTGTAGACCATGAGCTTGGTGCCGGGTTTGAGGTCCTGGTCTTCAAACACTTTTTTCCTCAGGCGATCGAAGGCTGCATTGGCGCACTGGAGGCGGTCGGAGTTGGACCTTGTCATCAATGTCTCCCCTTGTTGACAGTAGGCTCCCAAGGTATGGAAAATGGTCCACATTGTCTAGGCCTTGTTGTGGATTTTGATAACCGGGTGACAGTGCTGTGTGAAGGGGACAGGTTAGTAGAGGACCTTTGTCTTATGGATGTTTAGTGTAAGGCCCATGCTCTCGTACGCCTCGATGAAGGTGTTGACGATGGCTTGGAGTTCGGACTCCGATTGTGCGCAGACGCAAGCATCGTCTGAGTACTGTAGTTCAATGACAGAGGATGGGACGACCTTGGATCTGACCTGGAGGTGGCGGAGGTTGAACAGATTCCCGTTTGTTCTGTGGATTAGCTCCACTCCAGCCGGGAGCTTGCTGATGGTGAGATGGAGCATTGCAGCGAGGAAGATGGAGAAGAGCGTTGGTGCGATGACACAGCCCTGCTTGACCCTGGTCTGAACGTGGAATGGGTCTATGGTGGATCCGTTGATCAGGATCACGGCTTGCACGTCATCATGGAGCAGGTGGTGAATGGTGACAAATTTTTGGAGGCAGCCGAACCTGAGGAGGACGCTCCATAATCCCTCATGGTTGACAGTTTTGAAGGCTTTTGTGAGGTCGAAGAAGGCATGTACAGGGGTTGGTGCTGTTCCCTGAATTTCTCTTGTATCTACCGCGCGGTCCTTAGTGGGCGGAATCCGCATTGCGACTCTGGGAGGAGCTCTTCAGCCACAGGGAGAAGGCGATTCAGGAGGATTCTTGCGATGACTTTCCTGGTGGTCAACAGCAGGGAGATTCCTCTGTAGTTACCGCAGTCAGACAACCTATCATTTTGTCAAACACCCATGTGCATACCCTTGGTAAATTACAATTTCTTCAACTTACGCTTCCTACCACTCCTACATGGTGCATCCTGTGTGGATTGAACAGAGGTCGAGGCAGGCTGCTCACATCCCTGCCTTGACTGCTGAGAATCCTATGGCCTCTGGGTTTTAGAGCCCGAGGGCTCCGCCAAAGACTGCTCCACCTGCACCTGTGCAGGGGCAGACTCTGCCATCGGGAGAGGAGGCAACATGTCAGGTACTGGCTGAGCGGGGGAAGGGGCAATGGGTGAGAAGTGGGAGCGCTTTGAGTGGGGTTCCCATTTCCATGTCCCCTTTCGCCATCATCCCTCTCCTGGGCCAGTGCCACATCACTCCTATCACTCTGCTGCAGACCAGCTTAGTGACGATCAGTGACGCGTTGTAAGGCCACGGATAAAGTATCTGTTATCCTGTTTAAGGAGGCAGACACATTGGCATACAAAGTCTGCACGGATCTGGATACATGGACTCATTTGAGAGCCGTGCTAGCACCTCCATGGAGACGGCACTCTCTCCATGCCAGACAATCTCGCAATTCTCTGCTTCACCTTGTGTTCGTGTTGAATTGCCCCATCCTCGCAGCTATTGTGGAGATTGTGCGTGCCATGTCTGTCAGTACCTGACTAAGGTGCTGATGCATCTCTAGCATTCTCCTTCTCAAAGACAGCCCCCGGGGCTCAGCATCTGTGTCTGGCTGAGCAGAGCTTGCAGAGCATTGCACCCCCAACGCGACTCTCCACAGCTGTCCCTGACACTCTCTGCTCCTGCTCACTTGTGAGGTGTGAATGACCAGGTGAAAACTCAACTAACTGTCTAAATGGAGCCACCACAGTGCGAGTATCTGCGCTGGTGCAGGGCTGCAGGTCCTGTAATGTTGCACCTTCAGAAGATATGAGTACCTCTGAGGAACCGTCCTCATGGGTGTCCAGCAACACTTGCTGTATGTGTGAAGACCCCTGGAAGACAAAAGAAAGGGATATGAATTAGTTGTGGCAAAATCACAATCTTGACAATCAGTCTTCTCATAGTTCAGTCATATACAAGGCATCGTGGCAACACCCTTGCTCCAAGCACTGGCACCTGCTCGACTATGTCATCGTCCGAGCCAGGGATCGCAAGGATGTGTGCATCACTCGCGCCATGACAGGAGCCGACGCTACTGGATGGACCACCGCCTAATCAGATCCATCATTGACATCAACATAGCCCCAAAGCAGAAGCAGTGTCACAAAAAAGTCAATGCATGGGGCACTTAAGGACCCAGCTAAGAGAGCCCTTTACAGTCAGCGCCTCACAGCTAACCTGCTGTGCCTTGATGACCCCCGAGACGCAGAATGCCCACAGCGCTTGGTCTGCCCTCCAGGCCTCCATAACCTCTGCAAGGAGATGCTCGGTCACTCAACCAGGAAACACCAGGACTGGTTTGATGAGAATGATCAGGTGATTCAAGGACAGCAAGCACAGGGCATTTCTGAGCCTTAAACAGCAACCCAACTCGGGAGCAGCTGTCATGTATCTTACATTATGATATATATAACTGTATCCTAACATGCTGTACATGACTGTAATAAGATATGACCTGTAACCACCAGCATACCTTACCACCAGGGGTGCACTTGCAAGAGACAGGTATATAAGGACAGGTCTCAGGCAAGTGCAGCATTCCAGAGCTGTGAAATAAAGGTGCAGGTCCAGAGTGACCTTGACTTCACTACATGCCTCGTGTGAATCTGTACTGAGGGGACAGGACTTTACAGTGGCGACGAGGGTGGGATTACAGAATCCACAGAATGGCGAACAACGGATCAGATGAAAAGTACAATGCGGTAGACAATTTGGAGGACTTTATAGAAAGGCTCCAGCAAAGCTTTGTAACCAAAGACTGGTTAGGCGACGATAAGGCAGACAAGAGAAGAGCCCATCTCTTGACCAGCTGTGGCTCGAAAACATACGCTTTAATGAAGGATCTGCTGGCACCCGAGAAACCAGCAAGCAAGTCGTTTGAAGAATTGAGCACACTGGTAAGAGACCACCTGAAGCCAGCGAGCAGCCTACACATGGCCAGACACAGGTTCTACAACTACAGACGCTGTGTGGACCAGAGCATACCCGACTTCGTGGTGGAACTTTGGAGTTTGGCTAGTTTATGTGAGTTCTCCGATGAACTGAGGAGAGAAATGCTGAGAGACTTTTTCATTGAAGAAATAGGCCACGCAGGCATATTCCGAAAGCTCATAGAGACCAAGAACCTGATCTTAGAGGCAGCAGCACTGGTTGCACAGACATTCTTGGTAGGGGAAGAAGAAACGAGGTTGATTTACAATGCAGGTACGACAACTAACGAAATAATGGAACAAGGACTTCACAGCATTTGAAAAGCTGCTACCCCCACACACAGACAAAACCGGCAGAACAGGCTTTCGACAGCAAGCAGTGGCAACAGAAGCCATCAAGGGCCACAGGAACAGCCGTTCACCCCTCATCAACCCACAATGCGAGCAATCAACTACAAACTGAGAGAAGCTCAAGAGAGATCAGCCAGACGCAGCTCATTCTTTGCAAGCAGTCTGTGCTGGAGGTGTGGGGGTGGGCAGTTGTCAAGGGAATGTCGATTTCAGCAGGCTGTTTGCAGGATCTGTGAATATACAGGGCATTTGGCCCGCATGTGCAAAAAAACGGCAGCTCGGCTGGTATACGAATCGGATGGATCGGAAAGCGGACCAGAAGACGGCGGGTCAGTACCCGGGACACCGATGTACAGTGGGTCAACATGATCAATGGCCGCTGCTCCTACGACATGGCACCTCCTATAATGATGAGGGTCCTACTCAATGGGATATCTGTCAACATGGAGCTGGATACAGGAGCGAGTCAATCTCTCATGGGCGCTCAACAATTTGAACAACTGTGGCCGCATAAAAGAGACAGACCAAAAACCACAAGGGTCGATACCAAACTAAGGACTTATACCAAAGAAATCGTAAGACCTCGGCAGCGTCATGCTCTCTGTCACACACAAAGGGACAGTGAACCGACTTCCCCTGTGGATTGTCCCCGGAGACCCCCCAGCACTGCTGGGGAGAAGCTGGCTTGCAAAACTAAACTGGAAATGGGATGATGTCCATGCCATGTCATTAGAGGAACGGACCTCCTGCTCAACAGTTATAAAGCGATTTGAACATCTCTTTCAGCCAGGTGTGGGCACTTTCAAAGGGGCCAAAGTCAAAATCTACATCACACAGGATGCTAGACCAGTCCATCACAAGGCCAGAGCTGTACCCCATGTGATGAGGGAAAAGATTGAACACGAACTAGACAGGCTTCTGCGAGAAGACATTATATCACCTGTGGAATTTAGCGACTGGGCAAGTCCCATCGTCCCAGTCATGAAGCCTGATGGATCCGTACGAATCTGTGGGGACTACAAATCTACCATAAACAGATTCTCCCTACAGGAGCAATACCCGCTGCCCAGAGCGGAGGACTTATTTACCACATTGGCTGGAGGTAAACTTTTCTCAAAATTAGACCTCACATCTGCGTATATGACACAAGAATTGACCGAGGAATCCATGCTACTCACCACCATCAACACACATCGAGGTCTTTTCATGTACAATCGATGCCCATTCGGCATCAGGTCGGCAGCTGCCATATTCCAGCACAACATGGAGAGTCTGCTCAAGTCCATCCCGGGGACGGTTGTATTTCAAGACGACATACTTATCACGGGCAGGGACACCGTCTCCCATCTCCGTAATTTGGAGGAAGTACTAAAGCGGTTGGATCGGGTAGGCCTACGAGTCAAGAAATCCAAGTGCCTGTTTCTCACACCCGAGGTTGAATTTTTGGGCAGAAGGATTGCTGCTGATGGAATCCGCCCAACAGAATCCAAAACAGAAGCAATTCGCCTGGCACCCAGGCCCCGGAATGTCTCAGAACTGTGCGCCTTTCTCGGGCTACTCAATTACTTTGGGAACTTTATGCAGAACTTAAGCACGCTGCTGGAGCCTCTCCACGTGCTACTCAGGAAGGGGTGCGATTGGTTTTGGGGGGACGCCCAGGAACGCGCCTTCAATAAGGCACGCAACCTTCTGTTTTCCAACAGTGTTTTGACTTTCTTTGACCCAGGTAAAAAGCTAGTTCTCACATGCGATGCGTCAGCATATGGGGTCGGGTGCGTTTCGCAACATGTCAATAGTGCGGGCAAATTACAATCCATAGCTTTTGCCTCCAGGTCACTTTCGCAGGCGGAGCGCGGGTACGGAATGGTAGAGAAGGAGGCGCTCGCGTGCGTGTACGGTGTCAAGAAGATGCACCAATACCTTTTTGGGGCCAAGTTCGCATTAGAAACCGACCACAAGCCCTTCACGTCCCTCCTATCCGAGAGCAAGGCAATAAACGCCAACGTCTCGGCGCGAATTCAACGGTGGGCACTCATGCTGGCGTCCTACGACTATACCATAAGGTACAGACCAGGCACAGACAACTGTGTCAACGCGCTCAGCAGGCTATCCTTGGCGACCACGGAAGGGTCTGACGAACAGGACTGTGAGATAGTCATAGCAATCAATGCCTTTGAGTCCACAGGTTCGCCCATGACGGCTCGCCAAATCAGAGCCTGGATGGCCAGCGACCCCACGTTATCCTTAGTAAAAAGATGTGTCCTAACCGGTGACTGGGCAGAGGCTTGCGATGCCTGCCCCGAGGAATTAAAACCCTTTCACAGGCGCATGCATGAGCTATCACTACAAGCAGACTGCCTGATGTGGGGCAGCCGAGTAGTCATGCCTCTGCGAGGCAGGGAGGCATTTGTCCGGGATCTCCACCGCGAGCACCCGGGGATCGTTCTCATGAAGGCCATAGCCAGACCCCACGTCTGGTGGCCTGGTATTGACGTGGACTTGGAGCTCTGCGTCCGAAGGTGCATCATTTGTGCCCAACTCAGCAATGCCCCCAGGGAGGCTCCACTGAGCCCCTGGCCCTGGCCTACCAAACCGTGGTCGCGGGTGCACGTAGACTATGCGGGCCTATTCATGGGCAAAATGTTCCTCGTAGTTGTAGATGCAGTTTCAAAGTGGATCGAATGCACCATTTTAAACTTGAGCACAACCTCCACCACTGTGGAGAGCCTCGCAACCATGTTTGCAACGCACGGAATCCCTGACATATTAGTCAGTGACAATGGTCCGTGCTTCATCAGCGCAGAATTCCAAAACTTTATAATTGACCACGGCATAAACCACGTCAAGACGGTACCGTTCAAGCCGACCTCCAACGGCCAGGCAGAGAGAGCAGTGCAAATCATTAAACAAGGCATGCTTAAAATCCAAGGACCCACGCTGCAGGGTCGCCTGTCGCGACTGCTGTTGGCATACAGATCTCGTCCGCACTCACTGACTGGGATCCCCCCCCGCGCAACTGTTGATGAAAAAGACTTTAAAAACAAGGCTCTCATTAATCCTCCCAGACAAGCACGAAATCGTTGAGTCAAAGCGCCGTAAGCTGACTGAGTATCATGACAGAAATTCGAGGGGGAGATGGAATGAGATAGGGGACAAAGTGTTTGTACTAAACTATGGCAGGGGTCCCAAATGGCTTGCAGGGACAGTAATGGGCAAGGAAGGAAACAGGTTACTGGTAGTACAAATGGCCAATGGCAAAACCTACCGGAGGCATGTAGACCAAGTCAAAAGCAGATTTACCAACAGCACTATGGAACCAGAGACAGACTACAATGTGGAACTCGCATCACACCTGGTGGACAGACAGAGGGAACAACCTGAGGAAAGGGCAATCCCAACAGACAGCCCAGGCGAGTCAACAACAATCACACCAATCGAAACAGACAGCCCAGGCGAGATACCAGCAACCACACCCAAAGAAAAACAGACACCAAGGCAAACAACTGAACCACAACTCAGACGCTCCACGCGAGAGCGTAGACCACCTGAGAGACTGAACTTATAAAGACAATAAGACCTTGGGGGAGGGTGATGTCATGTGTCTTACATTGTTATATATAACTGTATCCTAACATGCTATACATGACTGTAATAAGATATGACCTGTAACCACCAGCATACCTTACCACCGGGGGTGCACTTGCAAGAGACAGGTATATAAGGACAGGTCTCAGGCAAGTGCAGCATTCCAGAGCTGTGAAATAAAGGTGCAGGTCCAGAGTGATCTTGACTTCACTACATGCCTCGTGTGAATCTGTACTGAGGGGACAGGACTTTACACCACACTGCAGGGTCGCCTGTCGTGACTGCTGCTGGCATACAGATCTCGTCCGCACTCATTGACTGGGATCCCCCCCGCGCAACTATTGATGAAAAGGACTTTAAAAACAAGGCTCTCATTTATCCTCCCAGACATGCACGAAATTGTTGAGGCAAAACGCCGTAAGCTGAATGAGTACCATGACAGAAATTCGATGGGGAGATGGAATGAGATAGGGGACAAAGTGTTTGTACTAAACTATGGCAGGGGTCCCAAATGGCTTGCAGGGACAGTAACGGGCAAGGAAGGAAACAGGCTACTGGTATTACAAATGGACAATGGCAAAACCTGCCAGAGGCATGTAGACCAAATCAAAAGCAGATTTACCAACAACACTGCGTAACCAGAGGCAGACTACAATGTGGAACTCGCACCACACCTGGTGGACAGATAGAGGGAACAATCTGAGGAAAGGGCAATCCCAACAGACAGCCCAGGCGAGTCAACAACAATCACACCAATAGAAACAGACAGCCTAGGCGAGATACCAGCAACCACACCCAAAGAAAAACAGACACCAAGGCAAACAACTGAACCATAACTCAGACGCTCCACGCGAGAGCGTAGATCACCTGAGAGACTGAACCTATAAAGACAATAAGACCTTGGGGGAGGGTGATGTCATGTATCTTACATTATTATATATAACTGTATCCTAATATGCTATACATGACTGTAATAAGATATGACCTGTAACCACCAGCATACCTTACCACTAGGGGTGCACTTGCAAGAGACAGGTATATAAGGACAGGTCTCAGGCAAGTGCAGCATTCCCGAGCTGTGAAATAAAGGTGCAGGTCCAGAGTGACCTTGACTTCACTACATGCCTCGTGTGAATCTGTACTGAGGAGACAGGACTTTACAGCAGCAAAGCAGCATTACAGATGGCTAAATGCTAAGGTCCAACAAAAAACCCGGGACCTAAAGAACAGGTGGTGGATGGAGAAAGCACAGGAGATACAGCAGCTGGCCGACAGCCATGATTTGCGAGGATTCGTCATCGCAGACAAGGCCACATACGGACCAAACTCCCAAGGCCCCACCCCACTCCTGGCCAAGAACAGGGAAACACTCATCAAGGACACTGAGGCAGTCAGGGCCCGCTGGAAGGAACACTTCGAAGATCTCCTCAACCGAGACTCTGCCTTTGACTCGAGTGTTCTCGACTCCATTCTGCAGCATGCTACCCGCCACCACCTCAGTGAGACCCCAACACTGCACGAGGTAGAAAAGGCCATAAGACAGCTTAAAAACAACAAGGCTACGGGAGTGGATGGAATCCCTGCTGAGGCACTGAAGTATGGCGGAGAGGCACTACTGGCGTGAATACACGGCCTCATCTCTCTCATCTGGAGAGAGGAGAGCATGCCGGGAGATCTTAGAGATGCAGTGATCGTTACCATCTTTAAAAAAGGGGACAAGTCCGACTGCGGCAAGTACAGAGGAATCTCCCTGCTATCAACCACTGGGAAAGTCGTCGCTAGATTCCTCCTCAACTGTATTCTCCCTGTGGCCGAGGAGCTTCTCCCGGAGTCCCAGTACAGATTTTGTCCCCTACGGGGCACAACGAACATGATGTTTGCAGCGCGACAGCTGCAGGAAAAATGCAGGGAGCAGTATCAGCCCTTATACATGGCCTTCTTCGACCTTACAAAGGCCTTTGAACTGTCAACCGTGAGGGTCTATGGCACGTCCTCCTCCGTTTCGGATGCCGCCAAAAGTACATCACCATCCTCCGCCTGCTCCACGATGATATGCAAGCCATGATCCTTACCAACGGATCCATCACAGATCCAATTCATGTCCGGACCGGGGTCAAGCAGGGCTGCGTCATCGCCCCAACCCTCTTCTCAATCTTCCTCGCTGCCATGCTCCACCTCACAGTTGATAAGCTCCCCGCCAGAGTGGAGCTAAACTACAGAACCAGTGAGAAGCTGTTCAATCTTCGCCATCTCCAGGCCAAGTCCAAGACCACTCCAACCTTTGTCGCGAGCTACAGTACACGGACAATGCCTTCGGCTGCCTGAGGAAAAGAGTGTTTGAAGACCAGGCCCTCAAAACTGTCACCAAGCTCATGGTCTACAGGGCTGTAGTAATACCCGCCCTCCTGTATGGCTCAGAGACATGGACCATGTACAGTAGACACCTCAAGTCGCTGGAGAAATACCACCAGTGATGTCTCCGCAAGATTCTGCAAATCCACTGGGAGAATAGACGCACCAACATTAGCGTCCTCATCCAGACCAACATCCCCAGCATCGAAGCACTGACCACACTTGATCAGCTCTGCTGGGCAGGCCACATAGTTCGCATGCCAAACACGAGACTCCCAAAGCAAGCGCTGTTTCGGAACTCATCCACAGCAAACGAGCCAAAGCGGGCAGAGGAAACGTTACAAGGACACCCTCAAAGCCTCCCTGATAAAGTGCGACATCCGCACTGACACCTGGGAGTCCTTGGCCATAGACCGCCCTAAGTGGAGGAAGTGCATTCGGGAGGGCACTGATCTCGAGTCTCATCGCCGAGCGCATGCAGAAATCAAGTGCAGGCAGCGGAAGGAGCGTGCAGCAAACCAGGCTCCCTGCCCACCCTTTCCCTCAACGACTATCTGTCCCACCTGTGACAGAAACTGTGGTTCTCGTATTGGACTGTACAGCCACCTAAGAACTCATGCTAAGAATGGAAGCAAGTCTTCCTCAATCCCGAGGGACTGCCTATGATGATGATGATGATGAGTTCAGTCATTGATTAAATAGTCAGCATGTGTGTGTCAAGAGATATTTGTCATTCTGTCATATATGATATATGTGAGCTTCTTGTCTCTCCATCTCCGCCCAGAAGAGGCGAGGACCCGGGGCAGCACGGGCCAGCCCACACTGCGATCTATGGATAGTAGGATCGTGTGTGTGCACTAGGTCCGTGCAGCAGAGCTTGGTCTCCAGTCGTCTTGGTTGACCCTCGCCATTGGACCAAGACCTAGCTCTGTCAAGCCCGTGTAGTGGCTGGTGTGCAACGGCCACCCCATGTTAAAATAATTCATGCACAGGTATCTTCCACCCTTCAGTATGTAGTTCAGGACCTAAAATGTCAGGTCTCTCATTGAAACACCTGTGAACTCATCCCTTTTTGGTGTGGAAGCAAGTCATCCTCAATCCGAGGGACTGCCTAATACTATAATACCATTTCTGACTGAGAGAGATGCTGCTGTGCTACTTATCTTCAGGACCTCCTCCTCTGGCGGCCCATCTCCAGTCCTGTCCCTCTTCCTTGCGTTTTGCGCTGTCCTCTCCTACAAATGGCAGAGTGACAGATCTATCCAAAGGATGCAGTGAGGGTGACAGTGAGACAGATGCATCACATTACATCAGGATTGGGGTGAGTGGCGGCAGGGGATGGGTAAATGGGGAAGTGATGAAGTGCATAGAAAGTGAAAGTTGAGTGGGTGAGAGGAGTGATGTGATGGAGAACACTTGGCAAGACAGAGTGGTGGGGGGCGGGGGGAGGATTGGGTTTAAACTACAGGATATAGATGAATCAGCAAAGGTACTCACTTTTCCTGACCGGATTAGGTCATTAAATCGCTTCCTGCACTGCATCCAAGAACGAGGCACATCGCTCCTGCTGCTCACCTGCTCAGCTACCTCCAACCACGCCTTCTTGGTTAGAGCCACAGGTTTCTCCCTCCCATTACTGGGGAAATGTCTGTCCCTCCTGCTCCTGACTGCACCCAGCTGTAATTCCAGGAATGCATCATTAAATCTGGAAGCTGCCCTTGCTCCCTGTGCATCCAACGTAAACACCTCCTGGCTGCTCCAATTTCCATTTCTACATTTTATCCCTTTAAATAGACCCACTGCAGAGCTTGGAGTTGCAAAACCCGGAAGTCAAAGTTTATTGTTTCAATTCAGTTGTGATCACATGAGTCCGACCCGCTGACTTGACATCTGGGTTTCGCCCACACAATTCCACCCCCACCCCCCATGCTCGGAAGCTGCCTTTATATTATTATCTTGGCCATAGAGTATAAAAGCAAGGGCGTTATGCCAAACCTTTATAAATCGCTGGTTATAAATTGCAGTATTGTGTCCAATTCTGGGCACCACACTTTAGTAAGGATGTCAAGGCCTTGGAGAGGGTGCAGAGATTTACTAGGATGGGACCGGGGATGAGAGAATTCAGTTATGTGGAGAGACTGGAGAAGCTGGTTGGGCCAAATGGCCTGTTTCTGTGTATTCTATGCAAGCTGGGACTGTTCTCCTGAGAGCAGAGAAGGTTAATGGGAGACTTACAATCAAAGAATGGTTACAGCTCAGAAGGAGGCCATTCGGCCCGTCGAGCCCTTGCCGGCTCTCTGCAAGAGCACTTCAGCCAGTCCTACTCCCCCGCCCTTTCCCCGAAGCCCTTCAAATTTTTTCCACCAGGTACTTATCTAATTCCCTTTGGAAAGCCGCGATTGAATCTTGCTCCACCCCCTCTCAAACAGTGCATTCCAGATACTAACTACTCGTTGCGTAAACAAAATTCCCCTCATGTCGCCTTTGGTTCTTCCGCCAATCATCTTAAATCTGTGTCCTCTGGTTCTCGACCTTCCACCAATGGGAACAGTTTCTCTCTCTCTACTCTGCCTAGACGCCTCATGATTTTGAACACCTCTATCAAATCTCCTCTCAACCTTCTTTGCTCTAAGGAGAACAACTCCAGCTTCTCCAGTCCATCCACGTAACTAAAGTCCCTCATCCCTGGAACCATTCATATAAATCTTTTCTGCACCCTCGCTAAGGCCTTCTAAAGTGCAGTGCCCAGAATTGGACACAATACTCCAGTGTTTTATAAAGGTTCATCAAAACTTCTTTGCTTTTGTACTCTCTGCCTCTATTTATGAAGCCCAGGATTCCGTATGTTTTTTTAATCACTTTGTCAACCTGCCCTGCCACTTTCAACGATTTGTGCACATATACCCCCAGGTCTCTCTCTTCCTGCACCCCCTTTAGAATTGTGCCCTTTAGTTTATATTGCCTCTCCTCGTTCTTCCTACCAAAATGTATCACTTCATACTTTTCTGCGTTAAATTTAATCTGCCACGTATCCGCCCATTCCACCAACCTGTCCTCTTGAAGTCTATCACTATCTTCCTCACTGTTCACTATACTTCCAAGTTTTGTTTTATCTGCAAATTTTGAAATAGTACGCTGTACACACAAGTCCACATCATTAATCTATATCAAAAAAAGCAGTGGTCCTAGTACCGAGCCCTGGGGAACACCACTGTATACCTTCCTCCAGATTGAAAAACAACCAATCACCACTACTCTCTGTTTCCTGTCACTGAGCCAATTCCATATCCATGCTGCCACTGTCCCTTTTATTCCATGGGCTTCAACTTTGCTGGCAAGCCTATTATGTGGCACTTTATCAAACGCCGTTGGAAATCCATATACACCACTTTAACGGCACTGCCCTCACCAACCTTCTCTGTTACCTCATCAAAAAACTCAATCAAATTAAGTAAACATAATTTGCTTTTGACAAATCCGTGCTGGCTTTTCTTAATTAATCCACACTTGTCCAAGTGACTGTTAATTTTGTCCTGAATTATCGTTTCTAAAAGCTTCCCCACTACCGTGGTTAAACTGACTTGCCTATAGTTGTTGGGTTTATCCTTACAGCCTTTTTTGAACAAGGGTGTAACATTTGCAATTCTCCTTGATAGAGATGTTCAAAATTATAAAGGGCTTCAATAGAGTAAATAAAGAAGAACTGCTTCCACTGGTGGGTGGGACATAAGAACGTAAGAAATAGGAGCAGGAGTAGGCCATACAGCCCCTCGAGCCTGCTCCGCCATTTAATACGATCATGGCTGATCGGATCATGGACTCAGGTCCACCTCCCTGCCAGCTCCCCATAACCCCTTATTCTCCCATCGGTTAAGAAACTGTCTATCTCTGACTTAAATTTATTCAATGACCCAACTTCCAAAGTTCTCTGAGGCAGCGAATTCCACAGATTTACAACCCTCCGAGAGAAGAAATTCCTCCTCGTCTCAGTTTTAAATGGGCGGCCCCTTATTCTAAGATCATGCCCTCTAGTTGTAGTCTCCCCCATCAGTGGAAACATCCTCTCTGCATCCACCCTGGCAAGCCCCCTCATAATCTTATACGTTTCGATAAGATCACCTCTCATTCTTCTGAATTCCAATGAGTAGAGGCTCAACCTACTCAACCTTTCCTCATAAGTCAACCCCCCTCATCTCCGGAATCAACCTTGTGAACCTTCTCTGAATTGCCTCCAAAGCAAGTATATCCTTTCGTAAATATGGAAACCAAAACTGAACGCAGTATTCCAGGTGTGACCTCACCAATACCCTGTATAACTGTAGCAAGACTTCCCTGCTTTTATACTCCATCCCCTTTGCAATAAAGGCAAGATTCCATTGGCCTTCCTGATTACTTGCTGTAACTGCATACTATCCTTTTGTGTTTCATGCACAAGTACCCCCAGGTCCTGCTGTACTGTGGCACTTTGCAATTTGGACGGTAACCAGAGGACACATTATGAAGATCATTGGCAAAAGAAGCAAAGGGGAGATGAGCAGAATGATTTTTGAACACAGCGACCTGTTATGACCTGGTGTGCACTGTTTGAAAGGATGGTGCAAGCAAAATCAATAATAACTTTCAAAAGGAATTGGATATATATTTGAAAAAATAAATTGCAGGGCTATGGAGAAAAAGCAGGGGAGTGGGACTAATTTATAGCTCTATTGATCCAGATGCTGTGGTTCAGCTGTGCTTACACCGGATGTTTAAGGGTTGAAGCGATTTGATTGTTCTTCCATCCCTGGTGTTTGATTGGGTTTGGGAGTGAGGGGCATCTACCTACTGATGATCCTATTGGTTGGTGTCACTGGCCTTGCCTGTCCGTGAGTACCCACATGTTCAGTCTCCAGTGGGTAGGAGCCCATGTACAGAACTGCCCTAACTTGGCAGCTGCTGCTGGCCTGCTTTCTCCTCAAAGTATGCCCCAGCAATCTCTCTTGAAGAATCACTCGATCCTCTACTGCAGGACTTGAGTGTTTATTGCATTGTGGTACGCAGTTGCCAGCTTTGGAAGAGTTTTTAACAAGGAGCCCAGCTCCTGTTTGATAAACTCCACTACTGATGGAAATAAATGACCTTTTTTTATGGAAAGTTTTTTCTCAATATTATTTCATTCAGCAGTTAAGCATTCCATACCTGGCGTGCTTGATGCTGACACTAAAAGGCCAATGTAATGTTTGTATCTGTCAGTATGCTCACAGGTTGGTTCAGCTGTTGAATTATGAGTGGCTTAGCTAGTCACGTGATGTTCACAAGACTCAATAAAACCCCAGCCAGTTGAGTTCAGGGGGTCCATGATGAGGCAGGTGGCTATGAGCCTGGCGGATGAACTGGTAATGTGTAGAGTGATTGTTAAAACTTTGCTAATAAACCAACTAGTTCTTAATAGCAATGTGTTGCCATGAATTCTTAAGCAAAGAACTGTAATGTAAGCAAATACATTACAGTCGACTTTAACTTTTGGCAGAGTTTTGGATGAGTTCAAGAGTTCAAGTTTACGCAGAGTGCAAGGTTGGAGGCTGGCCAGGAGGGATTCGAATAGTAGAGTTTGGAGGTAAGAAAGGAATGGATGAGGGTTTCTGCAGCAGGTGTTGCAGAGACGGGCGATGTGACGTAGGTGAAAGTAGGCGGTGAATTGGATATGGGGCCGGAAGGTGATCTCGGGGTCAAATAAGACACTGAGGTTGCGAACGGTCTGGTTCAGCCTCAGATAGTGGCCAGGGAGAAGGACGAAGTCAGTGGCTTGGCATTGGAGTTTGCGGTCTGGACCAAAGACAATGGGCTCAATTTTGCCCAAAGCCATTTTTTGGAATATTGCCAGAGTTATGCCCGTTTTTCTAGACCACAACTGCTCCAAAAATAAATGTGCTAAGTTTTCCCCGCTCTATTTTTAAAAATTGGCGGCGCGCAGCCTATTCTGTAACCTCGGTGAGTGGAGCCAAATATCTGCGCCAAAAAAACGATGCTGCTCCTTCTGCGCATGAGACGTGATGTGCGATAAGTGTTGGGTCAACAGGTAACTTTGGACCGATGGTTCCCAAAGCTCTCCACCACTGGGCTTTTCCTCACGTCATGTCTGGGTCTGTTGTAGACCAACTCATAGAGATTGGTTACTGCGATTAGTCAACATCTCCATTATCGTTGTGTCGCGCGACTACCAGGATGCTAGAGGAGAACTCGATGGACCTTGGGTCTTTTTATGTCTGGAAATTCCTGTTACTGTAAAATTGTGTTCGAAGTTGATGGAGATGAAAAGAGTGCAGTGTTCACTGGCAGAACACTGGGGGAAACATCCCGGGAGAAAAAGTTAACAAACTCGTTCTTTACCCAGAGGGTGGTGAGAAAATGGAGTGGTTGAGGAAAGTAGTAGCGATGCATTGAGAGGAAGCTAGGTAAGTACATGAGGGGGAAAGGGCTGATGGGTGAGATGAAGATGAGTGGGAGGAGGCTGGTGCAGGGCATACACACTGGCATAGACTCGTGGGCCGAATGGCCTGATTCAGTGCTGTATTTTCTATGGAATGCAACCCTGCACCAGTCAGTCAAGTCACGCTAGCACTCTAAGCTGGCACACAACGGCCACTTGGGAAAGATACAAGAGGGTTGGAGGAGGCGCAAAACCATCATATCCCAGAAGAACTCACCACATTTGCAGAGGGGCTGAAAGGTTGGCACGGGAACATCATTGAAGGAGTGAACGAAAGAGAGAGAGAGAGAGAGAGAGAGGGAGAGACTTACTGCGCCAGTCAGAAAAAGGGAAAAGGGAACTTGACATCATGGCTGTGGAACAAGTGGCAACTGAAATGTAACAAGTAGGAAAGGTTTTCTGCTGCTGATCCAGCGAGTTTGCCCTGTGTGAGACATGATACCTGTAATAGGTTGCCAAATGCAAGGTTGTAATATAGAGCTCCCCCTAGTGGACTACTGCTCCACCTAGTGACAATTGTGGTAATGCAACTACTCATGTAAATACAATAAAAGGATCATGTGACAAGGTCACATGACAAGTTCCTGTAGAGCCATTTTGAGTGTGTTTGTGATGACTGATGTTCCTACACAGGCACATTAGCAGGGCCCAGGTACAGCGGAGAAGCAGGAAGGTCAAGGCGGATGAGCGGTGAGCGATCGTAGCGGATGTGCGGCGAATATTTTTATGACGGCGTAGCGGCGAGAGATCGTGATGGAGGAACGATGAGAGATCGTGGCGGAGGTGCGGCATATGTTTGTGACGGAGGAGCGGCGAATGAAGATACGGGGCCCAGAAGCGGCGAGGGCCCAGGAGCAGCACTGGCCAGCCCACACTGCGATGTGTGTGCGCACTAGGTCCATGCAGCAGAGCAGGTCTCCAGTCGTCCTGGTTAACCCTTGCCACTGGATAAAGGCCTAGCTCTGTCAAACCCGTGTCATAGGTGATGTGCAACGGTCACCACACATTAAAAAAATCCACGCACAGGCATCTTCCACCCCTGGAGTTCAGGATTGCAATATCAGGTCCTTCATTGAAACATCTGTGAACTCATGTGGAAGCAAGTCATCCTCGTTTGAGGGTCCACCTATGATGATGATGCTGTTTGTGATCACGTAAAGAATATATCACAGAGGTGGGATGTTGCCGTTGGTCAGATTGGAAGATTAATCGTCAACAATTGGAATCCAGTCGACACTCGTCATCTTCAAAAAGCTGCTGCAGTAAAACTGCACCAAAGACAAACAGTATTGGTTAAAGGGGCACATCACCAAGTAATATGCCATGCGGTGTTCAACAGGCTCATCATTGGAACTGTGCAGAATGAAAACATTTGCGAGGGGATCTTATTGATGTATTTTAAGAACCTTAACAGGACAGAGACAATAAAACCAGCACAATATTCTCAGATAGGGTGGGGTGAACTTTAACCCTTAACAATGGATGGCTTCGCGCTGGGTCAGATTTAAAAAATTTTTAAATCTCAAACCCGACCCCAAGTCGCCCACTTCTGGGTTTAGCAGAGGCGGGGACAAGGGGCAGCCAGTCCACTCCCAGGAGACTTGCAGTTTAAACATTTGACTGAGGATGTTTTGCAGGTTTACCATTGGTCGGTCAGATTTCCCAGTCCTCGGGAAACCTGGCAGCCGCAGGGAGACCAGGACAGCTTTGGGGAGAGGGCCAGTACCCTGGCAGCACTGCTCGTGGGCCAGGAGGAGCAGGAGTGCTCCCACCTCCTAGCCCCCCACGCTCCCCCTCAATCGGACCTCCCACCTCCACCCCCCCCGAGTCGGGGATCAAACCATCCCCACACTCTCAGTAGCAACTTGCATGGAGTGCCCCCCACCTGACCATAAGCCAAGCCAGTCAATCAGGCTAACTCCGGGCAGGGAACCTGTGAAGGGGCAAAGTCACATGCAGGCATGTGGGGAAACCTGGACTTCGGGGTTTCCCGTCCGAAACCCACCCCGGTCAATATCGGGGCCAATGGATCAGAAAGACAAGAGAGCAGAAGTTCAGGTTTATGCAGGGAGAACCGCTTTTTTCAATAGTTGGAACAGATTTTGCTAGGAAGGGCATTTGGGATTACTGAAGGAACAGCTTGTAGTTGTAATGGGAGGAAGGCAGGGTTGGCTAATACTGATGTTGAACTACAGCCAACCTCTCATATTTATTGAGAATAAGTCAAGTGGATAGAATTGACCAGCTCATTGCAGTCATCATTTTCTGTAATATAACTTAATGGTATCACACTCGCAAATTGGAAATAAATTGGCCAAAAGGAAATGAGTGAGGGGCTCGGGGACAGGCTCTCTTGTTGACCCGTTTCCTCTTTGTGGGAAAGACCCTGGCCTGCGATCCAGGCCTCGCCTGAGTAACACGGCTGAGACAAAGTCAATGCAGTATTAAACTATGCCTTTTCTACATTGCTGCCTTGCACAGGGCCTCGCCGTCCACCGCGCTCTCCTTTGTCGTTTTTCGGGGAGTATTCTCGGGCAACTTTCCCTGTAACTTTTATTTCTTCCCTTGTCCACCCCGGTGCTAGACCAATCCTTGAGCAGGCAGAGCACGGGCTGCTCCTGAGTTACCGCCAATAATCCTACAAGTGTCAGGATTCTCGCCACTAATTCCGCTCAACCCCTCGCTGGGAGAAACGTTTGCTGCCGCTTGGTAGGCATTGCTCTCGACACAGCTCAGACCGCAGACTGAAAAAGAGACTGGAGCCACGCACCCATGTGTATTCAACTATCATTGTAACCCATGTATAAGCTGACCTAAGTTGTACACCTTGAGAACATTGACCACAAGGGGATGAACTTGTGGGAGACACTCCTAACCTGGACTTTCAGGTATAAAAGGGGAAGCTCCACCCACCTTCATCACTTGAGGTTTTGGTAATAAAGATAACTGGTCACAGAGTGACCTTCTCTCAAGTATGGGCCTCGTGTGCATTTATACTGTATAGTAAGGACATATTATTGGCGACGAGAAACTGGGATTTAAACCACGCGAGCATGGTCACTAGCAGCACAGAAGAGAGGTACTGTGTTGGTGATGATTGGGACGACTTTATTGAGAGACTACAGCAAAGTTTTGTCACTAAGGAATGGTTGGGACAGGATTCGGCCGACAAACGCAGGGCTCATCTCCTGACAGTTTGTGGATCCAAAACGTACTCCCTGATGAAGGACCTTCTAGCGCCAGAGAAGCCGGCGGACAAGACATTTGAAGAGCTCAGTAAGTTGATCGGGGAACACCTTAAACCGGCGAGCAGCATGCACATGGCGAGACACCGGTTTTACACACACCGGCGACGAGAAAGGCAAAGTGTTCCAGACTTCGTGGCAAATCTCTGGCGACTGGCAAGCCTATGTAAGTTCCCAGATGCATGCAGAGCGGAGATGCTGCGTAACATTTTTTATTGAGGGCATTGGGCACGCTGGGGTTTTCAGGAAACTGATTTGAGACCAAAGACTTGACCTTGGAAGCGGCGGCTCTGATAGCCCAGACATTTATCTCAGAGGAGGAATGATGTATGACAAAAATCTTGGTTCAAATGCGACAAACGACCAGGGAGTCAACATTGTTAACGCGGCACACAATTCTCCAGGCAGATAAGGGCAATCGGACATGCCCGAGCATGTAGTCGAACCCAAAGGGGGAATTCAACAGAGACAATGGCTAGCTGAACGGCGATTCATGCCATCGCAATGGACATTGCGGCCAGTAATGGGGCCATCAACACCTGTCAATGGTGCACTTAAGGACAGTTATAGAGACGGTCAGAGACGATCGACTGGTAATGGACCTTTTGTTTCCAACAACGGGGCCTCCAGCTCATTCTGGAGGTGTGGAGGCAAACACCCAGCCAGAGCTTGCAGGTATTAGCAATATACCTGCAGAAATTGCAACGTCAGCGGTCACTTGGTGCGTATGTGCAGGAAGACTGCAGCCAGGTTGATGTACAAGGAGGACGGGCCCGATGTAAGCCCTACGAAGCCAAATGAATACTGGGGGAAATCGCTGGAAGCAGAAGTTCAGCGAGTTCATGTGGAGCACATATACAGTTCATATACTAGGACACCACCAATAATGATGAAAGTGCTCCTCAATGGCATCCCAGTATTAATGGAGCTAGACACGGGGGCCAGCCAGTCCCTGATGAGTATCAAACAGTTCGAAAGGTTGTGGGTGTCCAAGGCCAGGAGGCCAAAATTATTACCAATTGACGCACAGCCACGGACATATACAAAGGAGATAATTCCGGTGATAGGCAGCGCCATGGTAGTCGTGACCCACAAAGATTCGGAGAACAAGTTGTCACTCTGGATTGTCCCGGGGAACAGTCCCGCACGACTGGGGAGAAGTGGGCTTGCTGTCATGAACTGGAAATGGGGCGATGTCAATGCAATTTTCTCTGTGGAGCGAGTATCATGCTCAAAGGTCCTGGACAAATTTCACTCATTATTTCAACCCGGCATCGGCACTTTCATGGGGACAAGATAGTGATTCACATAAACCCGGACGCCAAGCCAGTACACCATAAGGCCAGAGCAGTGCCGTACGTGATGCGGGAAAAGATAGAATGTAAATTGGACTGCCTGCTGAGAGAAGGCATCATCTCGCCAGTTGAATTCAGTGACTGGGTGAGCCCGATCGTGCTTGTGCTCCAGGCGGATGGGTCGGTCAGGATATGTGGCGATTACAAGGCCACCATCAATCGGGTGTCACTCCAAGACCAGTACCCGCTACCGAGAGCGGAGGACCTCTTTGCGACGCTATCTGGTGGCAAACCTTTTTCAAAATTGGACCTGACCTCAGCTGGCGAGTGACTCGAAGAAGCTGACCACCATCACGACACACAAGGGGTTGTTTGAGTATAACAGATGTCGGTTCGGAATTCGTTCGGCCGCCGCGATCTTTCAGCAAAATATGGAAAGCCTCCTCAAGTCGATTCCAAGGACGGTGGTTTTTCAAGCCGACATCCTCATCACGGGTCGCGATACTGAAGAACACCTCCACAACCTGGAGGAGGTGCTACGCAGACTGGACCGGGTAGGGCTGCGACTGAAAAAGGCGAAGTGCGTCTTCTTAGCTCCAGAAGTAGAATTCCTGGGGAGGAGGGTAGCAGCAGACGGGATCAGACCTACTGCGTCCAAAACAGAAGAGATCCAGAGAGCACCCAGACCCCGTAACACGACGGAGCTATGTTCGTTCCTGGGGCTCCTGAACTATTTTGGTAACTTTCTTCCCAAATTGAGCACGCAGTTAGAGCCGCTACATGTGCTCCTACGCAAAGATCATGATTGGGTCTGGGGGGACAGCCAGGAAAGGGCTTTTGATGGAGCATAACAAATTGCGTGCTCTAACAAACTGTTAACGTTATATGACCCGTGTAAGAAACTTGTTTTAACGTGCAATGCATCATCCTATGGGGTTGGGTGTGTATTGCAGCATGTGAATGCCAAGGGTCAGTTACAGCCAGTAGCTTATGCCTCCAGAAGTCTGTCCCAGGCAGAAAGGGGCTACGGGATGGTAGAAAAGGAAGCGCTAGCATGCGTATATGCAGTAAAAAAAAAATGCACCAGTACCTGTTTGGCAGGAAATTTGAGCTGGAGACAGATCACAAACCCCTAACGTCCCTTTTGGCCGACAACAAGGCCATAAATGCGAATGCATCGGCCCACATACAGAGTTGGGCACTCACGTTAGCCGCCTATGACTACACAATTCGGCACAGACCGGGCACTGAAAACTGTGCCGATGCACTCAGCAGGCTCCCACTGGCCACCACTGAGGGGGCAACTGAGCATGATGCTGAGATAGTCATGGCTATTGAAGCTTTTGAAAGCGAAGGCTCACCTGTGACAGCCCGCCAAATTAAAGTCTGGACAAATAAAGACCCGCTACTGTCTTTAGTTTAGAAATGTGTCCTGAATGGGGACTGGGCAGCCACGTACGGGGTACACCTTGAGGAATTTAAATCGTTTCATAGGCGCAAGGATGAACTCTCGATTCAGGCCGATTGCCTACTGTGGAGAAACCGAGTAGTCATGCCCCAGATGGGCAGAGAGGTGTTTATCAGAGAACTTCACAATGAGCACCCGGGCATTGTCATGATGAAGGCATTGCCAGGTCACACGTTTGGTGGCCAGGGATAGATACAGACCTGGAACTTTGTGTTCGCAGGTGCAACATGTGTGCTCAGCTGGGCAACGCACCCAGGGAAGCCCGCCTTAGCTCCTGGTCCTGGCCCGCCCAACCATGATCACGCATCCATGTGGACTACGCAGGTTCTTTCATGGGAAAAATATTTTTGATTGTAGTAGACGCCTACTCCAAATGGATTGAGTGTGCCATTTTAAATTCAAGCACATCCTCTGCCACGGTAGAAAGTCTACGGGCAATGTTCGCCGCCCATGGTCTACCGGATGTCTTGGTCAGCGACAATGGCCCGTGCTTCACAAGCACTGAATTCCAGGACTTCATGGCAGGCAATGGAATCAACCATGTCAGAACGGCACCATTCAAGCCGGCCTCAAACGGCCAGGCAGAACGAGCAGTGCAGATAATCAAACAGGGGATGCTCAGAATCCAAGGGGGTTCCCTACAAAGCCGCTTATCACGCCTCCTGTTGGCCAATAGATCCCGACCACACTCGCTCACAGGGGTTCCACCCGCAGAGCTGCTAATGAAAAGGACGCTCAAAACCAGGTTATCCCTTATACACCCCACTATGAAAGAAATTGTTGAGAGCAGGCGTCCGTCACAATGTGACTACCATGACAGGAATGCGAGGGCGCGATGTATTGATGTCAATGACCCTGTTTTTGTCCTTAATTAAGCTGCAGGGCCCAAATGGCTTGCAGGCACTGTGATTGCCAAGGAGGGGAATAGGGTTTTGGTAGTTAAACTTACCAATGGACAAATCTGCCGCAAACACGTGGATCAAACTAAAAGGAGGTTCAGCAACCCCATAGAAGAAGCAGAGGAAGAACACGACGTAGAGTTTACTCCACCACAGGTGACCGAACACCGGAACCAAGTGGAGGAGAGCCCAGTCACTGTGGGCAGTCCGGACAGGCCTGAGGCACCTCAAACAGCAGACACTCAGGCCAGCGCCCAACAAGCAGAGCCCAACTCAGGCGCTCTACAAGGGAGACTTAACCTGTGATCCCAATAAGACTGGGGGGGGGGGGGAGGTGATGCCATGTATTCAACTGTCACTGTAACCCATGTATAAACTGACCTAAGTTTTACACCTTGAGAACATTGACCACAAGGTGGTGAACTTGTGGGAGACACTCCTAACCTGGACTTGCAGGTATAAAAGGGGAAGTTCCACCCACCTTCATCACTTGAGGTCTTGGTAATAAAGGTAACTGGTCAGAGAGTGACCTTCTCTCAAGTATGGGCCTCGTGTGCATTGTACTGTATAGTAAGGACATATCACCCTGCACTGCCTGTTATTTATTAACTCTCGGGATAGGGGGGTCACCAGTATCTATTGCTCATTGCTAGTTGTCCTGAGAAGGCCTCCTTCATGAACCGCTGCAGCGCTTTGATTCAACTGGGGGGCTTGGTAGGCCACTTCAGAGGGCAGTTAAGAGTCAACCACATGGGCGTGGGACCGGAGTCACGTATAGGCCAGACCAGGTGAAAGATGGAAGGATATTAGTGAACCAGTTGGGCAACGACACTCCGACAGCTTCATGGTCACTTTTACCCATACCAGATTTGGTTTTTTGTTTTTAAAATTGAATTCAAATTCTCAGACTGTCATGGTTGAATTTGGAATCGTGTTCTCAGGATTACTAGTGCAATAACATAACCTGTACATTACCGTACAACCATTCACACATGACACAATTACTTATAAAAAAAACACACATCTCACACAAAGATATAGACACACCCACCAACAAATATTTATTGCTTTGTTTTGTTATTTTGTGTAAGGCTCTGGGCTGTGAAGGCACCAAGATTAAGTTGATGGACATATGCAATGGATATATAATAAAACCCCCTCACAGTTCAGAAAAATATTATACATAGAAACAGTATCATCACACATTAACACATCTCTACTGTTTCAAATTACCTTTTCACCATGTGACAAAATATGATTTAGAGGAATAAAAACAAAAAGTACTGTACTTCATCAAGAATACACAGCTTAGGGATTGCCATTAAAGAGCATTGACCCTCATATCTGTAAGTACCTGCATGTTAAAGTCCTTCACGGTTAGCATAACGACAATACAAACGTTTCTCAAAGCCTTTATTTTAACTCCTTCGGGCCATGCCCTACACCAGTGGGTCTCACTTTGTTGCTTACGCTTAATCCCCGTTAGCTGCCCCGCCGTGATCGGGGCCCTGGCGTCCATCAACAACGATGGCAGGGCTGCCCTCTGCTGGCAAAGACCCTGAACCTCGACTGCAAAGGCGCCTGGTGAACAAAACAAAAAGCAGAAAGCGAAGGCGAAGGGTCAAAGTTCGTCGGGCAGGGCGCCAAGGTTGAAATGAGTAGAAGCCATGTTGTGTGAGCAATGATCAAACGAAGCCAAGCTTGGGTGACAAAGGCTGTCGGTTGTGGGAGGAAGGGAATGCTGAGGGAGGGAAAGAGTTTCATTGTTTGAGGTGCGAGGAAAGAAAGGGTGCTGATAGGGGTGATCCAAGGTTTTGTCTTCCTGGGCCAGATGGGTGCGTACCAGGGGGCCAGATATAAAGACTAAATCCATGCCCCCCCCCATTAATTTGCTTGTATCCCAAGTTGCTGATACAAACTCAGCTTGGTATTCCGATTTGCATCTAGCCACAAAGAACTTAAAAATAGCACCTTCCAAATCTCTGCCCACAAATTTCAAGCAGCACAGACCAGCCAATCAGAAGTATAACCGCAGATAGGATCGAGAAGCTGGGACACCAGGTTAGGATTCAGTGCGATGAGCCTGGGTTTCAACCCAGTGTGGATGCAAGGGGGAGGAGGAGGGTGAGAAGAGCTACTACATCTGGCATATTTGGAGCTGGGAAGGAAGGGGAGACGAGAGGAATAGCAGAGGTAAGTAAGAAAGGTTATAGGGGAGGCTAGAGAAGGTTCACCTAACAGGCGGGCTTTCTCTTGACAGTGATTGCAAAATATACAAAAAATATATTTTTCCCCCGGCAGGAGTTTTCTCGGTATATGCAAATTGAATTCAACAAAAGCAGAAAAGAACAGTGATGCAACATTGTGCGTTGTGTGACAGTACTCTGCAGTCAAGACCATTGGCTAAATCGGATAAATGGGCCAAATTGGTTCTATAAATTTTGAAGCAAATGGTTATTTGATAAAGCAATATGCAAAGAAGTGTAACCCACTGAGAAAGCTTACAATGACACGCCTCCTTTCCCCACCCCTACAGTGACCCTGTTCTGCTTGTCCAAGCTGGGTATGGTTCACACCTTTGTGAACACAAGGTCCCTTTTAGGGTGTGGCTTGCTACGCCAGGAGTTAAAGGTAGTCACATTTTGTCTGTGTACCCCAGTGCCGTGAGAGGAAATAATAATTAAAACAGAAACAGTCCATCACTATTGGCCAAGACGGGGGTAATGTTCCTATACAATACAATGATCAAGGACATTTTTTTTCAAAACAGAGTGCCCTTTTTGTCAGCCTTCACAGGTAGTATTACAAAGATTCTTCAAAATATATATCTAAAAGAAAAACCCCAAATCCTATTGACATATCGTGGCTTCCTAGTTTAAACACTAAAAATGTTAAAAGGAAAACACAACACAGACAGCAAACCAAGAGGTGAATGACTTGTAATCACCTGTGACCAGCAAACGATCCCAGGGTAGCAAGGCCTCAGGCCTCTATCTGGAGCGACATCATGGACGCCCTCCTAAGATTTCCTGTACGCAGCATCTCCAGTGAAACCGTCAACCCCTAGATGTCACTACGTGCAGTGGCCAGAGGAATACTTACCTCTCTCTGTCCTTTTCATAACATTATTCATTACTTTATAGATTTTTCGGGGTGGGGTCGGAGGGAAGGGTCGAGCAACATGTGGATATTTTCCCCATTATCTTCTTGCCCAGGGAGGGGGAAGGAGGGGAGACACATTGCCATTTCTTGATTTCATGGCCTTAAAATCAAGAAAGCATCCGGCAATACAGGTATTAAGCAGAAATGCCAAGCTGCCATTGGGATGGGTACCCTCCGGGAGGCTGATAAAGTCATACCCTTCTCTTTGCTCCTGTTGGGCTTTGCCGTATTACAATCAAGTCACGAACCCAGTCAGACTCTGGGTGCAAGGGTCACCCTTCCACCCGAGAGTTCTGGGCCTTTTCCCAAACGTGGATGGAAAGTGATCTCCAAAGGGTTGCTCTTTGACCCCCCCTCCGCTATCTCTGAGCATGCTCTGTTAGTGTTTCCCACTGCCTGCACCTCTTACATTTGTTTTGTGGAGCGAGTCTCCCAGGCGAGCAGCAGAAGTTTGGTGCTCATCAGAAACCAGAGACGGCTCGAAAAAGTCAAACCAACTCTCGACTCTCAACAGCTGCCAACGAGGGAAGACTTTTGCGCATGCTGTGTGGGTTGGGCTTGAACCCATCTTCCCTGAACATGGCTCTGAAGTATTTTGGTACGTAAAAAGGTATCTCTTTCTTTAGAAAAATGCAAAAACTGGATTATATTACAGGAAGGAACAACATACTGTCTGTCCAGGCTAACAAAAAGGCTTTACTAACTGGAGTAAATGTGAATGTGGCAGGACGACCACTATAGAAATATTGTGTACATGATATTTACAGCAGAGTTAAGTGCTAGGTGACATCACTAACAAATTAGGTTTCGATACCCAAATGCAACAATGTCTGAGTATGGTCTCCGAGTGCCTCTTATATGTAATATATATAATATATATATAGAATATATATATAGAAAAGAACCCACTACTTTTCTAAAATTCCTCCACTCCCACTAATTGTTACATCCTTTAAAATAAGAAAAATGTTAAGTCTGGTGTAAAAGAAATTAAATTACAAAGCAAGCCATTTCTCTGCCGGTAACACAGACTCTCAATCAGCTGCTTCTCTCCCTCCTGCTGGCTGCGATGTTTTAACCGCGCTAGTGAACTGCTCACGTTTCCAGAGGTAGTCGTTCACAGATGTTGCTGTTGATCTGTGTGTCCGGCTGGGGGGTGGTGGTGGGGGGGGGGGGGGGGGAGAGGGGCTTGGTTTTGTTCACAAAATACTGCAGGAGGAGGCAAGGGTAGGCAGGAGCCTGGGGGCGAGCGGGGGAGCGGTAACACCAGCTGTACTGAAGCGAAACCAAATGATCACGATGTAAATTCCTGCTGATTAGCATCCGGATGGGTAAAGTGATAATAGAAAGTATTTTCTTATTTCCCCTTCGCCCCCAACCCACCCAATTTTCTCACTGTTTCTGAAGGTACCGATTCCTTGCTGGGATACAGCGAGCTGCCCCACACTAGCTCACCCCAGCACCCATTTTCTCCAAAGTCTCACCCCAGCACCCATTTTCTCCAGAGTCTCACCTCAGCGCCCATTTTCTCCCAGGAATACCCTGGCCATTGAATGTTGGCAGACTATCGCCAGTCAATCCTGCTCCAGCTCTCATCAATCCTGCACCGACAGGTTCCAGTGGGGAGTCCTCATCAGCAACAGGACTGCTCCCTGCCTCCCTCACCAGGGCAACTCAGGCCAGAGTCATTATCCCCTGCAGTTGAGGTCAGCCCAGACCAGTGATCCAAGCTTGGGCTCACTAGCCTGTAACTTCAGTACCCTTACCCACCAACTGAGCCATCTGGGAGATCCATGGATCTTCAGTGAAGCTGTTGGCCGACACTGCCTATTGCTGATACCAGCAGAGTGGCACGATCAAAACGCCAGGAACTGCAAATACCTCCCAAAGGAGGCAACATTTATTGTTGATATTACCTACTGGTGGGAGGGGAGGGAACTCTATACCGTCCCTTTCTCCTTTAAATTCTTCACACCACCTCTCCCAAAATGATATCGACAGGAAGGGACTCCTGAAAAGCCGCACCGTGGGTCATTACCAAATACCTTATATTTAAAGGGACAGGCCATCATGACTTGCTGTTCTAATGGTGGGGAGGATGGGTGGGGGAAGGGATGGCAATTGAAAATGGTGGCCACACCGACGCATGCTTAAATCGCACCATACAAAGAATTCTTCAGGGTAGTTTCAAAGATGGGCCTGGCTTCCATATCTGAAACCACTGTGGGAGCTGTAGTCATCACCACATGGGAAGACAATTGGACACAATCCAGGACCTTTCTCCAACGATATTTCTGATTGCACCACTCCTTTGACTAGAGCCAATTTCTTTCATTCTGTAACAGTCATGGCCATTAGGTTGTATAAGTAATGACAACAGGAAGAGGGAAGGGAAGGGAAAGAAAGAAGGCAAATATGGGCTGGGCGACAAAAGCTAATCAGTGGAAACTGTAATGGTAGTGGTGCCAGTTAACCAGGGTTGAGTAGGATCGGGGAAAATGCACTAGGAGTCAGAGCATGCAACACAAAGCCCCATCTCTATACTAAATAACGCAACTCTAGGAGCGTGCAGGAACATGTCACTTCCCCAATCACCATGGGAACATGTCACTCCCTCAATCACCATGGGAACATGTCACTCCCCCAATCACCATGGGGACATGTCACTCCCCCAATCACCATGGGGACATGTCACTCCCCCAATCACCATGGGGACATGTCACTCCCCCAATCACCATGGGGACATGTCACTCCCCCAATCACCATGGCAACATGTCACTCCCCCAATCACCATGGGGACATGTCACTCCCCCAATCACCATGGGGACATGTCACTCCCCCAGTCATCATGGGACACACACCACAGATGCCTGGAACCCAACTCCATGCCTGATGCCATCAACAAATCTCTGAAGGTTTGTTCAAAACCTTTCGAGCGGTCACCCCTATGCCTCAGAGGTAAAGTCTCCCCCTCGAACCCTGCAGGACAGGGAGGCCCCAAGTTTGCTTCCGGGGCTGTCTGCTCTCAGCATGGCAGCAATCAGGAATGCTAAATTGGGCCCTGCCTTAGGGAAGGGGTGATAAAAACGCTGCTGTTTCCCAGGCTTGATCACTATCCAGTGATCTTTGCTGGATGGGTGTCTGGTGTAGACAACAGGTGATTGGGCCCAGCCATTGAATAGCTGCTAACACTCGCCTTCAGAGCTGACTCGTGAACAAGGGCCAAATGAAATAGCCTCATAGTCTCTGGAAACCTGTCAGAACGGACGGCTTTCCCAGAGTCAGTTGTGGAGGAGGAGGAGTGTAAATGGTGCCGTGAACTATGTCCCATTTACAGTTGGGCTATGATGGCCTGTATATATTTACCCAGTGCCTCCTGCTCAGCACAGTTCAGACTTCAGACACGGTAGAGCTACAAAAGGGGAAGGAATTCAAAACTAAGATGGCGTCACTGCAAAATCCCGATCGTCTGTCCCAAAAACTTGGACACTAGAAGAAATCCAGCTCTCGGTCCCCACGTGTTTTCTCAGGCGGAGGATCTGAAAATGCTCACAGAGAAAATCCCCATCTCCTCACCAAAATGGGCTGCAAAACACACAGTGTCGTCCACGGCATTCAAACAAGGCCCCATCGACAAACCAGCAATCCGCACCTCGCTGTCCCTCTCATTAAAACCAACCCATCAAATCGGTACTGCAACTTCTCCATAAGCTCAACTCATCTCTCTCGATTTCTCTCTCTGCTGTTGAACCAGAGGCAGTTTGCAACTGGGGAGTGGAGACAACTCAGATGGTTCCTGAAATTATTGCTCAGTTCCTGTTCACTTACCACTCCTTCCCCCTCCCACCCCTGCAGTTTCTAGCAGTGAAGGCTGGTATCTTACAAGCTCCCTTACCTTCGCATTGAACGCAAGAATGTAATAACCTGTCCCCCTACAACAATAATACATTAACGAAGTGGACCAAACAAACCCTCTCCGCACTCCACTAACACCCAGTACCAGCCGGAACCCCGAGGGTGCACGCGATCACGGAGCGCTTCTAAAACAAGACAAAAGACAGAAGTCAAGTGGCATCAGGTCAGGCTTATCCAAGCACATGCCCACACAGTAACCCATACTCACTGCCTATACAGTGCTTCCTTTCAGTACCCAGCACAGCCACAATCAGCATTACCTCGTCCCTGCCTACTCTAACTGATGATCTGGTCTCTATCACATTGCTGTCTGCGGGACCTTGCTGTGCGTAAATTGGCTGCCGTCTTTCCTACATTACAACTGTGATCACACTTCGAAAGTACTTCACTGGCTGTAAAGCGCTTTGGGACGTCCCGCGGTCGTGAAAGGCGCTATATAAATGCCAGCTCTTTCTATATTTCACTGCTTGAATTGTCACAGTAGACATCTGTGGGAGGAGACAGAGACACCTTTTACACATCAGAACACACATGGTCGGGTCCTCATGCCTTCGGTATTACCTCACGGACCAGGGTAAGGACAGGAACAGTCACAGGTGCCCAGAGCATTAACCTTTTCCCCTCCCATCAGATATCGTGACCATCTCTCCTAGGGCTCATTGAAATAAAATAATGAACCCCTCACCATTAGTTCCTGCAACCACAAAGAGACAGATCGGAGAGAGCTGATTATAGGAGCCTGTATTCCTGCTCGAGACAAACTGTGGCGGTGGTATTACTTCTCCAGAAAAGATTTCAGACTTTGCCAGG
Organism: Pristiophorus japonicus; assembly: GCF_044704955.1. NCBI lineage: Eukaryota > Metazoa > Chordata > Chondrichthyes > Pristiophoridae > Pristiophorus > Pristiophorus japonicus. Next base: position 71,378,656 of record NC_091993.1, on the reverse strand, counting down.
ATGTTTAGAATTAGATGCTTTTGGGCAAAGGTTGGTTTCAAGAAAGAACAAAAAAAAAATCCCTAATGGGATTCAATGATCGGCAATGAGCCCTTTTTAGCTTCTTGCAAATTGGTTGGGAGACCCCTGAGGGAATATGCCTGTGGACCCCGCAGTCACCGAGCCTGCTCACCAATAAAGTACCGTGCCAACACTCACAGTGTCGGCTCACCAGACGATTGAGGTGCCACAGGCCAGCCGATGCCCATGGAACCCCATCCCAGCATGAGTCAGTGTCCTCGGAAGAGGAGGAGGATATGGGATGAGGAAAAAAAACTGTCCCGATACCTTATGTTCTAACCCTACAAATACTGGCACAAACATATCTGGGTAAACAAATAAGTCATTTGCCCTGATCTAATTTAAGTTGTGTAACAGAAACTTAAAAAGGGATGAGGGCAGTGGCTCCTGCCCTTGTAGGCTGCCCTCCGCTTCCACCAGCACATCTTTCAAACCCATCATCTCCACCGTACATTACTCAGCCAGGTCCGCCAATAAGGATAGACGCATACTGGAGGGCAGCGCTTTAGCTTACACTTTCAATTTCCTGTAGCTTTCTGACCCAGGTCAACCACCCCTCACCCCACAAAAAAGAATCATTCCGAGAAGTCAAAGAGGCGACGATACCAAACCTCCATCACCTTGACGATGGATACAATAGCTACAGAGAGGTCACCATTGGCCGCCTGTGTTTTTGGGGGGGGGGGGGCTGGGCAGCCATTTTGTGATTGCGAACAAACAAAATGGAGGTGCTTTATTTTCCACCCCTCCCTCAAATAACTACAAGATAACATTCCTACATACAAGCCCCCATTAACACACACTTTCTGAAAGTGATCTTTATCCAATACTTACTATCCCTGAAGTGTAAATATTATTATTTTTAAAAAGGAAGAAAAAACCATACCGTTACCCCTCTCTGAGCTTGACTTCTGGAGAGAGGAAATACAAACACAACACACATATATGACCCTCACAGAAGTAGTGCAGAATATTGTTCTTTGACTTCACAATAGTTCATTTTTTTGTCTTTTTTTTTTACATTTGTTCTAATGTAAAAATATCTGTATTTCTGTGAAAAATAGATTAATTTTTTTTGCGTTTGGTAAAAATGAGCAGGCACCGGGATGTGTAGATAATTGGCAGGCAGTGGCACCCTCTGTGTAGGGGAGGTTGGGGGGGTCCTAGTCCTTCACCAGTCGGTAAACATGATGCTGTGCACCGTGTTCACTTGTCGACACCTCGAACACAAACGCTATACACAGCAAGGTCTCCTGGGTGTCCCGGTTGGTCACAACCTGGCAGAAAACGAGAGAGAGAGAGAGAGAGAGAGAATGAAGAACCAAGTTGATACGCAACTGAGCAGCGCAAAAGTCACACAACAACCCCTTTCACCGTGGACCTCATGGAGGAACATCAGTGAACAGGAGCACCACAAGCTCCACAATCCCCTCCAAGTCACGCACCATCCTGACCTGGAAATATATCGCTGTTCCTTCAGTGTCGCTGGGTCAAAATCCCCAAGAGCACTGTGGGAGCACCTTCCCCACACGGACTGCAGCGGTTCAAGAAGGCGGCTCACCACCACCTTCTCAAGGGCAATTAGGGATGGGCAGGACTACCCATTTCTTGGCACTGCTGCATTTTTCTTTCCAAAAAAGCAATGAAGCAATAATTACCAAGCGGGGAATAAAAAAGTAATATACCAATGTGTGTGACGCGCAATATGAGTGTGCATGAGATGTAATACCAGTGTATGTGTTGTCAGTATAGTTTCATACATCACTGATACCTCACATTTTCGTAACCTTGGTGTTATATTTGACCCTGAAATGAGCTTTCGACCACATATCCATGGCATAACTAAGACCGCCTATTTCCACCTCGGTAACCTTGCCCATCTCTGCCCCTGCCTCAGCTCAGCTGCTGCTGAAGCCCTCATCCATGCTTTTGTTACCTCCAGACTTGACTATTCCAATGCACTCCTGGCTCGTCTCCCACATTCTACCCGACGTAAACTAGAGGTGATCCGAAACTTGGCTGCCCGTGTCCTAACTTGCACCAAGTCCCGCTCACCCATCACCCTTATGATCGCTGACCTACATTGGCTCCCGGTTAAGCGACGCCTCGATTTCAAAATTATCATCCTTGTTTTCAAATCCCTCCATGGCCTCGCCCCTCCCTATCTCTGTAATCTCCTCAAGCCCCACAACCCCCCAAGATGTCTGCGCTCCTCTAATTCTGCCCTCCTGAGCATCCCTAATTATAATTGCTCAATCATTGATTGACCAGCCTTCAGCTGCCTGGACCCTAAGCTCTGGAACTCCCTGCTTAAATCTCTCTGCCTCTCTAATTCTCTTTCCTCCTTCAAGACACTCCTTAAAACCTACCTCTTTGACCAAGCTTTTGGTAACCTGCTCTAATTGTTTCTTATGTGGCTCAGTGTCAACTTTTTTCGTCTCATAATACTGCTGTGAAGCACCTTGCGACGCTTCACCAAGTTAAAGACGCTATATAAATACAAGTTGTTGTTGTTCATAAGGGTGACGTTCATTCACAAGTTGGAACATCTTCCTTATTTGAGGAAGGGGTAAAAAGTGCATCTGATCGTAATATTCTGTGACAAAGGTGCCAGACCAGCAGCATTCTCCTTGGTCCCCACTCAAAGCTCGGTGACTGCGCAAGTGCTCACCTGCAAGATGGTGAAGTTCTCCAGCACACTATTCATCATGTACTTCTCTGGTAAATGCTTGAGTTTGTGGATGAAGTTGATCATGTATTCACACATTGGGGAGCGATGGATGCGATACACAAACCTTCCGTTCTCCAGCCGGGCATATTCGGTCTGTGGGACCAGAGATAGCAGAGTTAGGGAAACAGTGTCAGGGAAACAGAGTTAGGGAAACAGAGTTAGGGAAACAGTGTTAGGGAAACAGAGTTAGGGAAACAGAGTTAGGGAAACAGAGTTAGGGAAACAGATTTAGGGAAACAGTGTTAGGGAAACAGTGTTAGGGAAACAGTGTTAGGGAAACAGTGTTAGGGAAACAGTGTTAGGGAAACAGTGTTAGGGAAACAGTGTTAGGGAAACAGTGTTAGGGAAACAGTGTTAGGGAAACAGTGTTAGGGAAACAGTGTTAGGGAAACAGTGTTAGGGAAACAGTGTTAGGGAAACAGAGTCAGGAAACAGTGTTAGGGAAACAGTGTTAGGGAACAGTGATAGCGAAACAGAGTCAGGAAACAGAGTCAGGAAACAGTGTTCGGGAACAGTGTTCGGGAACAGTGTCAGGAAACAGAGTTAGGGAAGCAGTGTTAGGGAAGCAGTGTAGGGGAACAGAGTTAGGGGAACAGAGTTAGGGGAACAGAGTTAGGGAAACAGTGTTAGGGAAACAGTGTTAGGGAAACAGTGTTAGGGAAACAGTGTTAGGGAAACAGTGTTAGGGAAACAGTGTTAGGGAACAGAGTCAGGGAACAGAGTCAGGGAACAGAGTCAGGGAACAGAGTCAGGGAACAGAGTCAGGGAACAGAGTTAGGGAAGCAGTGTTTCTGTAAGTTTCAGAGCCACCTGGGGATCAGTAAAACAGTAAACCACATGTGGCGCGCAGGAAGCAGTAAGGCTCCATCTCGATTATCAATAAACCGACAGTGAAGCACTTGTGCTCATCGCCGAGAGCATGCAGAAAACAAGCGCAGGCAGCAGAAGGAGCGTGCGGGCAAACTAGTCCCACCCACCCTTTCCTCCAACGACTGTCTGTCCCAGCTGTGATAGAGACTGTAATTCCCGTATTGGACTGTTCAGTCACCTGAGAACTCATTTTTAAAGTGGAAGCAAGTCTTCCTCGATTTCGAGGGACCGCCTATGATGATATGATGTGCTAAGGGTGACTGAATTTTATACATAATGCAGCGTCAGGTGGATTTCCCATTGCAGAATTATGGGGCAGTCTCGATGTTAACACTATAGAGCAACTCAGAGTCCCTTAAGGAACTAGTGATAGTGGTGGGGGCGGGGGGAGGGGGGGGGCAGGGGGGAGGTTAGGGGAAGGAGGAGCGACGGTTAAACCATTTCTGTTGGCGAAAAACGTGAAGAAGCTTACTCTGTATCTGACGGTTACAGAGTTGACTTTGGAGTACTTGGTCAGCCAGAAATGTAAAACAAAATGTCCCACTCCTCAACATAAATATCCCTCAACCAGTACAAACACAGCAGTCCCGGAATTTGCGGCCAGCAGTGAAGCGAAGACATTTGCCCCAAAAGACGCTCCGCACAAGGATCTCGCGATCCCTGTGTCGAGAACTTCCGGGTTTTCCCACCTTGAACTCAATTCAACAGAGCTCAATGAGGATGCCCTTGTGCGAAGTACTGCGACATCAACAGGCTGTCTCAGCAGCCAATCAAAGGGCAGGATTCTCACAGGCAGCGAACAAGGAAGTGGGTAAGTCCTTAACATTCTAACATTTTTAACATATTTAGAGAGAGCAAAAGAAAGATTGGGGTTTTCACATGGAGAAAAGGCAAACCTGAAAACGTTAAAAATGAACATTTATTTTTTGTAAAGTTTCTTAACATTTTAGTTTATTAAAATGGATAAATTTCACACTGCACAAAATTAAAATGTGTTTTCCAGAGCCTTGACCTTTGTTTAGCTGTCAATCTGCTGTTAAAACCCCAGTAACACCTGATCCCTTTGGGTCTAACCTTTACTGGGGAAATTAACAGGGTACTTACTGCGGAAGAGCTAAAGTTTTCATCAGTTTCAATGATTTACGTGATTTCACTGAGTGCCTGCTCTACGGGTGGGTGGCGTGGGGGGCGCACAGCGCAGCCAGTTTCAAAGCTGCTTGCGCGTGCACCAAATCCCGAAGTTGCGGCCAGTTTCAAAGGCGGGATGACAGCGTACTCAGAGTCTGCCATCAAACCGATCGACTTTCTTTTAACAGCAGTTTCCCCGTGCGTTTTGGTAACTTTTTCCAGAATGACCACTCACCTCCACCTTCTCGACCACTTGTTTTCCAAAAGAGCAGACCTTAGTGGAGCAGGTGATAGTCATGTTCTCAGAGCTGGTGTACTGGCTGCTGACTCCGTAGAAGGCCCCGGGTCCGTCCTGGATGTTGCTGTTAAGGTCCGCCTGCGGAGACAGACGCACAGGTTTGAAATAATGGATTACATCAACAACAGTTTGCATTATAATAGCACCTTGAATGTAGTAAAACATCCCAAGATGCTTCACAGGAGCGTTATCAAACAAAATTGGACACCAAACCACAAAAGGAGATACTAGGACAGGTGACCAAAAGTTTGATTGGAAAGACAGGTTTTAAGGAGCGTCCGAACAGGAGGAAAGAAAGATGTAGAGAAGGGGAGAGGTTTAGGGAGGGAATTTCAGAGTGCAGGCCCGAGGCTGCCAGTGGTGGAGCGATTTGGAGGAGTGCAGAGATGTGAGAGGGGTGTGGGGCTGGAGGTTACAGAGATTGTGAGGGACGAGGCCCCGGAGGGATTTGAAAAGAACTATGAGAATTTTATAATCATGGCGTTGCTGGACTGGAAGCCAATGTAGGCCGGCGAGCACAGGGGTGATGGGGTGAGCAGGACTTGGTGTGAGTTAGAACACGGGGCAGTGAGCACAGGGGTGATGGGTGAGTGGGACTTGGTGCGAGTTAGGACACGGGGCAGCGAGCACAGGGGTGATGGGTGAGTGGGACTTGGTGCGAGTTAGAACATGGGGCAGCGAGCATAGGGGTGATGGGTGAGCGGGACTTGGTGCGAGTTAGGATACGGGGCAGTGAGCACAGGGGTGATGGGTGAGCGGGGCTTGGTGCGAGTTAGGATACGGGGCAGCGAGCACAGGGGTGATGGGTGAGCGGGACTTGGTACGAGTTAGGACACGGGCAGCGAGCACAGGGGTGATGGGTGAGCGGGACTTGGTGCGAGTTAGGACATGGGGCAGCGAGCACCGGGGGTGATGGGTGAGCGGGACTTGGTGCGAGTTAGGACACGGGGCAGCGAGCACAGGGGTGATGGGTGAGCGGGGCTTGGTGCGAGTTAGGATACGGGGCAGCGAGCACAGGGGTGATGGGTGAGCGGGACTTGGTGCGAGTTAGGACACAGGCAGCAAGCACAGGGATGATGGGTGAGCGGGACTTGGTGCGAGTTAGGACAAGGGCAGCAGGGATGGTGTGAAATGCGTGCTACAAGAAGGTTTGGAGCATTGCAACGAGGTGAAGAGACATTTACCAGAAGGGGCAGGTTATCACAGAAACCATTTAGCTTGATTTGTTACTGGAGTTTAGTCAGATACTGCTGGTGACTGCCACCCTTTCTTGGATGCAATGATGGAAAATTCCAGAGTCGGTCTACAATGTGAGACTCATTGCCAATTTTATTTTTAATGCATGACTAGTTGACGCAACTGAGTTTAGATAAAGAGGCTGTATATTGATTACCTGATGATTTTATAAGTGAGTAATTTTCTGCAGTTGACAAAAGGGATTTGGTATTACTGTCTACATTTAATGCTCCAGTCATGAACAGCGCGATCCCGATGGGGAGACATGTCTTACAAATCTCTGCCATTCATCAGGTACTACCTCACATTTACACAAATACCTTCATCCATACTTTGTAATGTTGGTTCAGGAGGAGAATGAAAGGCACAACGTAAAATGGTGGTGTTAATCAAAGAATGGCAAGATATTACCCCTCCTCCCAAGCTCATTAAACACAGGCCAAACAAGGAACTATTATCCTTCTGAAGTCTCCCATTTCAGCAACCAATTATTTCTCAACAGATTCGGAGATTTTTGCCTTGCACTGCTGTATTGGGAAGTCGATTCCATACATTGGTCACTGTTTGCACAAAGGGACTTTCCCAACTTCAGTTGTCAGTTTACCTTGCAGAAGTTTGAATCCATGTTCTCTTGTCCTACTTTCACTACTTCATTTAAAGTAATATTCAGGATTTACCCCAATCCATTAGAAGATTGAGGGGTGACCTAATTGAGGTGTTTAAAATGATAAACGAATTCGATAGAGTAGATAAAGAGAAACCATTTCCTCTGGTTGGGGAATGAAGAACAAAGGGGCATAATCTTAAAGTTACAGCCTGGACATTTAGGGCTGAAACCAGGAAGCACTTCTTCACACAAAGGCTGGTGGAAATCTGGAAAACTCTTCCCCATGGTTGCTGGTTCAATGGAAAAATTCAAGGCTGAAATCGAACGATTTTTGTTAGGTAAGGTTATCAAAAGATATGGGGTGAAGACAGGCAAGGGTACAGGTCAGCTGTGATCTAATCGAATGGCAGAACAGGTTCAAGGGGCTGAATTCCTGTTCATATGTTCCATTTTTTATCGAATACCAGGTCAAGATGAACTGCACCCCTTGTGGTTTCTTTGTTTGCAGTATCTGCTGTTGTCTCGGAACTACTTTTCTGCATTCTCCAATCTTCCCCATCTTCTGCTGATGCCCAGCAGGAGTCCCTGGACAGTGGGCAGGACTGGGAACTCTAGTTTTGCTCTCACCTACTGAGGAGCTGGGAGTCTAACTCTGACATCTCAATCACTGGCTGGGGTCAGCAAATTCCACACAGACCAGTGGCCGATTCTGCGATCTTCTGTATGGTTCTGTTCCACACCGAGCCGTGCACTTATGAATTGAGTCAAGAGCGAATATTCAAACCTTTCTGGGTTTTTTTGCAGTGGGGGGTGGAGCATTGCAGTTGGCCTCATTGTCTCCGGATTGGGCAGGGGAGAGTTGGGGGTCAAAAGGAATATTCAGAGCTCCCACTCTGGCTCATTGTCTGGTGGAAAGCGGGTTTGTATGTACGTCGGACAAGGGCAGAATTGGGCCGAGGAGCATTGCTGCCTTTCTGCCTCACCCCTCCAACCAGCAAACAGCCTCACTCACTGTCCATGCGAACACGTGAAAAGCTGCTACTTAGCAGAAGGCCCAAGGGACTGCCCTCCAGTAAAATCCAGGGCCATCAGGGGAGGAGGGAAGGGAATAAAATTAGTAAGAGGTGATGAGGTAACAGAGTATATGTCAATGAAAGCCTCGGACTACAGAATGTGTAACCTTTCTACATAAAAGTCCCATCAGCTTCATTGCTCACGAACTTATAGACTTTGGGGCCGAGTGTTTTTTCACAACAGTCTTTCCTCACGTGACAGGACGGAATCTATGGCATCAAATCCCGGATAAAGTCAGAAAACAAGAACCCTGCGATTAGTTAGCAACAGTTGGAGGCCGTCACGGGAGGGCTGCCTCCTGCCTGGACAGGCCCAATCGGCCCACTTCGTCCAACGTGAATTTGTGCCCTGGTTTAGAAAATGCCTCTGTAATTCTCCTGGCTGCCACTAGGGTGCAGCAGTTGATCGCACCTCCACAATACATGGAACTGACGGCTTCAACCTGGCTGGGCACTGCACAGAACGGTATTAACAGTTGTGATACACAGAACATGGTAGAAGTTTTATGTCTGCTATCAGGGAGCTTGCTGTGACTGGGAGGGTTGGCGGGGGGGGGTGACCCTGGTCATTCACTCAGACGTTGTGAAAGAAACAGTTGCTGACACAGCAATATTCCAAGGCGTGAGATTTTCGATCCAAGGCCACTCACCAGAAGCACAAACTCTGTCGAGAGCAAGCTGCATCCATCAAACAGGCTGTCAGGGACCACCTGCATACAGTTTCATCCACTGCTCCCTGCCCTGTTCCACTAATACAATGATCTTTCTCAGGGTTTCATAGAATCATAGAATGGTTACAACATGGAAGGCGGCCATTCGGCCCGTCGACCCATACCGACTCTCAGCTAGTCCCGTTCCCTCATCCTTTCCCTGTAGCCTTACAAATTTTTGTCCTTCAGGTACTTATCCAACTCCCTTTTGAAAACAATGATTGAATCTGCCTCCACCACCCTTCCAGGCAGTGCATTACAGATCATAACCACTCGCTGTGTAAAAAACTTTTTCCTCATGTCGCCTTTGGTTCTTCTGCCAATCACCTTAAATTTGTGTCCTCTGGTTCGCAACCCTTCCACCAATGGGAACAGTTTCTCTCTCTACTCTGCCCAGACACCTCATGATTTTGAACACCTCTATCAAATCTCCTCTCAACCTTCTCTGTTCTAAGGAGAACAACCCCAGCTTCTCCAGTCTATCCACGTAACTGAAGTCCCTCATCCCTGGAATCATTCTCGGAAATCTTGTCTGCACCTTCTCTAAGGCCTTCACATCCTTCCTAAAGTGCGGTGGCCAGAATTGGACACAATACTTCAGTTGGGGTCGAACCTGTGTTTTATACAGGTTCATCATAATTTTCACACTTTTGTACTCTATACCTCTATTTATGAAGCCCAGGATCCCATAAGCCTTTTTAACTGGTTTCCCAACCTGCCCTGCCACCTTTAATGATTTGTGCCCATACACCCCCAGGTCTCTCTGTTCATGCGCCCCTTTAGTAATGTACCCTTTAGTTTATATTGCCTCTCGTTCTTTGTGCGAGAGACATGGAGTTTTGTTTCCTGGTAACGACAGGGTCAATCACCCACTGGAAATCATTTAGAAGGTGCAAGCGATAGGTTCCCACTGATCATCCGGCTGAATTCTTATCTCTTGGACTCATAGAATCATACAGCACAGAAGGAGGCCATTCGGCCCATCGTGCCTGTGCTGGCTCTTTGGCAGAGCTGTCCAATCAGTCCCACTCCCCCCGCCCTTTCCTATAGCCCTGCAAAATTTCTCCTTTCCAAGTATCTATCCAATTCCCTAGTGAAAGCTAATGTTGAATCTGCTTCCACCGCCCTCTCAGGCAGCGCATCCCAGATCATCATAACTCGCTGCGTAAAAATCTTCTCATCTCCACTGTGGTACGTTTGCCAATGCATGCGTCGTCCGCGTACTGTAGCTCGACGACAGAAGTTGGGACGGTCTGGATCTGGCCTGGAGATGATGGAGGTTGAACAGGTTCCCACTGGTTCTGTAGTTTAGTCCCACTCCAGCGGGGTGCTTGTTGATAAAATGCAACATCCCCACCGACATCTGGGAGTCCCAGGCCAAAGACAACCTTAAGTGGAGGAAGTGCATCCGGGAGGGCGCTGAGCACCTCGAGTATCGTCGCTGAGAGCGTGCAGAAAACAAGTGCAGACAGCAGAAGGAGCGTGAGGCAAACCAGACTCCACACCCACCCTTTCCTTCAACGACTGTCTGTCCCACCCGTGATAGAGACTGTAATTCCCGCATTGGACTGTGAACTCATTTTTAGAGTGGAAGCAAGTCTTCCTCGATTTTGAGTGACTGCCTATGAGTGTGAGAGAGACTTTTGCCAATAATAAGGACATTATTGAAGGGGCAATTTTTTTTAAGTAACAATCCTCACAATCAGTTTGAAAAGAGACCACACACCAACAGCAGCAGCAAGAAGCGGATGTGCTGAAAGGGATGCTTAATGTTCATAACACTCGACCCGAGTCAGGTGCCCCAGTAATGAACCAGAGAATATGCAATACATTTAGATGGGGGGGGGGGGGGGGGGGGGGGAGGGGGAGAGAAGAGTGGTCTGGGCACTAGACACTATTCCACCACCTCAGGAACTGGGTCAGAATCCAGCCCAGACTGCTCTACCAGAAGAGACGAGGGCCCAGGGGCAGCACGGGCCAGCCCACACTGCGATATGTGTGTGCACTAGGTCCGTGCAGCAGAGCAGGTCTCCAGTCGTCCTGGTTCAACCCTTGCCACTGGACCAAGACCTAGCTCTGTCAAGCCCGTGTGGTGGCTGGTGTGCAACGGCCAACATACGTTAAAAAAATCCACGCACAGGCATCTTCAACGCTTCAACATGTAGTTCAGGACTGGAACATCAGGTCCTTCATTGAAATATCTGTGAACTCTCGTGGAAACAAGTCATCCTCGTTCGATGGACCATCTATGATGATGACCTGCCGGCTGAGGGAAGGAATACTACGTGAAACAAGTTTGAGATTCCCACGAGCAATCTCAATCCGGCTCCTCATGGACCTGGGTCCACAGTATAAAAATATCCCTAATCGGTGTTCGCATTCAGAAATGGAGAAACAAAGTGGCAGTGTAAAAGCGATGTTTCACATAATTTATCTTCGAGCCATGTGGCCTCTTTACAGTACCACGCGAGCGCGGTTCTTCTATCGAGAACCGCTGAGTGGGACTTCCGGAGCACTGCGTGGCCGCGCAGCTCACAGGGAACGTCGAGTGTGTTATATATGTAAACTTGTATATACCTTGTACAGCCACCAGAGGGCTCATCCTCTGGAGTCCCAAGGGATCCCACAATCCCTTGGGAGCACAGATATTTAAGGAGGCCTCACAGGCTGGAGAGGCACTCTGGAGACCTGCAATAAAAGACTACGGTCACACTTTACTTTGAGCTCACAGTATCCAGTCAGACACTTTATTCATACATAACAACTGGCGACGAGATACAGATGATGAACCCAACGATGCAGAGAACAGTGGGCATCCTGGAGAAATTCTCGTAGGGAGATGATTGGGAAACCTTCGTGGAGCGACTCGATCAATACCTCGTGGCCAATGAGCTGGAAGGAGAAGTGAACGCTGCCAAACGATGGGCGATTCTCCTCACTGTCTGCGGGCATCAACGGAGGGCCTCATGAAAAATCTGCTTGCTCCAGCGAAACGCACAGAGAAATCATACGATGATTTGTGCACACTGGTCCGGGAGCATCTGAACCCGAAGGAATGCATTCTGATGGCGAGGTACTGGTTATACACCTACAAAAGGTCTGAAGACCAGGAAGTGGCGAGCTATGTCGCCGAGCTAAGACGACTTGCAGGATATTGCGAATTTGAAGGACATTTGGAGCACATGCTCAGAGACTTTTTCATACTTGGCATTGGCCACGAAACCATACTTCGCAAACTTTTGACTGTAGAGACCCCAACCTTGAGTAAGGCCATAGCGATAGCCCAGGCGTTCATTGCCACCAGTTACAATACTAAGCAAATCTCTCAGCACATGAGTGCTGCTACAAGTACTGTGAACAAAGTGATGTTGTTTTCAAATCACAACGTACAGGGCAGGTCACACATGCCTGCAGCTACACGTCCGCAGATGTCTCAGAGTCCACCATCAAGGGTGATGAATGCTAGGCCATTGACACTTTGTTGGCGCTGCAGGGGTGATCATCGTTTCCATTCATGCCGCTTCAAAGGGTACGTTTGCAAGGGCTGTGGAACAATGGGACACCTCCAATGTATGTGCAGGCGAGCTGCAAATCCTGTTAATCCTGCAAACCACCATGTTGCAGAGGAGGACAGATCCATGGAGGATCACGACGAACCAAAGCCTCAGACTGAGGAGGCAGAGGTATATGGGGTGCACACATTTACCACTAAGTGTCCCCCGATAATGCTGAAGGTTAAATTAAGTGGACTCCTGGTGTCAATGGAGCTGGACACGGGCGCGAGCCAGTCCATTATGAGCAAAAAGACGTTCGAAAAATTGTGGTGCAGCAAGGCTTCAAGGCCAGTCTTGACTCCAATTCGCACGAAACGAAGAACTTATAGAAAGGAACTGATTCCTGTAATCGGCAGTGCTACTGTAAAGGTCTCTTACGATGGAATGATGCACAAGCTACCACTCTGGGTGGTACCGGGTGATGGTCCCACGCTGCTCAGCAGGAGCTGGCTGGGAAAGATAAGCTGGAACTGGGATGACGTCCGAGCGCTCTCATCCGCTGACGACACTTCGTGTGCCCAGGTCTTAGACAAGTTCCCTTCGCTGTTCGAACCAGGCATCGGGAAGTTCCAAGGAGCAAAAATGCAGATCCACCTAATTCCGGGGCACGACCCATTCAGCACAAGGCGAGAGCAGTACCGTACATGATGAGAGAAAGGGTAGAGATCTAGTTAGACCGGCTGCAAAGAGAGGGCATCATTTCGCCAATCGAATTCAACGAGTGGGCCAGTCCGATCGTTCCAGTACTCAAGGGAGACGGCACCATTAGAATCTGTGGTGATTACAAAGTAGCTATCAATCGTTTCTCCCTGCAGGACCAATACCCACTACCAAAAGCTGATGACATTTTTGCTACGCTGGCGGGAGGAAAGATGTTCACGAAGCTGGACTTGACCTCGGCCTACATGACGCAGGAGCTGGAGGAATCATCGAAGGGCCTCACCTGCATTAACACGCACAAAGGTCTCTTCATTTATAACAGATGCCCGTTTGGAATTCGATCACCTGCGGCGATATTCTAGAGAAACATGGAAAGCTTACTGAAGTCAGTCCCGTGCACAGTGGTCTTCCAGGACGACATCTTGGTTACAGGTCGGGACACAGTCGAGCATCTGCAGAACCTGGAGGAGGTTCTTAGTCAACTCAACCGCGTAGGGCTCAGGTTAAAACGCTTGAAGTGCGTTTTCCTGGCACCTGAAGTGGAGTTCCTGGGGAGGAGAATCGCAGCGGCTGGCATCAGGCCCACCAATTTGAAGACGGAGGCAATCGAGAACGCACCGAGGCCACAGAACGTGACGGAGCTGCGGTCGTTTCTAGGACTCCTGAACTATTTTGGTAACTTCTTACCGGGTCTCAGCACACTATTAGAACCACTGCATGCCTTTCTGTGTAAAGGAGACGAATGGGTATGGGGCAAAAGCCAAGAAAATGCCTTTGTAAAAGCGAGAAAATTGTTTTGCTCAAACAAATTGCTTGTGTTGTATGATCCATGTAAGCGTTTGGTACTAGCATGTGATGCGTCGTTGTACAGCGTCGGGTGTGTAGTGCAACAAGCTAATGATTTGGGGAAATTGCAAATGGTTGCTTATGCATCCAGAAATCTGTCTAAGGCTGAGACAGCCTATAGCATGATTGAAAAAGAAGCGTTAGCGTGTGTCTATGGGGTAAAGAAAATGCATCAATATCTGTTTGGGCTAAAATTTGAATTGGAAACTGACCATAAGCCACTGATATCCCTGTTTTCCGAGAGTAAGGGGAATGCATCGGCCCACATCCAGAGATGGGCGCTCACACTGTCCGCATACAACTACAGCATCCGCCACAGGCCAGGCACAGAGAACTGTGCCGATGCTCTCAGTAGGCTGCCATTGCCCACCACGGGGGTGGAAATGGCACAACCTGCAGATTTAGTCACGGTTATGGAAGCATTCAAGAGTGAGCAATCACCCGTCACTGCCCGACAGATTAGAACCTGGAAGAGCCAGGACCCCTTACTGTCCCTAGTTAAAAACTATGTGCTTCACGGGAGCTGGTCCAGTGTCCCAGTGGAAATGCAGGAAGAGATAAAGCCGTACCAGCGGTGCAAAGATGAAATGTCTATACAGGCAAACTGCCTTCTGTGGGGAAATCGGGTAGTGGTCCCCAAAAAGGGCAGAGACACCTTCATCAGTGACCTCTACAGTACCCACCCAGGCATCGTAATGATGAAAGCGATAGCCAGATTGATGTGGTGGCCCAGTATCGATGCCGACTTAGAGTCCTGCGTGCACCGATGTAACACACGCTTGAAGTTAAGCAATGTACCCAGGGAGGCGCCGCTAAGTTTATGGTCTTGGCCCTCAAAACCGTGGTCTAGGGTCCATTTCGATTATGCAGGCCCGTTCTTGGGTAAAATGTTCCTGGTGGTTGTAGATGCGTACTCCAAATAGATTGAATGTGAGATAATGTCGGCAAGTACGTCCGCTGCCACCACTGAAAGCTGCCACCATGTTTGCCACGCACGAACTGCCTGATGTCCTTGTGAGCGACAACGGGCCATGTTTTACCAGTGCCGAGTTCAAAGAATTCATGACCCGTAACGGGATCAAACATGTTACATCTGCCCTTTCAAACCAGCATCCAATGGTCAGGCAGAGAGAGCAGTGCAAACCATCAAACAGAGCTTGAAGAGGGTAACAGAAGGCTCACTGCAGGCTCGCCTATCCCGAGTCCTGCTTAGCTACCGCACGAGACCCCACTCACTCACTCACTGGGATCCCACCTGCTGAACTGCTCATGAAAAGGGCATTTAAGACAAGGCTCTCGTTAGTTTACCCTGATCTACATGAACAGGTAGAGAGCAGGCGGCTTTAACAAAGTGCATACCATGATAGCGCAAATTTGTCATGCGAAATTGAAATCAATGATCCTGTATTTGTATTGAATTATGGACAAGGTCCCAAGTAGCTTCCCGGCATTGTCGTGGCCAAAGAGGGTGTTTCGGGTCAAACTTTCAAATTGACTCATTCACCGGAAACACTTGGACCAAATCAAACTCAGATTCACGGACTATCCAGAGCAACCCACCTTGGACCCTACCTTTTTTGATCCCTCAACATACACACCAGTGTCAACCGGCACCTCGGTCGACCACGAAGCAGAACCCATCATCCACAGCAGCCCTGCAGGGCCCAACACACCAGGCAGCCCAGCAAGGCCAACTGCACAGCAGCCCAGCGAGGGCGCAACAGACGATTCACTAATACCAGCATTTGCACCGAGACGATCAACCAGGGCAAGAAGGGCTCCAGATCGACTCACCTTGTAAATAGTAAATAGTTACACTGTTGACTTTGTGGGGGGGGGGGGGGGGGGGCTGTTGTTATATATGTAAACTTGTATATACCTTGTAGAGCCACCAGAGGGCTCATCCCATGGAGTCCCAAGGGATCCATCAATCCCTTGGGAGCCCAGGTACTTAAGAAGGCCTCATAGGTTGGAGAGGCACTCTGGAGACCCGCAATAAAAGACTACGGTCACACTTTACTTTGAGCTCACAATATCCAGTCAGACTCTTTATTCATACATAACAGAGTGTATGCGCGGGGTGCTGTGTGTGAGGTTGTGGCCGAGGCATGGTGTGGGAGCAGGGTAGAGAGGAAGGCTTAATCTGCACCAGACTGTGCAATACCTGACCTGGGAGTGTCTGATGCTGCCATTGGGTGCCCCAAACAGCAAAGTGTTCTGTCACTCACCAAAACCTTCACAAATCATAGAATCGTGGAAAATAGGAGCAGTAGTAGGCCATTCGGCCCTTCGAGTCTGCACTGCCATTCAATATGATCATGGCTGATCCTCTATCTCAACACCATATCCCCATACCCCTTGATGTCTTTTGTGTCTAGAAATCTATCTATCTCCTTCCAGTTTGGGCATCAACAGAGACGCATGGGGACAAACAATTGCAGCTTCGAGATATACACCAACAAGTGGGCCCCCTGAGCCCCCCAAGGCACTCCAGCTCACATACACCAAGACACTTTGCCACACTACCTCAGCTTCTTCCATGGTCTACATACATTCTTTTGCTATTACAATATCTTCCTTGCAAAATGAAGCTCTTAGTAAATAAGGTGAAGTGCGCTCATTTAGACTAATACAGAACTCCCCCCCCACCCCCCGCCCCCCCACAAAATAAATATTTTTCCTCCAACATTCCAACATTTTAACCCTCTTCAGGTCCTTATGCACCCACCCTCCCACAATGTAACATTACAACAGTGGCTGTACTCCAAAAGTACTTCATTGGCTTTAAAGTGCTTTGAGACATCCGGCGGTCGTGAAAGGTGCTCTATAAATGCAAATCTTTTTTATTGAATACGATGGAAGGAAGCTTTGTGCACCCACAGCCTCAGTGACCAGCCCGTGTGCCACTGCACTTTTAGTGCAGTTACTTGTTTCATGTGTCAGGGTCAGTTGTTGTTCTTTGCCTTTTGGGGCTATGTCAGCTTTTTGTGGAAGCTGTTGGGCCAGTTATTGCTCATTTACTTGCTTGGCAGGTCTGCCAACATACTGGGGTAAAAACTATACGGCGTGTATCTCAAATACATTCCTAACACTGACGGCAGATGTCCAGACTGGAAAATAATTCATCCTCAACACCCTCACCTTGACTTGGGCAGAATCTTACACCACTGGAGCAAAACATAGAATTCATAACTTGGATCCATTTTATTCAATGAAGTCCTCTATTGGCCAGAAAATCCAAAAGACTTAAATTGAATTAGTATGCATGATGATAATAACAGGAGGAATTAATGGAGCCTTGCTGTGATACACCCAGCATTGCACAGTAGGCCTGTAATACAGAAACCGGCCTTTGGCAAACTGTAATCAGTCGGGTATCACAGGGATCGGTGCTGGGGCCTCAACTATTTACAATCTATATTAATGACTTGGATGAAGGGACTGAGTGTAATGTAGGCAAGTTTGCTGATGATACAAAGATGAGTGGGAAAGCAAGTTGTGAGGAGGACACAAAAAATCTGCAAAGGGATATAGACAGGCTAAGTGAGTGGGCAAAAATTTGGCAGATGGAGTATAATGTGGGAAAGTATGAGGTTATCCATTTTGGCAGAAAAAATAGAAAAGCAAATTCCAATTTAAATGGAGAAAAATTGCAAAGTGCTGCAGTACAGAGAGACCTGGGGGTCCTTGTGCATGAAACCACAAAAAGTTAGTATGCAGGTACAGCAAGTAATCAGGAAGACAAATGGAATGTTGGCCTTTATTGCAAGGGGGATAGAGTATAAAAGCAGAGATGTCCTGCTACAACTGTACAGGGTATTGGTAAGTCCACACGTGGAGTACTGCGTACAGTTTTAGTCTCCTTATTTAATGAGGGATATACTGGCATTGGAGGCAGTTCAGAAAAGGTTCACCAGGTTGATTCCTGAGATGAGGGGGTTGACTTATGAAGAAAGGTTGAGCAGGTTGGGTCTATACTCATTGAAGTTTAGAAGAATGAAAGTTGATCTTATTTAAACATATAAGATACTGAGGGGACTCGACAAGGTAGATGCAGAGTGGATGTTTCCCCTCGTGGGGGAATCTAGAACTAGGGGCATAGTTTCAGAATAAGGGGTTGCCCATTTATAACTGAGATGAGGAGGAATTTCTTCTCTGAGGGTTGTAAATCTATGGAATTCTCTGGCTCAGAGAGCTGTGGAGGCTGGGTCATTGAATATATTTAAGGCGGAGACAGACAGATTTTTGGGCGATAAGAGAATAAAGGGTGATGGGGAGCGGGCAGGGAAGTGGAGCTGAGTCCATAATCAGATCAGCCATGATTTTATTGAATGGCAGAGCAGGCTCGAGGGGCCAGATGGCCTACTCCTGCTCCTATTTCTTATTTGGGCTGCCAACTCTGATTGGACATATTCTTGGAGGTGTCATCACATGACCTCCCGGCCTGCCCCCACACTCCTGACATTGGTCGGCCAGCATGTCCATCGTCAAACAACCTGCCTTCCCGCAGCCATTCAGAAAGTGAACAGACTCTTCATTACCTGACTGGATGATTCATGACTGTCAAACAGACCTTTTTCCTCCATGTCCAATATTTTTAAGCTGGTAAACAAAATTGTCGAAAGAAAATGTCAAAAAAGCACAAGTTTTTTTACCAGTTGTGTGTGTGATTTTCCCACTGGGTTGCTCACAGGTGATTAATCTTTAATTGCTGTAGCATCCAGGGCAACCCTGGAGGGGTTGGCAACCCTAATCCAGATATGGTTCAAAACCACTCCGTAACCATAGCAACTATACTGCACACAATCTTCCTCGCCGCCATGCTCCACCTCACAATCAACAAGCTCCCCGCTGGAGTGGAACTAAACTACAGAACCAGTGGGAAGCTGTTTAACCTACGCCACCTCCAGGCCAGGTCCAAGATCACCCCAACCTCTGTCATTGAGCTACAGTACACGGACGACGCCTGCATCTGCGCACATTCTGAAGCTGAACTCCAGGATATAGTCGAAGTATTTACTGAGGCATACGAAAGCATGGACCTAACGCTAAACATCCGTAAGACAAGGGTCCTCCACCAATCTGTCTTCGCCGCACAGCACTGCCCCCCAATCATCAAGATTCACGACGCGGCCCTCGACAATGTGGACCATTTCCCATACCTCGGGAGCCTCTTATCAACAAAAGCAGATATTGATGCGGAGATTCAACACCGCCTCCAGTGCACCAGTGCAGCTTTCGGCCGCCTGAGGAAAAGAGTGTTCGAAGACCAGGCCCTCAAATCCACCACCAAGCTCATGGTCTACAGGGCTGGAGTAATACCCGCCCTCCTGTATGGCTCAGATGCATGGACGATGTACAGCAGACACCTCAAGTCGTTGGAGATATATCACCAACGATGTCTCTGCAAGATCCAGCAAATCTCCTGGGAGGACAGGCGCACCAATATCAGTGCCCTCGTCCAGACTAACATCCCCAACATTGAAGCACTGACCACACTTGGTCAGCTCCACTGGGCAGGCCACATAGTTCGCATGCCAGACACGAGACTCCCAAAGCAAATGCTCTATGCGGAGCTCCGTCACAACAAACGAGCCAAAGGTGGGCAGCGGAAACGCTACAAGGACACCCTCAAAGCCTCCCTGATAAAGTGCGACATCAACACTGACACCTGGGAGTCCCTGGCCAAAGACCGCCCTAAGTGGAGGAAGAGTATCTGGGAGGGCGCTGAGCACCTCGAGTCTCAACGGCGAGAGCATGAAGAGGTCAAGCGCAGGCTGCGGAAAGAGCGTGTGGCAAACAGTCCCACCCACTCCTTCCCTCAACCACTGTCTGTCCCAGCTGTGACAGAGTCTGTGGTTCTCGTATTGGACTGTTCAGCCACCAAAGAACTCACTTCAGGCGTGGAAGCAAGTCTTCCTTGATTCCAAGGGACTGCCTATGAACTAATGAACTGCATACACCTGCCTGGCTTCTCAGAAATGCCTCCTCACTTCAATAAAACAATAATAAACTCGGCATTTTGATCCAGCTTTTAATTTTTAAGGGCCTTTACATTTTTTTTAAATGGTTAATTAGTCAAGTAGATTTTATATGATAAATATTTTGTTTAAGTTGCATCTGTTTCATATCTGAGACTATGTGTAAAATAACAAAGAGCAAAGCTTTATTCAGTGGAGGAAACTATCGCGGTATATACTTGGGGGAGCCCAGTGGTGAACACAGCCAGTATGGGCCTGAGATTATGGGCTGCATCGCCCCAAAACTCCAGAGGCATATTTCTGGAATTCTGTCCGTTTCCTGGGCCTCGGAAACCTGCAGCTAAAGGGAGGCGAGGACTACTGCATGGAACAGGCAAGTGCTTTTCCAGCATTGCTTGTGGGCCAGGCGGAGCAGGAGTGCTTCTCACCCCTCCCCCCCTGGCCCACTGAGCTAATCAGTTATCTTCCCCCGGTGATCGGTTCCCCCCCCCCATCCCCTTCCCCCAGCAATTGGCTCCCCCTCCCCAGCTCCCCCTTCCCCTCCCCCAGCGTTCGGCTGCCCCTCCCCCTCCCCCAGCGTTCGGCTGCCCATCCCCCTCCCCCAGCGTTCGGCTGCCCCTCCCCCTCCCCCAGCGTTCGGCTCTCCCTCTCCCAGCTCCCCCTCCCCTCCCCCAGGGGCCGGCTCCCCTTCCCCCCATGGTGGAGCGGGTGAATGTTTAAGGTGGTGGATGGGCTGGCTGCGGCCGGCAAACAGATTTCAAAATTGGTAATCAGATTCTGCGGTAAATTCTTAAAACCCGCCGGCCCCCCCCCCCCCGCAAATCTCGTGCCATAGTTTCATGGGGCACCTAACCAGGGGATTATAGGCAGTTTATTGGACATCAAATCCCAGACAGGGCGAGACTCAGATGGTAGACTGATTGCTTCTGACCTTTTTAATTTTTGGCTGGACAAAAACTCACAGTGTTGGGAACGTGCCTGAACGATAAGGTAACCCTAGAGTGACAAGGGGTCCTTCCAGCAGTCACAGAAAAAACATACTGGTCCAAAGATTGTGTCCCAGCCACTAACAGGGACAGTGGAGCATAGTTATTTGACGTGTTCCGGAATAAGTTAAAATTCAGGATTCAATCACTTTTAAACTGCAATATAAACCAACTTCTTGATTTTTGACTGGCTTCACCGCGTGAAAGTGTTAATCAGTTCACCTTCTGGAACAGAGAAGTGAAATTGGGAGCTCGATTACAGTAAGAAGGGACTGAGTGTAACGTAGCCAAGTTTGCTGACGATACAAAGATGGAAGGAAAAGCAATGTGTGAGAAGGACACAAAAAATCTGCAAAAGGACATTGACAGGCTGAATGAGTGGGCAAAAATTTGGCAGATGGAGTATAATGTTGGAAAGTGTGAGGTCATGCACTTTGGCAGAAAAAAAATCAAAGAGCAAGTTATTATTTAAATGGAGAAAGATTGCAAAGTGCTGCAGTACAGCGGGACCTGGGGATACTTGTGCATGCAACACAAAAGGTTAGTATGCAGGTACAGCAAGTGATCAGGAAGGCCAATGGTAACTTGGCCTTTATTGCAAAGGGAATGGAGTATAAAAGCAGGGAAGTCTTGCTACAGTTATACAGGGTATTGGTGAGCCACACCTGGAATACTGCGTGTAGTTTTGGTTTCCATATTTACAAAAGGATATACTTGCTGTGGAGGCAGTTCAGAGAAGGTTCACTAGGTTGATTCCGGGGATGAGGGGGTTGACTTATGAGGAAAGGTTGAGTAGGTTGGGCCTCTACTCATTAGAATTTAGAAGAATGAGAGGTGATCTTATGAGGGGGCTTGACAAGGTGGATGCAGAGAGGGTGTTTCCACTGGTGGGGGAGACTAGAACTAGAGATGAGGAGAAATTTCTTCTCTCAGAGGGTTGCGAATCTGTGGAATTCACTGCCTCAGAGAGTTGTGGAAGCTGGGACATTAAATAAATTTAAGACAGAAATAGACAGTTTCTTAAATGATAAGGGGATAAAGGGTTAAGGGGAGCAGGCAGGGAAGTGGAGCTGAGTCCATGATCAGATCAGCCATGATCTTATTGAATGACGGAGCAGGCTCGAGGGGCCTTATGGCCTACTCCTGCTCCTATTTCTTATGTTCTTATGTTCTTATCCAGTTCATTTATCATTAATACGGATCCAAGTCACACGACTGTATGACTAGATACTGGGCAGTGCTGATAAACTCCGGGCTGTAAGGGACATGGGGCCTGCTTACAGGAGATCCTACATACTGTATACGAAACATCTAAAGCATCCCACAGTGGGAGTACCTTCACCACATGGACTGCAGCGGTTCAAGAAGCCCCACCACCACCTTCTCAGAGCAATTCGAGATGGGCAATACGTGCCATCTTGCTAGCGTTGCCCACATCCAGAGCACAAGTAATGTACAAGACACAACATTTGTAACAAGCAGCAAAGGGCGTTCCAGTCTTCAAAATAATTCCAATTGAAGGATGTGACTCAGGCAGTTACTGAACTGGTAGAATGGACAAAATAGATACCTTCGGTCCTTTTCCACATTACAACAGTGACTGCACTTCAGAAGTAGTTCATTGGCTGTAAAGTGCTTTGAGATGTCCGGTGGTCGTGAAAGACGCTATATAAATGCAAGTCTTTCTTTTTTCTTTCGGACATTCAAAACATTGGGGGCAGTTTTGGCGATTCAGGTATAATGTAAAAGGGGTGATTGAGAATCGGTAACCCGTCTTACATGTCTCCAAGGTTTATTTCCATTAGCTTCAACATCTGACTGCTGTTCACAACTTATCTACTCGAGTTAGAAATGGTTACTATTTGCACAGTCTAACCACAGTAAGTGAGGAGTTTGGCAGCCACGGGATGTCAAGGACAAACAGGCAATCCTGTGATTATCTCCTAATAATATCCAAAAGAGGCTCAGTGAGAAGATACTGTCTCAATTTTGTTTTACAATAATGTACACATTGTGTGAGTCAAACATCGTAGTACTAGTCACAGTGTCTTGTTGGTTTGGTTTGGTTTGATTACCTTACCTGGGTGATTCTGATTAATAGTTTCACTTTGAACCCAATGTTTAAAGTGTAACATCTCCATTGACACCTGGGAGTCCCTGGCCAAAGACCGCCCTAAGTGGAGGAAGTGCATCCGGGAGGGCGCTGAGCTCCTCGAGTCTCATCGCCGAGAGCATGCAGAAATCAAGCACAGGCAATGGAAGGAGCGTGCGGCAAACCTGTCCTACCCTCTCTTTCCCCCAACGACTATCTGTCCCACCTGTGACAGAGTCTGTGGCTCTCGTTTTGGACTGTACAGTTACCTAAGGACTCATTTTAAGAGTGGAAGCAAGTCTTCCTCGATTCTGAGGGACTGCCTACGATGATGATGATGAGGACTCATCATAGGCAGTCCCGCGAACGAGGATGAATTGCTTCCACAAGAGTTCACAGATGTTTCAATGAAGGACCCGATGTTCCAGTCCTGAACTCCAATTGAGGGGGTGGAAGATGCCTGTGCATGGATTTGTTTAACGTGTGGTGACCGTTGCACACCAGTCACCACACGGGCTTGACAGAGCTAGGCCTTTATCCAGTGGCAAGGGTTAACCAGGACGACTGGAGACCAGCTCTGCTGCACGGACCCAGTGTGCACACATATCGCAGTGTGGGCTGGCCCGTGCTGCCCCTGGGCCCTCGGCTCTTCTGGGCTCCGTACCCTCACATAGTGTGTGGCATGTCCTACCTCAATCATGGGGCAGTGGTTAGCCCATGGCACGATATCGTGCTCTTGGCACGCAAAAGTGCAGATTTCAGCTTCAAGGTCTGCTCATTGAAATTGCCTTTTGCTCTCAGCGCAGGTTAATAGCGAGAAAGCCCACACCATAGCTGAGTAAATATATTGTTCAAACTCAAGTACAGGCCCGTGAGAGGGAAGATGCCTGAAACTGCTGCAGCCTTATTTTTGGGCCTCCGCCATCCCTTTCTGCTTTGAAAAGCAGAGTGAGAACGCACCGCTCCCTCTCTTCCAGCCACCATCCCCAGACCCTTCCCATTCCTCATTCCTGAAGTAAACACAACCGAAAATCAAAGTTCCGGCCTTCAAGCTTGTTCAGTGTTGGGCGTATTAATCGTGGAACTTGCTGTCACTGTGGTTTGCAGCCCCTCCCCCTCGCCAGACAGCAGAGTGAACCAGTTCGCATTGGACATGTCTCCATGGCAACCAGCGGGGGCCATTTCCTGCCCTGTTGCGACGACAGTGCCCTCCTGCGGGGTGGGATCATCCCCGACAGCACACCCCCTTGTGGCCTGAGCAAGAACTACAAGCTCTTCAGAGCCAACGAGGCTCGGATTTAAGTTTGGGTCCTTTGGTTTGGATGTTAGTCCTCCAACCCCCGCCCCGTGACCTGCGCTGAGACGACGAACTCTGACAACACGTCATTATTCCTGACAGAGCCGGCGATCAACACTCGTGCAATAACAAGCTGAACATCCGCCAACCACAGGACATGGGAGCTTTACCTGGACAGCACTGGCATTCGAAAAATACCAAACGCCATCTCTTGTACATCTTGTTCGCTTTCCCTGCCAAATAACCCTCTTGGATTTTCTGGCACTAACCACTCCCCTTGGCAATCTGTTCCATGCTTGGTGTAAAACCATTCATTTTAAACTCTTTGACAGCCTGCCTCTGGGACAGCAGGACTTTGGGGAGGGGTTTGGGATGGGGCAACACAGCCACATGTAGACAACTCAAAAGTGATTGGCTGTCACCAACAGTGGATGGCAACGTGAAATACCTGCAGCAAAAGCAATCACCGGCTGATTTAAATATAATGTCCCGAAAATTGCAGCCTCTCCCGAGTGCATACGATGTGCGCACGGACCCAAAGAGGGCCCACAAATGCCAGTTCTCAGCGGGCCATCTGTCATCGCACGCATCCCGAGAGAAGGACAATTGTGGGTGGAGATTTGGGCTATTTGCCCAACTCTTGCCCAGCCAATGTCCTTCAAACTCTTCCACTTGGTAAAAAGCAGGCGTGTAGCTTACTTTTACCAGCGTAAGAGTTTTCACACATAGAAAATTTAAATGTTATTATTTATTTTTATATTAAAAACCCAGTCTATGAAGGTAAGTTTATTTTTAACACTATTAAAACATTTTTAATCATTTTTTCAATAAAACATTTAATTTAATGCAATTTCTATTAATTTTTAAAAAGTGGTGTTTGTTTAAAATTTGTGTGTGTGTTTTATTTGATTTTAGGGGTATTCTCATTGATAGTAATGGGGGCTCGGAGCTCCCATTACTAAGAATGAGAATACTACATTGTGATTGGTGGTCCAGGCCCACATGATCCCAGGATATGAATACGCTCCTGGACGATATGTCCTCGTCTGCTGGACTGCGAAAATAGGTCTCGGAGCGCAAGTCTACATTCCTCCGGGACCACCAGGTATTTTCGTTAAAACATTTTCGGTCGGAGGCGTTCGCCCGTAGGAAGCCTCCGACCACAATTTTCAGGCCAATATTTCTAGGACAATATTGTGCTGCTGTGGTCAGGAGAGGGAAAGGTCGGGAGCAGGAAGGAGCAGCCGAAGGTCTCAAATGTTGGAACATCCCGGCCACTGTTCATGTGGTCCTCAATAACAGAGACAGTGAGAATCAGCGACAGGAGGAAATCTTACCCAGAATTTGACCAAGAAGAAAGCGTTCTGTGGTCCTTTCTCAAACAACTCCTTTAGCCCGCCCTTTTTCTCCGGGAATTTGTCATAGATCTGACGGATATCCACGGCCTCCAGTAGCGGGTCGCTGTAGGATGGGTTTGTCTGACCAATGTGCACGAAGAGGTGCTTGTTATACTGTAAATAAAGAGATAGGTCTGGTTTAGATTTTATTCCTTCCTGATAATCCTCCAAAGACCATCCGATTTCTACTCAACCGCGGCTGATTAGTAGAACTCTCACGTCTGTGTCGGAAGGTCGCGGGTTCAATCCCACTCCAGAGACTTGAGTGAATTATCTAGGATGACGCTCCCAGCTCAGTACTGAGGGAGGTGCCAGCTTTCAAATGAGACGTTAAACCGAAGCCCAGCCTGGCCTCTCGGGCAAAGGATCCCATGGCAATATTCGAAGAGGAGCAGGGGAGTTCTCCGCAGTATCCTGCCCAATACTTATCGCTCAACCAACACCTTAAACACATTGAGTGGTCTCTTATTTAGTTGCTGTTTGTGGGAGCTTGCTGTGCGCAAATTGGCTACTGCTTTTCCTACATTACAACAGTGACTACATTACAAAAGTACTTCATTGGCGGTAAAGCATTTTCATCATCACCATAGGCAGTCCCTCGAGTCGAGGATGACTTGCTTCCACGTCAAAAAGTTCACAGGTGTTTCAATGAAGGACCTAATATTCCAGATCCTAAACTAAATCTTGAAGGGTGGAAGATGCCTGTGCATGGATTTTTTTAACGTGGGGTGGCCGTTGCACACCAGCCACCACACGGGCTTGACAGAGCTAGGTCTTGGTCCAGTGGCAAGGATTAACCAGGACAACTGGAGACCAGCTCTGCTGCACGGACCTAGTGCGCACACATATCGCAGTGTGGGCTGGTCCGTGCTGCCCCTGGGCCCTCGCCTCTTCTGGGCCTCGAACTCACGCCTCTCCTGGGCCCCGATCACATCCCTCTACAGTCTCTCGCCGCTCCTTCACCCCGACCTCACCGCTCCTGCTGTACCTGCCCGCGCTCCAATCAGCGACCTGGATCTTGATGATGTCCCTCTTCACTGCCGTTGTTCTCCTGCTCCAGCTCCCTGGAGTGGTACGTCACCACGCTGCTAACTCAGCAGTGACCACGGATGGAGCCTCGGGCCTGTAGGTGTCAGCCGTGGCTCAGTGGGCAGCACTCTCGCCTCTGAGTCACAAGGTCGTGGGCTCATGACCCACTCCAGAGCACAACATCTAGGCTGACACTGCAGTGAGGTGCTGAGGGAGTGCTGCACTGTCGGAGTTACCATCTTTTTAATGAGACGTTAAACCGAGGCCCCGTCTGCTCTCTCAGGCAAAAGATCCCACAGCAGGTGGATGTAAAAGATTCCATGGCACTATTCAAAGAAGAGCAGGGGACTTACGAACATACGGACAATCGCAGACAGGTAAAGACTCTCTGGTCCCTGGAGCCTGTCCCGCACAATTGTGATACCTCGTGTATCACAATAAATACACTCCACCCCACCCGAAGCCATGTGATCTCCTGGGAGAGGCAAATTAACAGATTTTAAAAATCCAGGCCAATTTGGATTTCTTTCTTTCCCATTGTCCTGGCCAATACTCATCCCTCAACCAACATCATTGAGAACGGATTAGCTTGTCATTTATTTTATTGATGTTTGTGGGAGCTTGCTGTGCTAACATTGGCTGCCATCATGCTTACAGTGCAGCAGTGACTCCACTTCAAGAGTGCTTCATCGGCTGTAAAGCGCTTTGGGATGTCCTGAGGTTGTCAAACACGCTATCGAACTGGGTGGAGCTTTTGCTCACTTGGCTAAAAGGATTCGTTTTCCCTCCCTCCCCCGTAAAGGGACACAAACAGAGAGCAGAGCTTCACCGATCCGACACGAGCCAAGTGAAAGGGTCGAGGGGAAAGTGCGACATGTTCCTACCGTGTCAGGGTCTCTCTGCACCTCCACAAAGGCAGAGTACTCCAGCAGCCTGAGCTTCGAGGATGCAATGGTTCGGTCCTGCCACACTGGGATAGTAGCAGGGGGCGGCAGAGGGCCCAAGGGCTCATAACCTGCTGAAGGAACAAAGCAGTAACATTAAGCCCACATTTAGCCCCATTAACCTTTAGTTGAGCAGAAGTCCCCCCCTCTCCCATGTAAAGTGAACAAGTGTTGGGATATCTCACTGCACAAAGTGACTGCAGTCTCTTTTCCTGATGTCCACTACCAGTTGGCTTGACCAGTGCCTCTCAGGACACAAGAGTGCCAATGATTTGAGAGAGGTGGTGTACAGTATGGTCTCACTGTCACCTCCAAAGACCATGGCAAGACATACTGTAACACTGGAGGGTTGACCTAAGGTTAAAGTCCTGTAGGAACACAGGTTCAATTAGATCATGGAGGATCTGTATCTCAACTCTATCTACCCGCCTTGGTTCCATATCCCTTAATACCTTCAACAAACAATAATCCACCTGTCTCAGTTTTACATTTTCATTTGACCTAGCCTAGTTCTCGATTCCCACCACCCTTTGTGTTAAGAGGTGTTTCCTGACATCACCCCTGAACGGCCTGGCCCTCATTTTAAGGTTATGCCCCCTCGTTCCGGACTCCCCTACCAGAGGAAATAGTCTCTCTCTATCAATTCCTTTAATCACCTTAAACTCAATGAGATCACCCCTTAATCGTCTACAGTCAAAGGGAATACAAGCCTAGTCTGTGCAGCCTGCCCTGATAATTGAACCCTTTAAGCCCCGGTAGCATTCTAGTGAATCTGTGCTGCATTTCCTCCCAGGCCAACATATCCTTCCCGCGGTGCGGTGCCCACAACTGAACGCTTTATAAGATCGTTATATAAATGTAACACAACTTCTACCCCACATTCCAACCCGTGGCCTTTTGACCCGTAGGCCAGAGTGCTGCCCACTGTGCTCAGCTGGTACCAGATTTATAGTAGCATGTATGCCCCCCCGCCCCCACACCCCCACCCCCCCAACCCCCCCAACCGCCCAACCAGCACCATTCCGCAGTGCAGTAACAAGGCCCGTGGGCGAGACCTCCTGCTCCCACTTGCTGGATGTGGGCAGTGTCATTCACTGCAGGTCACGGGGCGCTGGTCGGGAGACGGCGCACTTACTTGCAATGGGCGGCGGGACAGCTGGCTGAATCGAGTACGATGGCTGAGCAAAGGGCTTCACACTGCAAGAGGAACAAGACAAGAGACACGGGTTAGTGCCTGCGGGCAGTACTGGAGGCGGAGGGGCGGGGGGGAGGGGCAGGAATGTAACAGCTCCGTACCAGCATGGCCCAATGTGGCAGACTTGCTCCGTGGTCCGATCCAGGTAACGCATTCCAGCACCGACTGCCGGCGCGCTGGCACACAGCGGTCCGGTGCCACACAGACTTACACACCGAGAGCTTCCCGAACAGTGAGCTCCTGAGCTCAGCCAAGTTACACAGGATTAGTGTGTCCACACACACACACACACACACACACACACACACACACACACACACACATGTACCAAACCACTAGGGCTGGGCAGCTCGGCTGGTCGCCCGCTAGAATGCTGTGGGGACGATGTCTGGTGTGCCCACGGCAACCTCACTGAGCAAATATATCCTGTTGGGGTAAAAAGACTCTGATTCCTCAGAACCTCCTTATTCCCTTTAACCTTCTTACTTAAGTGTACTCTTTTCCCCCTTACAATCCCATCCGGGGGGGCCCATGGACGTTTGCAGCCTGCCCATGCCCCCGCCCACGAAGGGTTGCCAAACCTCCAGGAGAGGCCAGGAGTCCCCAGGATTTAAAGCGGAATCTTCAGGACACTGCTACAAGTAGCCCAGGAGTTAAAATAATCGGGGCATCAAAATAAATGCCGTTTTTTTTTTCATACCGTCTCTAAGCACGTTTGTTTTATCAGTTATAAAACTATTGGAGACGGGAATAAAGGCCGTTTGTCTGACAGGTCAAGAATCATCCACGTGGGTGATAAAAACTTAATTACTTTGCAATCGGTGTGGGGAGGCGGTGCACCACGAGGGTGGCCATTGCCAGGCAACCAATGGCGGGAGCGTGGGAGCAGGGTGGTTGATGGTGGGAGGTCATGTGATGAAACCTCCTGGAATACATCCAACCAGAGTTGGCAACCCTTCGCCCATGTGACCTTTCCTCATGGGCCGGGATGTCGAGTGCCACCGGGCAATTCAACTGTGGCAACCATCACAGGGCTCAATCCTATCCACAACCGACAGTCACACAAGAACTTTGCACCTTGACCCCTGGATAGTGCTTCTGGAACAGAAACCCTGAGGAGAATCATCAAGGGTGGGGAGGGGTAAAAGAGAAGAGTAAAGGAATTAAATTGATGAATAAAAATCACTTGTGCAAAGGATAAAAATAAATAGTTATCATGTTGCTCAGATTCTCCCTGTGCAACTAACCCTTACACACACTGCGTAAAGAAAGCACGAACAGGAACAGGCCATTGGCCCATCCAGCCGGCTCCCTCTACGGAACATGTACAATAAACCCCTCCGGGGACTCCACACAATCGACCTCCTCAGGGGCAGTTCTGTACAAATACTGCCCGATCCAGTAAAACTCCAGCACATCGCCACTGTCCGACCCCGGACCTGCTGTCTCCTCCCCTCTCTCCCCCCTCACCCCCCTCCCATCCTCCCCCACCTCACCCTCCCCCAACCTTCTCCTCCCTACCCCACCCTCCCTCTCATTCCCCCTCCTCCCCCAACCTCCTCCTCCCATCCTCCCTCCCTTCCTCCCTCACCCCACCTTCTTCTCCTTCCCTCTCTCCCCCACCCACCCCCCCACCCTCATCTTCCCCTCCCCCCTCTCCTCCCCTCCCCTCCCCCCTCCCCATTTCAATCCCAAAACCTGGCCTCACACAACGACTTCTTCCCATGTCATGGTCTCTTCAATCTGGCTGTGGAAGGCACTGTGAGCCTATACTGATACAAACTGCATTTTTTGAAAACATGCTGGCATACAGTTCGGGCACAGTGGGGTAAATCTCGAGTTAGTGTGGCAGTGTGAAACGGGGCACAGTGCGTCCGTCGGCAGCCTGTGTCACATCACTCCCCATTCTGATTTGACAATGAGATTTTCGATGCATTTGAAATGGAATGTTGTGACCCACCGACCATTTTGTATTAACTCAATGGATTACCGAGTTATCTCGGTGAAGGGAGATTGGCCCATAGTGTAAGGCATCAATCGCAGGAAGCCCCTCGCGCCTGCTCATGGCTGATGTGGAACAGATAGCGCAGTGTAGGAGTGAACATAGGGGAGATCAGGGAGGAGTGATCAGTTGACACCAAGCTTGGGTTTCCAGAGCGTGTACAATGTGCGAGGCAGGGGATTCAAGGAGCAAACAATATTACAGCTTTGAGGTCCTGGGGAATAATGAGTGAGAGTAGGAGCCTGGATTTCCGCACAGGGAAGGTGCCAGGAAGAGAGAGTGTGTGGGGTTGCTTGTTATAAATGCGACTGGGAAACTTTACAGATCACTTTTCAGGGGTGTCCCTGCTGATGTCCTTCTGCAATGTCCGTGAAGGTCAGCGTCAAAAGTCAGGTGACTCCCCCCTCTGCTGTGCTCCGCTCCATGTACGGTGCCTTGGGCAACTGGACTAGAAACAAGTCCCCAAGTCCCCAACTTCCAGCGGGTTCGACTGGTCTCCCACCGACAGAAACTTCGAGACCATGGGGAAAGGCGGAGGCCGCCCAATGGGTTTTCACCGCAGGCCTTCCATCCGCCCCGACAAGGCAAAGTGTGGGCCTGAGGCGCAGTGGGACCCCCTCAACCTGAGGTCCAGTGCCAGAGGTGGGGATTCCCTCAGCCTGAGGCCCAGGGATGGGCCTCCCTTAGCCTGAGGCCCAGTGCCAGGGGTGGGCCTCGCTCAGCCTGAGGCGCAGTGCCAGGGGTGGGGATTCCCTCAGCCTGAGGTCAGAGATGGGCCTCCCTCAGCCTGAGGCGCAGTGCCAGGGGTGGGCCTCCCTCAGCCTGAGGCCCAGTGCCAGGGGTGGGCCTCCCTTAGCCTGAGGCCCAGTGCCAGGGGTGGGCCTCCCTCAGCCCGACCCTGAGGCGCGCGGAGGGTTCAGCACAGTAGGGGCCAGAACGCCAAGAGGGCACATGTGGGTCCCACTGGTGGTGACCAGGTCTGGCAAAAACCTATCCTGGTTTGGTCCCTTTGCTTGGGTTGATCCGAGCATTGCTAGTGTCAGGGGAGGGGGCAGGAGGCAGGTGCCTGGGAAAGCTCCGCTCCCCCACAGGTGACCAGCTACATTTCTTCAGCGTGCCAAAGGTTGTGCCTCAAGTGGTGCTGGTGCTGGACATGCAGCCAGCAAAGGAGGTGCCCACCCACTGCTTCTCCAAACTCTGGCGGGGATCAGTGCTGGGGGCACTGGCGGGCAGGGTCCCGCAGGGCGGGGGGGCACCGTGGGCAGGGTCCCGGGGGCCAGGATCCCGGGGGGCAGGGTTCCGGGAGCAGGGTCCCAGGGGCACCATGGGCAGGGTCCCGGGGGCACCGTGGGCAGGGTCCCGTGGGGGGGGGGGGGCAGGGTCCTGGGGGAGGGGGGGGGGGAGAGAAGGGTCCCAGGGGCACGGTCCCGGGTGGGCAGGGTCCCGAGGGGGGGGGCAGGGTCCCGGGGGGAGCAGGGTCCCAGGGGAACCGTGGGCAGGGCCCCGGGGGGGGGGGGGGAAGGGTCCCAGGGGCACAGTGGCAGAGTCCCGGGGGGGGGGGGCGGCTAGGTCCCGTGGGCAGGATCCCGGGGTGGCAGGGTCCCAGGGGGGGCACCAGTGGGCAGGGTTCGGGGGCAGGTCCTGAGGTGCAGCGATGGTCAGGGTCCTGGGGTGGCACCGTGGGCAGGGTCCCAAGGGGCACCATGGGCAGGATCCCGGGGGACACCAGTGGACAGGGTCCCAGGGGGCAGGGTCCCGGGGGGCTGCTGCAACTGGCCTCAGCATGCCTGAACTAGGGAAGGATTTAAATATAAACTTCCGCCAAGGTCCTGCTCTTCATGACTGTCCAATAATTTTTGCTAGAAATCATGAACACAAGTGTGTGTGTGTGTGAGCACATGTGTGAGCAAGAGTGTGTGTGCCTGTGAGAGAGAGTGTGAGAGACTCCATGGGTGCGTGTGTGTGTGTGTGTACGCGAGTGTGAGTGTTTGAGTGTGTGTGAGTGTGTGAGTGTGTGTGAGTGTGTGTGAGTGTGTGTGAGTGTGTGTGAGTGTGTGTGAGTGTGTGTGAGTGTGTGTGAGCGAGAGTCCATGAGTGTGTGTGTGCGTGTGAGCATTAGTGTGTGTGGGAATGAGAGTGCGTGTGAGTGTGAGTGTAAACGTGAGCAGACACAGGTTGAAGGGACAGGACTGGGCTTGGCCTGGCCAGCTCCAGAAGATGAATAGGTCGCCCACGCTCGCTATCTGGGATCATCCATGAAGAACAGCCCCTTGGCTGAGATCAGGCTGTGTGGGTAGAGCTGCACCGTTGAGAGAGAAGGATGCGAAAAGTAGAAAATAAAAATAAAAAAATTAAACAGGACAGCAAACGGTATTGAACTGAATTGCTACACGATGAAAAATGTTCCAACAGGGAAGATTGTACAGAAGCTTTAATTGTGAATATTCCCACTTTTACACAAGAAAAAACACAATGCCCCAAGCCACATCAGGGAACTGAGCTTACTGTCAAACATTACCACCCTATCTGCTGAGGATCAGCATTTCAAACAGTGTAGCTCAGCAGCCTTGACAGTGATCGATCTCCTCCACAGTGAGTGAAAACAGGCCTCCCGTAATTCCCATCGTGGAGCCCAAGGCACTTTCCTTTGTTTAAGAAAAAATTGCAGCACTAGAAGTTTTCACTTGCCAAGTATCCTGCTGTGAGTGACTTTGCACCTCCCCACCCCCGCCCCATGTTAATGCCAAGCTCCTCATTGCGATCACTCAGTCAATCTGTGCTCTTTCTGTTGCCAAGTGAGCCCTTCGATTGTTCCTTACCCACCTGCACCAAAGGGTTGGAATAATTTAAGATTGCCTCAAAAAATCCATTAAAAGATAGAGTGAATGAAAAATAACATTTAATTGGTGTACGTTAAACTCAAAGTCTGAGGTAGCACTCAGTCACTCTATCTGCTGGGGACACGACCACCGGGTACAGTGGGTGGATGACCCCGGGTACAGTGGGTGCAGGGTCACCGGGTACAGTGGGTGTAGGTAGGGTCACTGGGTACAGTGGGTGCAGGGTCACTGGGTACAGTGGGTGCAGGGTCACCGGGTACAGGGTCACCGGGTACAGTGGGTGCAGGACCACTGGGTACAGTGGGTGCAGGGTCACTGGGTGCAGGGTCACTGGGTACAGTGGGTGCAGGGTCACTGGGTACAGTGGGTGCAGGGTCACCAGGTACAGTGTCACCGGGTACAGTGGGTGCAGGGTCACCGGGTACAGTGGGTGCAGGGTCACCGGGTACAGTGGGTGCAGGGTCACCGAGTACAGTACTATCGGGTACAGTGGGTGCAGGGTCACCGAGTACAGTGGGTGCAGGGCTTGTAAGATGAACGCACAAGGTCATCTTATCTGCTTTGTCCTGAAGACTCATCTGTTTTCAAACTTTAAAAATAGAACAAGTATTTGTCTTGCCACAAATAGAACTTCAGCTACTGCAACAAAGGTACATAATTACCCCAACCAAAGGTCACCCAACACAGTGAACAGTGACCCCAACAAAGGTCACCCAACACAGTGAACACTGATCCCAACCAAAGGGCATCTAACAGTGGACAATGACACCAACCAAAGGTCACCCAACACAGTGGACACTAAACTCAGCCAATCAGCATCCAACACAATGGACTCTGACCCCAACCAATCAGCACCTAACATGGCAATATGAAGACCAAACACAGTCCTTGCAGCAGGCTACTCCTGGAAACTCTGCAACACATCTGTGCCCTGTTTAAACATTTTTTCCTGGATGAATTTATGCGGCAAGTTAACTTTACTTCACTGTATAATCATCATCATCATAGGCCATCCCTCGAAATCGAGAAAGACTTGCTTCCACTCTAAAACTGAGTTCTCAGGTGACTGTATAGTTCAATGCTGGAGTTTCTGTCTCAGGTGGGGCAGACAGTGGTTGAAGGAAAGGGTAGTTGGGGAGTCTGGTTTGCTGCATGCTCCTTCCGCTGTCTGCGCTTGGTTTCTGCATGCTCTCAGTGAGGAGCCTCGAGGCGCTCAGCGTCCTCTCGGATGCTCTTCCTCCACTTAGGGCGGTCTTTGGCCAGGGATTCCCAGGTGCCGGTGGGGATGTTGCACTTTATCAAAGAGGCTTTGAGGGAGTCCTTGAAACGTTTCCCCTGCCCACCTGGGGCTCACTTGCCGTGTAGGAATTCTGAGTAGAGTGTTTGCTTAGGGAGTCTCGTGTCGGGCATGCAAACAATGTGGCCTGCCCAACGGAGCTGGTCGAGTGTGGTCAGTGCTTCGATGCTGGGGATGTTGGCCTGAGCGAGAACACTGACGTTGGTGCGTCTATCCTCCCAGTGGATTTGCAGGATCTTGAGGAGGCAGCGCTTGTGGTACTGCTCCAGCGCTTTGAGGTGTCTACTGTGTATGGTTCACATCTCTGAGCCATATAGGAGGGCGGCTATCACTACTGCCCTGCAGACCATAAGCTTGGTGCCAGATTTGAGGTCCTGGTCTTCAAATACTCTCTTCCTCAGATGACCGAAAGCTGCGCTGGCACACTGGAGGCGGTGTTGGACTAAGTCCCTTGCTGATAGTAGGCTCCTGAGGTATGGAAAACGGATCCACCACAGACCCAATCCACGTCCGGACCAGGATCAAGCAGGACTGCGTCATCGCGCCAACCCTCTTCTCAATCTTCCTCGCTGCAATGCTCCATCTCACACTCAACAAGCTCCCCACTGGAGTGGAACTAAACTATAGAACCAATGGGAACCTGTTCAACCTTCGTTGCCTCCAGGCTAGATCCAAGGTTGTCCCATGCTCTGTCATTGAACTACAGTACGCGGACAACGCTTGCGTCTGCGCACATTCAGAGGCCAAACTCCAAGCCATCGTCAACATTTTTATGGAGGCGTACAAAAGCATGGGCCTTACACTAAACCTCCGTAAGACAAAGGTCCTCCACCAACCTGACCCCGCCACACAGCACTGCCACCCTGGCATCAAAATCCACGCGCGGCCCTGGACAACGTGGACCACTTTCCATACCTCACTGTATAAAGGACAGTTTCGGTGGACTATCGGGAGAACCACAGCGGAAATTCAACTGCTGGGTGTTTAGACAGTTAAAAAAAACAATCAGATGTCGCTGCAAGCTCATTGTGCAGCCAGAAATCAATCTTGCGGTGGAATCAGTTGAAAGGAGTAGATGTATATAATGCTGAATTCTGATTAATTGGAAAGAAGCAAGATGAGACACATTCCCCCACACCCATCTCCATGTCAGACACAACCATGAAACCTTATTCACTGAAATGCTAATATATACAGAGGCCAATAGGCAATGACCAGAATGCTTCTGCTCCATAGGGACTGTCCATTTACCCCTGACACACATGCAATTCAGTCAGATGTGACACGAGTACAGGTTGTACCTCTCCAGTCCGAGACTCTTTGGTCCGGCAATATCCCTGGTCCAGCATCATTCCCGGCAAGGGGGGGGGGGCGGTGGGGAGTCGGCACGCTGTGTCCTGGGGCTGGCCGCTCCTCTTCTCCCCGCTGCCTCCGGTGTTCCCTCCTTGATCGGCTCAGTGCGGAGAGGAAGCGAGGCGGCTGACTTTGAGGCGCTGAAGCTGGGCCTGTGAAATGCTGCCCATGCGCAGTAAGCCGGGTCGTTGTCAGCAGCACCTGGTAAGTCGAAGGTACTGCTGACAACGCTAGGGTCGGTGTGACCTCCCGTGGTGCGGAAAATCCTCTGGTCCCGCACTGATCAGGTCCCGAGGGTGCCGGACTGGAGAGGTCCAATCTATTGTTCTGAGCCTTTGATATCCAAGTGAGTTTCACTGGG
The DNA here is from genome assembly GCF_044704955.1 of Pristiophorus japonicus. Classification (NCBI taxonomy): domain Eukaryota; kingdom Metazoa; phylum Chordata; class Chondrichthyes; family Pristiophoridae; genus Pristiophorus; species Pristiophorus japonicus. Next base: position 71,342,109 of record NC_091993.1, on the reverse strand, counting down.
CATCATTCTCAATCCCATTTCCAGGAATGTTAGAGGACTTCACCATTAACCAGTTCTCATGATTGGCAGAATTGAGGCCAACGGAGAGGAATTTCCCAGATTTTTTCCCCCAAATTGGCCTGGGCTTTTTAATCTGTTTTTTTGCCTCTCCCAGGAGATGACATGGTTACGGGTGGGGTGGAGTTTATATGTTGTGATACACAGGGTATCGCAATTGTGTGGGACAGGCTCCATGGACCAGATGGTCTTTACCTGTTTGTCATTGTTCGTATGGGAGAGCATCAATCAGGGAGACTCAGATGGATGGGAGCCAGGAAGATCTCACCATCAATATTACAGAGCCTGGATGCAACAGCAGGACCACAGGAGCAGGACACTGAAGTAGATCGTGGCTGAGCTGTACCCCAACTCCAGTTAGCTGCCTTACCGTGCTGGGGGTGGGGGAGTACAATGTTCCAGTTAAACTGTGCGCTGCACAAACTGAGGCGCATGGGTTGCGGAGAGGAGCAAGTTCTGGGTCTTAACTCAGGCTGTAATTGACCCAATACATCGGTCAAACCCCAGTGACGTAAATCCATGCACGGATTCTTCACTGTAATGTGGAATTCACTCGGAGAAAGTCTGATTTAAACTGAAGAATTTGACAGCAGGGTTATTTACGATCACATTGCTGCTCCCAGTCCCACTCAATGAGTCTGCACCTCATCATCATCATAGGCGGTCCCTCGAACGAGGGTACCTGCTGAGCTGCTAACTGCCGCTAGGCCGGCCTGTGGGACCCTACCACAACTCAAACCATTTGTTCAGGAGCGGCTGGATTATGTTCCCAATTTGGTTTCCCCACACGTGAAAAGAATCTGAGGCACAGGAAAGTCATTTTAAAAGGTCAGAAACTAACAGCAACTTCAATATTCTCAGGCTCTAATCTTAAAGAGTCTTGTGGTGGATTCCACCAAAATAAAAAGGTAAGCAGTAGAACTGCTCCTGTCTCAGTGTCGGGGAGGCCAGACTGCGGAGGGTTCGGGCGGAGCAGATCGCTACACGTTCCCTGCTACCCTCAGCCACAATCCAAATTCCCAGGCAGCCAGCTCAATCGTGTGAAGAACTCAATATGAAGAAAGACTGGATCGACTAGACTTATATTCACTGGAATTTGGAAGAATGAGAGGGGATCTCATAGAAACATATAAAATTCTGACAGGATTGGACAGGTTAGATGCAGGAAGAATGTTCCCGATATTGGGGAAGCCCAGAACCAGGGGTCACAGTCTAAGGATAAGGGGTAAGCAAGCCACTTAGGACCGAGATGAGGAGAAACTTCTTCACTCAGAGAGAGTGGTGAACCTGTGGGATTCTCTACCACAGAAAGTTGTTGAAGCCAGTTCGTTAGATATATTCAAAAGGGAGTTAGATATGGCCCTTACGGCTAAAGGGATCAAGGGGTATGGAGAGAAAGCAGGAGTGGGGTACTGAAGTTGCATGATCAGCCATGATCACATTGAATGGTGATGCAGGCTCGAAGGGCCGAGTGGCCTACTCCTGCACCTACTTTTTATGTTTCTGTGTGCCCACCACTGCAACTGATCTGGGGCAAGGTGGGACCAGGGTCCCCGGCTTTTAAAGGCTTTTCCTCTTCCCTTCGCCCCCTCCCCCGCCCGATTCCCCCCCCCCCCCGCAACAGTTTTCTCTCGTGCTTCATAGGCATAGACAGATAAGTGAGTGGGCAAAAATTTGGCAGATGGAATATAATGTTGGAAAGTGTGAGGTCATGCACTTTGGCAGGAAAAATCAAAGAGCAAGTTATTATTTAAATGGAGAAAGATTGCAAAGTGCTGGGGTATTTGTGCATAAATCATAAATCATAAAATCTTACAACACAGAAGGAGGCCATTCGGCCCATCGTGTCTGTGCCGGCTCTTTGAAAGAGCGCTCCAATTAGCCCTACTGCCCCCATTTCTTCCCTGCGGTAATTCTTTTCTTTTCAAGTACATATCAAATTCCCTTTTGACAGTTATCATGGCAACAAATTTCAAATTAGCTCAGTAGGAGCAATCTCCCTTCTGAGTCAATTTGTGGGCTCAAGTCCCACTCCAAAATTTGAGCATATAATCTAGGCTGACATGTTAGTGCAGTAGTGAGACATTAAACCAAGGTCCCATCTGTTTTGGTGGTTCAGACTTAAAGATCGCATCGTTCCATTACAATCACTGGGGCCGATTTTCAGCAGCCCACTGCCCACTGCCGCCCACATTGGCGGCGTACGTCTTCCATTTGCCGCCTGCCGACCTTTGAGGGACCTTCTTCATGAATACCCCGCCCAAAAAACTGTCTGGTACCTCAACAGCCATCAGCGGCAATTTGAGCAGCACTTGGGCAGGCAGAGGTCTTGCTGAAAATCTGCCCCATTATATTTGAAATGCTTGGGACAGGGAAAGATGCGAGATCAACACAATTCTTTCTTTTTAGATTTATAGTTAAAAATTAAGTTATAGTTAAAAATGCATGAAACACAAAAGGTTAGTATGCAGGTACAGCAAGTGATCAGGAAGGCCAATGGAATCTTGGCCTTTATTGCAAAGGGGATGGAGTATAAAAGCAGGGAAGTCTTGCTACAGTTATACAGGGTATTGGTGAGGCCACACCTGGAATACTGCGTGCAGTTTTGGTTTCCATATTTACGAAAGTATAAACTTGCTTTGGAGGCAGTTCAGAGAAGGTTCACTAGGCTGATTCCTGGGATGAGGGGGTTGACTTATGAGGAAAGGTTGAGTAGGTTGGGCCTCTACTCATTGGAATTCAGAAGAATGAGAGGTGATCTTATCGAAACGTATAAGATTATGAGGGGATTTGACAAGGTGGATGCAGAGAGGATGTTTCCACTGATGGGGGAGACTAGAACTAGAGGGCATGATCTTAGAATAAGGGGCCGTCCATTTAAAACTGAGATGAGGAGAAATTTCTTCTCTCAGAGGGTTATGGATCTGTGGAATTCGCTGTCTCAGAGAGCTGTGGAAGCTGGGACATTGAATAAATTTAAGACAGAAATAGTTTCTTAAACGATAAGGGAATAAGGGGTTATGGAGAGTGGGCAGGGAAGTGGAGCTAAGACCATGATCGTATTAAATGGTGGCGCAGGCTCAAGGGGCCGTATGGCCTACTCCTGCTCTTATGTATGTTCTTATGTTCTTATGTTCATCTCTTCAAGGTGCCACGTGAACCATTCTTCTCTGAGATACAGGCATTTCCCACCCAAGAGGCAATCATTTGCACATGATCCGGGAGTTATCTGACTGAGGAGCCTCTGCATTGCATATTCTTGCCAATCATCTTCCCTTCCCGCCTGAATGGGCTGGAGTTCCATCGGCACCTTGTCCAGGGATCCATCGGCACCTTCTCCAGGGATCCATCGGCACCTTGTCCAGGGACAATTCTTCACCCGTGTGCCTTGACCAAGTGCCAGTGGCTACTTGATTGGTGGGGCTACCACGGCCAAACCGGATCTTGTCCTGACCCAAAATCTCACTGGTGGCGATTGGGATTGGGACCCTTTGGCACATCTCTGCTCCCTCACCCAGGTTGCTGCCCCCAGCTGAGATCGGCTAATCTCAGCATATTGAGTGGGGTTGGATCTGCGGGTTGTATCAGGGTCTGGTCGGGGGGGAGGGGGGACAAAAATGTATCTCGGGAGATCAAGATCACTGCCGAAGAGTAGGGCGAATGTTGGGGCAAAATGAGCCACGTTAATAATGGTATGGAACTTTCAAATTGTTATTTTCTTCTAAAGACCGCAGCCTCACCTTCAGCAAGACACCTGGCAATGTTTCATAGGCTTTGTGACGAAACAAACATGACAAACGGCGGCATATTCTAAATGGGTAAATCCTATTCGAGCGTCACCTGCAGGCATCACCCGGTATTACAAGTGCAACAATGTATGGGCACGATTTTCATGGAAATCTCCATGAATAATGCTGGCGGGTGACAGAAGTTACCAATTTTAATATATAGATATTACAGCCACAGAATAAAAATACAAACTCCGTAATATGCACCTACTGAGAGACATGTCGCGTCCAAGAGGGTCTCCTCTCCCTCCACCAAACACAAGGCCAATATGATACTTTACACTGTCAACAGAGGCAAGCGGGAAATTCGGAACCATCTCCAGTATGGTACCACTGTTGGGTTGGTGGGGGTGGAGGGAGAGGGTGGGGGGAAATCGGGGGTGAGAAGGGTAGAAAGCGCAGCACAGGGTGTACAAACACAGGGACAATATGCACCAGAGGCGCTCACAATGCAGCCCAGGGCCTGTTACAGCTCACGTCTTCCTCACCTGTGGCCCTCATCCGACGTGCTGCTCCATGTGTCCCTGGGCCTCCATCCACAGCCTGCCAACTCTGGGATGTTGCTGGCGCCAGATATATAGAGAGAAAATATAGAGCGAGAAAAAGACATTGACCCAAAATAAGTGATCGGCATCATTTCAGTAACACCAGTTATACCAGCCTCTGTCTCCCCCATCCCCCCGCCCACCCCCTGCCTGACCCCCGACAAATCTCTGCACGTGACCACACCATGAAAACACGGGCGCTTTGATGAAGCTGCACTTTTTTAAAACTAAAAGTGGAAGCACTCATCCTTTTGTTTGTCTTGGAACAGAATACATTTCTGATTTGTTACGGTTTTAAACAAAAGAAAAAAGGTATTAACAAACAAATGCAAAACGGGTTCATTGTTAATTGGCAGATCCAACGTTCAGAGACGACAGCCAGAATTTGGGGTCCGTCAAGGTCTCCTGCCTGATCCGAACAACCAGCAGAGAGGCTTAACCCTACGAACCTTGTGTTAAGTGCGACAGGACGAAGATCACACCGTTTGCAGATCTTTGTGAATGGCCCCCGCTGACAAGATCAATGTTTGGGTTCAACTCAGCAGTATGGCGGACTGCTCCCATTACTGTTAGCATGGGCTCAGAACCAGCAGTGCCGTTATTGGGAATAATCGTTAATCCCCCCCACCCCGCAATCTGCAGGGCTTCTATCTCTAATTCAGATTAACTGCACACTTGGATCAAAGCCAGTGAACAATGTTATTGCTAACAGAGCTTGAGGTTGCTAGGTTACCACACAGCTACTTACTCTTGAGAGGACCCAGGCTGTCCAGGAAGAGGGCCAGGCCAATACTGCAATAAAAACAAAGATTTCCCAATTAATAAACAATCATGCACAATCTATGAAGCATCAGGTTACTTCCTGTGTTATATTAGATTTCTTTCAGAAAATAACATTTTGGGATGCAGTACATAGACATGAGTTGTAAGTGTAGCATGCTTGGGAGGAAAAAGGCGACTTTGGACTTATGGTTCCTGTAATGTAATTGCTTCACGGGCTCTTTGCTTAAGAATTCATAGCAACACATTGCTATTAAGAACTAGTTGGTTTATTAGCAAAGGTTTAATAATCACACTACACAATCCACCAGGCTCACAACTACCTGCCTCATCGTGGATCCCCCGAACCCTACTGGCTGGGGTTTTATTGAGTCTTGTGAACATCACGTGACTGGCTGAGCCACTCACAACTCAACAGCTCTACAACTCTTTTTGGGGAGGGGGGGGGAAACAAAATAAACGTTAGATCAAATGCCCTCCGATCTGGGGGACACTCCAGGCACTTAACTGCCCCCTTTTTTTTCTAAATGTTTTTTTTTTCCATGGGGTTTTTTTGTGATTTTTTTGGGGAGGCATTAAAACCATATATTTTACAAGTGCCCCCTATAAAAGGGAAGGGGGACACTAAAAATCCGGCAATTAAAACAAATTAAACTTTAAAACATATAAAATCAAATCAAAATTTGATTTCAACAACTCTACAACTATTTTAAGCATACTGACAGGTGCAGACATTACAGTTCCCAAAGCTCGCCACCACTAGGGACTTCATCATGTCTAGGTCTGTTGTAGATGTTCACAAGACCCAATAAAACCCCAGCCAGTTGGGTTCAGGGGATCCACAATGAGGCAGGTGGTTGTGAGCCTGGTGGATGAACTGGCAACGTGTAGTGTGATTGTTAAGAGATGTTCTGCTTTGATTTGTCAACAACTCCATTATCGTTGGATCATGCGATTACCAGGATGGTAGAAAGTGAACTGGATAGACCTTGATCTTTTTTCCTCCAGTAATTCCTATGTTCCTAGGAAAGCAGCTAGACCTACCAGTCTAGAGTGCCCCTTGAATTCTTCATTAGAAGCATCCAGTTCACCAACTTGACATCCATCCTGCTGTCTAAACCATAAAGTTCTGCCCTGTCCAGTTGGCCCAGTGGATAAGTACACCACAAGGTCTGCACCTGAGCCACCCAAGCCAGGAAAGTACAAGACTCAATATCTGATCCATGTTAAGTCAATTCATCTCAGCTGGGTTGGCACTGCTACAATTTGACTCGGTGTCCTCGGCGAGGAAAGCAGGGCAAAATAAAAATCAGCTTGAGTTTCTGTCCTAAATCACAATCCACTGACATGATCCAAGGTTGTGGAGATGCAGGTGAGGACAACACAGTGCTCTGATGGGCGTACAGTGTAGTATCCCGCCAACATGCGCTACCCAGGCTCATGCTCACATGGAAAGGGCAGTGCAGTGCTATGGGCACCTACACCTCTGCAGGAATCACTCCCTTGAGGAGGGAAGAGGGAAATCAAAAGGGAAAAATATAAGATCTCTGATACAATCCAACATCAATACTCTTTGTGCAAAGTTCCTTGTATTAATGAGTAACAAACATCCTGATTGGCAGATTCACACCAAACTTTCAGCCAATCATCACGATGATTGAGATTTACCCAATAGCAATGAAATACAGCCAATTAAGTCACAGCTATTCCGTGCCATTAGCTTGGGAGATTCTCAGAAGGTGTATGGGTGGTGAGAAATCTTTTACAAAATTAGGTGACTGATTAGTGGCAGAAGGATTACAGATACAGTCTGATCCATGGGGAGTGGGAAGAGGAAGAGTCGATTAAGAAAGTGGGGTGGAGAATTGAATTCGAGTCCATTGCATTCAGAAAGTTGTGGATCTCGAATTCAGCAAGCGGCAATGGGGGGGGGGGGGGGAGGATTTAGGGATCTGTGTCTATGGCAGGAGACGAGTCTATGTTATAAAGATCCTGTGGTTCTGATCAGAACTTATAGTTTTCTTCTGACAGAATATCACAGATCGTGAGCCAATATATTTATCCCATTTCTCCATTGAAAGACTTTGAGTTAGGGTCGTCACCAACCCTTCAGGATTTCCCTGGAGACTCCAGGAATGGAAGGTTCATCTCCAGGATAATACTGCGAGCAATCCTGGAGAAAAGTCATTGGGGCGGTAAAATTAAAATTGTATGTTTTATTTCCATTTTCTTTCATTTATTAGTGCGAAAAATATTGGATATGGGAAAACAGCCGTTTGATAACCGTCAAGAATCATGCAATCAGTAACGAAGGGCCTCATTCCTTTCTGGTTGCCCTAGGAAGACGATGAGCCTTGAGGATGGGCGTGTCGGGTGACCAATAGCGGGAGCCTGGGGGCGGGGCATGTGAGGTGATGAAAACTCCTGGGATACTTCTGAGCAGAGTTGGCAACCTTGCGTTGGCTCCGTTGGGGATGGGACCCCTGACCCAAGTGGTCTTCCTTCCCCTGCGAGACCAGGCAGCGAGCAGCATCAGTCTTCGCCAGATGTCCGGCAAATGGGAATGGCCACCCGAGAGATTCTTTTCCTCTCCCCATCCCAGGATCGCCCAGGCCCATTTTAACCCTTCTGCCACTGCACTCGTCGATATCAGTTCACTCACAGCACAGACTGGGAACCCTTCCTAATCTGCATGGCTCTGCTATTCATGGTCTTGGTCAGCTGGGCCATCAGGGAGCTCGATGACCCACTCACAGCACAAACAATTATTTTTTTAAATCATGTTTATGGCTGTGTCATAGATCACTAAACCATTGCACGATGCGGGCAGACAAACTCATTGCTACACTGCAATTGTTGCCTCAGCTGTGCATGCACTGAGGGCAATGTGCATCTAAGGAACAATTCAGTTGGTCAGAATGCCTCCGGTTCGGTTTGGCTTGCGAGGGGTAATGACGAGCGACTCTAGGCTGTGTCAGCTGTAGCTCAGTGGGTAGCACACTCACCTCTGAGTCAGAAGGTTGTGGGTTCAAATCCCACTCCAGGGACTTCAGCACAAAAGATCTCGGCCGACACTCCAGTGCAGTGCTGAGGGAGCGCTGCACTGTCGGAGGTGCCGTCTTTCGGATGTGACGTTAAACCGAGGCCCCGTCTGCCCTCTCAGGTGGACGTAAAAGATTCCATGGTACTATTTCAAAGAAGAGCAGGGGAGTTCTCCCAGTTTCCTGGCCAATATTTATCCCTCAATCAACATAACAAAAACAGATTATCTGGTCATTATCACATTGCTGTTTGTGGGAGCTTGCTTGTGGGCAAATTGGCTGCCGCGTTTCCCACATTGCAATAGTGACTATACTCCAAAAGTACTGCATTGGCTGTAAAGCGCTTTGAGACATCCAGTGGTCGTGAAAGGCGCTATGTAAATGCAAGTCTTTCTTTCTTACCTACAATGACTACGATGAGGTTGAAAGAGATACAACATAACAACATGCAAACTATTCTCAGTTTGGGACTATTTGTGGTAATGCTGGCTGACACCTGGGGGTGGGGGGCTGACATCTGTGGGGCCAGAAAGCTGCCACACCTATGAGTTTTTTAGCGGTACTTACCGCTGGGAGGTCCAATGCTTGTGGGAAGTCCCAACGGTAATCCATCAAACTGGGGGCGGGACTTAGACAGGAAGTAGCTGAATTTGGAACGGGACTGGGGCTCCGCCGCTGTCAATCACTGGTGGCAAAGTGGTGATGTCACAGCGCGTGTGCGTCACCACACTCGCTCCCCTCCATTAAAGGGGGGAGGATAGGGCATTTTAAATCTTCGGCCACTGGACCAGCAAGGAGGGTTTCGGCCAGACCAGCGTCCTGGCACCCAAGAGCAGGTGCAAGGCCGCTTGTTGGCGGTTCGGCTGAACCCAGGGGCACTGTTTTGCCGGCCGATCGGGAATTTATAGATGGCGACCATGGCAGTGGGCCTTCCCCTTGAATGGCCGCCGTGCTGCTGGGCCGCGCACAGTGTGGAGAAGGTGCACCGGCAGAAAAACCTGTCGGGGGCACCACGTGGCGGCCGAGTTCAGATGAATTTAGCTCGGAAAGTTTTTAATGTTAATTAAAAGCGACGATGCACTAACTGATGACTCGCTTACGGCGGTAATTGGCATCGGGCACTATGGGGTCCAGGCTGAAAAATCCCCCACCTGAATTTGGGTCGGGGCGGCCATTGACTCCAAAGTGGTGGCCATTTGATTTTGACGAATGGGCCGTAATGGATCTGTTTCTCTGAGACCCTGAATTTCAGCCCCACGATCTCTCAATCTTTGTAACTGCAGAATTTGGCAAGAGCCTGGCCAGAGAAAGATAGACTTGCATTTATATCACGCCTTTCATGACCTCAGGACGACCCGCAGCACTTTACAGCCAACAAAGTATTTTCTGAAGTGTAAACACTGTCGCAATGTAGGAAACACGGCAGCCAATTTGGCTCGCAGAATATCTGGTGTGATAATAACCAGATAATCTGTTCTTAGCTGTTGGATGGTGTAATGTCTGTAAGCTTGGAATGTTTGCAGCTCCACACTGTGGATGTGGACGTATTGTGTACTGCAACTGCAGAGTTAATAATAAACAGAACCAGGCAGATTCCGGAGGCTTCCGAGAGAGCTGCCTGCCATGTTAGGAGCTGTGTGTGCTGTGCTCTGTGAAGATATCACATTTGGCGATGAGATGGGATTTCTCGGATGATTTAAAGCATAAATTTTGTTGGTGAAGGATTCAGCCAGCCGACAGAGAGACTTTGGAAGTTTCTGTCTTTGGAAAAAGCTACAAAAATCTGAGGTAAAATACAGCACACCGTGTGAACAGCTAGAGATTAAAATGGCAGGTGTAATCGAACATTTGGGGGAATATAGCCACACGACCGGGAACATTTTAAAGCGTATGTGGATCGGCTAGAAATGTATTTCACTGCAAATAACATAATCGAAGTTCCAGACAATGCAGTCCAGAACCGGGCTGTGTTGGAACGTAAGAAAGCGATCTTCTTAACGGAGGCGGGTCCGGCATTATACGAAACCCTTGTAAATCTGCTTGTGCCTGACGAGCCAAAGGACACAACACTTAGAGATTTTAATTAAGCTGGAGCAGCACTATAACCCCAAACCGTTAGAAATTGCTGAAAGCTATCGTTTCGGGATTCGGAATCAAAAGGCGGATGAAAGTATCAGTGATTACATCGTAGCATTAAAAAAGCTATTGATGCACTGTAATTTTGGAAACTTTCAAAACCGAGCATTACGGGATCGTTTTGTTTGTGGGGTGAAAAATGATGCGATCAGAAGGAAGTTATTGACGACGGATGACTTGACTTTTGAGATTGCTTGTCAGACAGCGAGGTCGATGGGCATGGCCAAACAATATTCCCGAGAATTAAATAATGATTATGGTCGTCAGTCAACCAAGGTAAATCACCTGCAGGTTCAAAGTAAAAGATGGTGGGAGCCCACAAAGTCTCAGAAACTGGAAATTCTAACAGAGCGTCAAAGTTGTGCGATAGGTGCCTGGAACAACACATTGCTCAAAGTTGTCCATACGTGAAGGCAGAATGTTTCTTCTACAGGAAGACTGGGCATCTTGCGAAGGCATGCCGACTGAAGGGTAAACCAGCTTCCAAAGCTATGAATCCAGCGTTCAAAGCTATGAGTAGAAATCCCAAGAGACCACATAGCATGGAAGAACAACAACAGGACGAGGAGATGTTAGAGTTACACGTCATCAGGAGCACGAGGTTAACGGACAGGGATTCGGAAAGCATCAAAATCCACATAGATGTTGCGGGATTCAAGATACCAATGGAAATTGACACGGGTGCATCTGTGAGTGTAGTACCGGAGTCACTATATCACGACAAATTGCGTGATTTTCAACTGGAAAAATCCAAGATAGAGCTGCGAGGCTACTCGGGAGAGAAAATTCCTGTGGTAGGTCGTGTCACCGTACCGGTGAAATATAAAGATCAATTTCAGAACTTGCCTCTAATAGTAGTGAAAGGAGATAAGTCTGCCTTACTAGGAAGAAATTGGTTGAGCTCACTGAAGCTGGATTGGAGTAAGATCTTCTGTGTGGAAGCGAGATTTTCATCAACCGATGAGGTTATCAAGAAGTATCCGAAGGTGTTCTGCGAATCGGGCAGTCCAATCCAAGGCTTCAAGGCGAGTGTCAGGATACAGAAGGACGATATATCAGTTTACTACAAGCCACGTTCCGTACCATATGCACTCAAGGAGAAAGTTGAGCAAGAACTCAAAAGACTAGAGACTGAGAACATTATTTGTAAGATAGATCGATGTAATCGGGCTACACCCATTCTTGTTGTACCCAAGTCCAATAGTAAGGTAAGATTGTATGGTGATTAGAAAGTAACCTTAAACCAGGTTCTAGAGGGTAATGTACCCAATACATTGCCGAATATAGAAGATTTGTTCACAACAGTGACAGGTGGTCAGATCTTCTGAAAACTGGATCTTACGAATGCCTACTTACAGCTTGACCTAGATGAGGAGTCCAAGTCATGTTTGACTATAAATACTCATTTGGCCTATATCAATTTAATAGGCTACCGTTTGGATTGTCTTCTGCCCCTGCCATATTCCAAGGGGTGAAGAACCAGATTTTGCAAGTTATTGAAGGGGTAGTATGTTATTTGGATGACATACTAATTTCAGCACCAAATAGGCAAATTCATAATAACATATTGAATGAAGTCCTCAAACGGCTAGAGAAGCACAGAGTACGAGTGTCTGCTCGTAAGTGTGAGTTATTTAAAAACTCAGTGGAGTACTTAGGGTACAGAGTAGACAAAGATGGTTTACATCCAACTATGGAAAAATTGGATGCAATTAGAAATTAACCCACTCCCAGGAATGTCACTGAACTTCATTCATTCTTGGGTCTTTTGAACTATTATGGGAAGTTCCAACCAAATTTGGCTAGTATTACATCCACCGAATGAACTATTGAAAAAACAGGTCCATTGGAAGTGGTCAAAAGAATGCGATACAGTGTAAAAGCAAATTGGTAGAGAGCACCATGTTAGTTCACTATGACATATCCAAGGAGATTAAGCTAGCATGTGATGCCTCTCCGTATGGAGTTGGGACAGTGATCTCTCATGCATCACGTAATGGGGAGGAAAGACCAATTGCTTTTGCTTCACGCACTCTCAGTGCCAGTGAGAGTAATTATGCGCAAATTGAAAGGGAAGCTTTGGCATTAATTTTTGGGGTCAAGAAGTTTCACAAATACTTGTATGGTTGTAAGTTTATTATCGTTATGGACCATAAGCCCCTAACAGCATCCAAAGTCCCCAGTTCCAACATGAGCTGCAGCCCGAATGCAGAGATGGGCTTTAATTTTGTCAGCATATATATGATATTGATTTAGGATGCGATCAGCTGATCACAGTAATGCTGATGCAATGTCTAGATTGCCTTCCCCATCACAAGTTAAAACCGATAGGGAAGAAGTGTTTTATTTTTCATACATTGATGAACAACCAGTCACAGCTGAAGAGATTGGTAGAGCAACCAAACGTGACCCAGTGATGTCAAAGGTGTATGAGTATATTGCAAATGGATGGCCAAACCAGGTAACAGATAAAGATACACATCCATTCTTCATTCGTAGGAATTAATTATCAGTCGATAAAGATTGTAGCATGTGGGGTGCAAGAGTGATTATTCCAAATAAATTCAGGTCCAAATTATTAGGAGACCTCCATGACCAGCACCTGGGAATGTTCTTGACCAAGAGTTTTGCACGCAGTTATTTATGGTGGCCAGGTCTTGATAAAGATATAGAGTACATTGTGAGTCAGTGTACGACATGTCAATCAGTAAGCAAGCAACCACCACCAGTACCATTACAGCCATGGAAATGGCCTCCCAGGGTGTGGCAAAGGCTACATATTGATTTTGCTGAGTTAGAAGGACAACAATTGTTCATTGTAATTGATAGCCATTCGAAGTGGGTTGAGGGGTTTCCAATGTGGAAAATAACAAGTAAAACATTAGACATGTTGCGAAAATTATTTTCTTCATTTGGCCTCCCTGAAGAAATTGTTTCGGATAATGGACCACAATTTCGTTCAGAAGAATTTGCACAATTCACGAGCAAAAATGGTGTGAAACATACCAAGGTTCCACCATACCATCCTGCTTCGAATGGTGCAGCAGAGCGCACTGTACAAATTGTAAAACGTGCCCTCATAAAACAAATGTTAGATGCAAATCCAAGGAAATGACAGTTGTCATTGGACCACAAACTAGCTAATTTTTTGATTACATATCGAAATACTCCTCATACAACTATTGGTAGAACACCAGCAGAGTTGTTTCTCAAACAACCAGACAGCCACGAACCAGATTCCCGTTGTTAAAACCAAATTTGGCACAGTCCGTAGAAGAGACACAAATAAGACAGAAAGAGAATCATGATAGAGGTAGAGTAAAAGAGAGAAGTGTGAAATTAAACCAGAAGGTGAGAGTGAAGAACCATCACCATAAATGGTTAAAGTGGTTACCAGGAAGAGTGGTGAAGATATGTGGTCCTCGCACATATTTGGTAAAGATGTTTGATAATGGACAGGTTAGGTTTGTTCATATTGATCATATTTTACCTACAGACATGGAAAGAGTTGAAGGTGGGAATGATTCATTATTTCTGACTCATCAGATAGTTTTGATACACCAGTAGCAAATCCTAAATCCAATGTACTGGAAACAAATCCAGGAGAGAATCAGAATGAAAGTCTGAGTCCAAGTCAGGAAAACAAAGAGCCTGAAGTTAGAGTGAGTTCAAATGAAAATCAAGGAAATTCCGTGGAGGAAAACGTTCCTCAGGATGAGCCTTGAATGAGTTTAAATTCAACACCATGTTTGGAAGGTTCTGTTCGAGAGTGAAGGTATCCTCTTCAAAACAGAAAACAAGTAGTAAAGTTAAATTTGTATATATGGAAAAAAATAAGTTTATATCCTGTGTTATGTATAAACATGAAAGTTACATATAATGTTTGTTATAATAACTTCTTCATTAAGGAGGGAGAAGTGTAATGTCTGTAAGCTTGCAATGTTTGTAGCCCCACACTGTGGATGTGGATGTATTGTGTACTGCAACTGCAGAGTTAATAATAAATAGAACCAGGCAAGTTCTGGAGGATTCCGAGAGAGCTGCCTGCCATGTTAGGATCTGTGTGTGCTGTGTTCTGTGAAGATATCACAGATGGAGGTCAGGACAATGGGGGAAACTGCCCTGCTCCTCTTTGAAATAGTGCCATCGGACCGTTTACATCCACCCAAGAGTGCAGACGGGGCCTCGTTTAATGGCTCATTAATGAGGCCCCGGGTGGATGTAAAAGGTCCGATGGCACTATTTCATCTGAAAGATGACACCTCCGATAGTGCAGCACTCCCTCAGTACTACAGTGGAGTGACAGCTTAAATTTTGTGCTCAAGTCCCTGGAGCAGAGCTTGAACCCACAATTTTAAGAGGCCTGAGCCACAGCTGACACCCATGGGTCCCACAGTAGTCAGCAGGGGGTAGGAGGAGGATTTGGAGCCAACGACACCTCATACCTGGCCCAGTGGCAGCGCAATGTTAACATCGAGCAGTAAGCAATGAAAAGGCTCTTACCCTGGCTGTCCCGGGATAGGGGGCCTGCGGGATTGGTGTTATCCCCAGTTTGCTCTGCATCGCAGTCGCTGAAACGATCTGTGCTGAAGACATGGCGGCCATATTCTGCAGAGCTTTGTCTTTTGAGGCTTGATCCTTTGAAAATAAAGAGAGACGGATCAGCGAAACAGTGCCGAATGATAGACAGAGGGAAAGAAGTACATGGGCAGTGAAGCTGCAGATAAGCAAAGGTGTCAGAGCAATGATGATGAATAAGACTGGTTAAAGCCGCCATGTTACCTTGCATGGAGGTTAGTTAGTGGCTAGGCTCATGTCCCCCATGTGATGATATCACTCTAATCCATCACATCACCCTGATCCCAACAGAATCAATCGCGTTCAAGCGACCAACACACTATTTCTCTGATGCCGTCTTTTGAAAAATAAGGCTCATTTTTATGTTGATCAGCCACTGGGGCAGCACAGAGGGAAAGACCAGTGTGTTGTTCCACAATATGGCGAAGTCGGGGTCATGACCTTAACTAGACCATTGCGAGCCGGGGAAATTATCATCTCGGGAGTGGGCGGATCTTCCCATATATTTCTTAGTGACCAGTCAATCGCACCGGTGCTTTGGCAGAACTTTGATATCCGTTCTCCAGCCTGCCCCATCACTCAGCAAGGTATGGTACAGAGAGACTTTGGATGGTGAAACTAAACTGCCAAAATAAAATGATTAGAGATCAGTCTTCATGAACTCTGTTAATTGCATGGTTGAAACCCTCTAAAAAACAAAACAGTTACAGGCTGTAAAGTACGGACGAGTTGCTGCACCTCAGGTGATTGGAGCTGGTTTCCCTCCATTGCAAGACAACACGGCCCCTTTGAACAGCGTATGTTGCAATGTATCCTCCATGCTGTGACACCATGTGGCTGCTCAGTTCTGCACTTGGGCCCCGATTTTAACTCCCCGCTCAGGCCTGAGTTAAAATTTCAATCGGGTCTCAATGACGCCATCAGGCTGCAACAGTCATACGTAAAGAAGGACCCTGTTGGCTCCGGCCGGGTGCCCTTGCTGCCTGCTCAGGAGCGCAGGTTAAAATTGTCGATGTTGTGATCAATACGGCTTTTGGACAGGTAAGGAAGGACCAGACCGATTCTAACTGCCCAGCCGCCAGATTTCTGCTGAGCGAGTGGGGTTAAAATCGCCCCCTTGGTTTCCATGGTCCTGAACATTACTGCTAGCAGTGTCTGGTCAGAAAGGGTTTCCTCACCTCCCCCTCCCCATTGCCGCAGAGTGTTCCGCCACTTGCAGGAACTCAGCTGATGCCAATGTCGAGTGCCCTCAATTTTCCCCTGGGGGGACACTGGTAAAGGTATGCTTTTGGCTCACAGCTCTCAAGTGGCTAAGCCACTCCCACTCAACAGCTCCACAACTATTTTAAGTTGAATCATTAATAAAAGTGACCTCTTATTAAAGGGGAACTAAAACCGACAAACTTAAACAAATTAAACTTTACTGATAAAGATATTGCAACTATAGTGAAGTGTGCATCCCAAGGTTCCTGCTGTGTGCAACATTTCTAAGGTTAACTGTTGCTTAGAAGTGTTTTGAAGGCACATCGTTAGGATGAGTTTGGGCATCCCAAGACTTGGGTTCAATCCAGCACAGACTGATGAGATGAGAACCCGCCCCGACAATCGCAAACGCTCTTTACAAAATGAGTTTGAAGCATTCTCCACCCAGTCACTCGTGAGCACAAGTTCCCATCACTGGCGACAAGGACGGTCAGCATGGAGAGGTCAGTCACACTGGCGCAGTAAGGAGATGGGCTTCCAAGGTCGGAGTTGGAGACACATTATCGGAGCGGCTGGAGGCTGTTTTACCCAACAGTGCTACACTTGACCTGGGAGTGCTGATACTTGAGCTGCCAAAATGGAAAGGTGTCCCATTCCCCACAGCTGAGTTCCTGCACCTCACAGAGTGCAAAAGGAGGAAAAGTGATTTGAAACTCAATATGAAAGGGAGAGTGAGGTTACTTCACAAGGAAAGTTCTAGCTTAAGTTAGAGCAAAGCACTATTTTCACCGCAGACTGCAGCAAAGCAGGGAGCGTGCATGAGTAATTACGATACAATATCAACTTGTGCGGGAACTCTAGACAAGAACTAGCCTCAGCATACAACAGCACATCATAGATAGAGAGAAAATCCCACTGTTAAATCTCCAACTTCTTCCAGTTCTGATGAAGGGTTATCGACCTGAAACGTTTACTCAGTTTTCTCTCTCCACGGATGCTGCCTGACCCGCTGAGTATTTCCAGCACTTTCTGCTTTTATTTTATCACCAAAACTTCATCCCTGCTCTCGGCCTGCCTCCTGTACCATGAGTTGTTGAAACTAGCTGGCAACTAGCACTCTGATTCTTGAATTTCTGAGTGGGTAGTCAGAATCTGCAGTTATTCCTACTGCACAACACCCAATTCAAAAAGAGAGATAGGTGCGGCAATTGGAGACTGGAGTTAGGGGAAAATGCACAATCATAGCTCACCTCTACAGTCAACACATTCTTACGTTAACATTTTTAAATTTATGTAAGCAAACTGCTAACCTAGTCCCAAGAACATTTGAGGTTAATTCAGTCCTGGGGTTTTGTGATCACTCTTGCAGCACATAATCTGATCAAAGCTTCCACACCCAACTATCTCTCCTAGCGATCCATCACTCCAGGTTCGGTCACAGCTCTCCTCCCTGCCCCCTGCAGTTGAACCTTGGTTTCAATTGATAACTGATCATTCTAACCTGTTAGCTTATGACAGTGAGACTGGACTGCACCACACTAGGGGAATTTTGAGCTCTGCCTGCAATGAAAGATCTCAGCATAGAATGTAGGAACATTCAATCGAAGAACGTAAGATTGTTGGGCAGCATACAATCAAACCTTAGACTGCCAAGACGGGAGGATTTGGTAAATAACAAACTTGATTGGTAAATCTGTTGCCTAATGGGTAAGCAGGTCACAGCACCCAGGAATGCGTTAGGTTCAATTGCTAATCTCAGGTGGGTAGCCACAAGGATGCTAAACTCCGGGGCCGGAGTTAGTTTAGTAGAGCAGTCCAGTCCAGTCCCAGTGTGATACTTTCTGTTTCACACTCCAACCGCCCTTATGACTTCTCTGAACAAGATTGTGACTTCAGGCTCAATTCCACACTTTCAAATAAGGCTACCTTTAGTAGCAAGTGAAAAGCAGTTGATAGTTCTGGACTGGCTCCAAGGTTCTGTATGAAAAGGGAAATCAGAAACAATGGCATTATTGTATATGGTAATTTAGAAGTTTGGGGCATGTGATGTCTGTTCTCGATTAGAACCAGGGCTTTAGGTGTTGTGTTACATGCGTACTCTAGTGAGAGGTAATGGTTTTACCACATCAATTTAAAGGAATAAAGCACTGCTTTAAGCAGAAAATGAAAACTCTAGATTTAGATTTGAATAAACTGAAACATGAAGCCCTCTCTCGTCTTCAACTGATTAACAACTAACCTGTCCCAGCTGGGGAGGAATTCTTAACTCAAAGCAACCTCGAAGGATTGGTTCATCATCTGAAGGGTAATTAATTATCACTAATCACTAACTCCAGTCTCTGAGGGGAGGCAATGGATTAGAAGGAAAGGTATACATTGAAGGCAGTTGTGGAATAATCTCTCTTTAATTTTACTTGTAGGAATGTAATTGAACTGGTGAAGGTGGCTTGCTGTAGCCAGGGAAGAGGTACTTGCAGCTGATGATCAATACAATTAGGTGATCACATGATCCCAGCTGGCAAACAGTGTGCGGATGGAAGATTGGGATTGAAAAGTGCCCACAACGGAGGAATACACAGAGGGCAAGTGAACTATTTCTTGGTCTTTTCCATTAAAAGTTATTCTAATTGATGAAAAAAGTCCTTTTGAAGATAATTCACTGACCAATCTTTCCATATTGCGATACCAAGTATTGCAGCAGGCTATCTGATCCAAACTGTAAAGTAGCCTGTTGTTCATGTACCACTAAGCTGAAGCGATACTCTGGCTCGACACCTCAACATTCTGCTTGCATATCTCTCATTCTCCATTGTCAGTTCAGCAATACTACATACTTGCTGAAAAAAGGGATACTTTGGGAAACAAGTTCTCATTAGATAGATCTAATAATCCTTCTCTGTTTGTTTTTAGATGATTCCAGTTTTGTTTGCCTACACAAGTCCATAAATTGCACTGATTAACTCTGGGTGAATGAACTTTTAGTTGTATTTTTCTACCTTGAACCTGTGTCTCTTCATATTACAGTCACGGTTTAAAGTAAAGTGCTCTGTCTAACTTTTCTACACCCAATTACAGTTGGTATTTCTCCTTTCTTTCTTCCACCTCCTCCCCAAATACCAAATTGTGCATCCTCTGAGAATTGATTAAAGATCCTCCATTGCTGCCAAGTGGAGATTCTACAGACCGCTAGCCCAACTGGACCTACAGACTTTTTACTGCCCTGGCACGGATTTGGTTTGAGACCAATGCTCCTCCATCAGTTTCACTTTTTTTAAAGTTGGAATTTTTGTTTTTAAATGGAATAGTCCCTCTACCTACAAACATAGCATAAAGTAAATAGTCAAAGCCATAAGAATGACCTCTTCCAGCCCAGGTTAGATTAAAGCTATTCTTGCAACATGCTAACTGCTCACAAGCAACTTAAAAGACAAATGGAGGACACCGTCTTTTTCAATCTTATTGGGGATGGTTTGTATTGAGTTTTGCACCCAACCGTAAATAAATTGGACTGTTTGAATCCTGGGCCAATCTGGTAGTCCTTTGCAACTATAAATGATCAGTCCAATTGGACTATAAAGGTACTGGGAGCAACTACAAATCTAGATTTCCAGAGTTAAGTAGCTGATGACTTGAGTCTAGATAAAAGTCCATTAAATGGGAGTATGTTTGAGAAAGTAACTCCCAGGCTGAAGTTTGGAGCCAGGTCACTAAAGGTCTCCAACATACTTTACAAATGGCTTGGTCTTGGAAGCAGTTCTAGAAGTACCTTGGGCAGGAGGGGTTTTATTAAAAATTTCATGCACAAACATGCAGACAGAAATGGACAATATAATTAATTAGATACTTACCACGTTCATTGCCTGGATTCAAGAAAAGCACATCATTAATATGATTGAACACAATTTTCATTCAGTTAATCACAACAGTGAAACCTGCCCAGGTCACCTTGGTTCAAGAATGCTGCCTGGGGTGGGGTGAAATGAGCTCGAGCACAGGCTGTGCAATGCACTCAAAGTGGGCCTGTACCTTGAGTGAGCAGCCACCTGCTAACATGGCCACACGACCTGGTCATAGGGACTGAGTTAAGTGTAAATGATGCTTGTATCCAGATTCAACAGAAGCTCTGAATGAATTTTTGTGCTTTGTGTAGGGTAGCAATTCATGCTTATTTGAGTCCCATAGATATTTAGTCCCATAGATATTTACCCCCAAAAAAGAATGATGCCTTGTGTAGTGAAGACTTTGTCTTTTGCATCAGTTGATCACTGACTGCTCCCATCCCCGCTAATCCTTATTCCCGAGTATTCCCATATTTAAACAATGGATTGCCAAACATTTTGAACTCTTGAGAAATAAGTAGCATCCTGCCCCATGAAGGCTAAGGTACAGCAGGATGTTGGGCCTCAGTAAGAAGGGAGAATCCAGTAATAACCTTTTGTTTTAAATCACTTTTTAACGATTTAAAGACAAACAAAATCCTTCAAATGTTCTGACTGTGCCGTACTAAAAGATGGAGTCAAGCAGATGTTTGTTTTATTCTGTAGTACATTTGGGGCAGAATGACTTTGTTATCAAGTCTTCTGATGAATGTATAATTAACGACTTTTCTATTTAGTTCAAGTGATAGTGTGTAGTGTTTTTGCACGGGCTGTAAGTGATCTCATTGTGGGCGCAAGGCCTGTTGAAAGATGAAGTGACCTACTGATTCACATAGTCCTGCGAACTATGTGCTATGGACCATATGACTTCAACTATTGATGTAACCTTTTTAAGGAATGACTCTGTGTTAAAGGCGAACATTTCTAAGCAGGTTTCACTGGACAGACAAAACAAAATGCAATCAACGGTGGTGAGAATTTTTGTTCTATACATGCATTATATATATCTATATCTATATCTATCTATCGATGGGAATCCCATTAATTCTATTCAAATGTTTAAAAAAAAATCGAGACTAGAGTTGAGTGGAAAATCCAAAGCCGGACAGTGTAAGTAGTAACTGGTCTGAAGTGGAGACTGACTTGCTCCTGGTAGCACAGCCACTCTGAACTCACCCTCGTTTCTTGCTGTTCCATTCGGGGCCCAAGGACCAGTGTGTGCCTGATACACTGCTTGGTGAAAAACAGCGGCCGATCTCCCTCAGCTCTTGTGATCCTGGTGACCAGTCTTGTGGACTCTGCTATCCATTCTGAGCCTCTGTTTTGCATCTGACAGACCTACGTTTTGGCACTGGCACTGCTTACACTACAATGCTACATTGGTGATAACTCCTCATACTTGGGTTCAGTGGCCTCTCGGTAATATGGAGGTAGCGGCAGCTGGTTTGAAAGTGGAACGCCGCAAAAGATATAGACTGCTCCCTTTTGTAACTGGAATTGGTTTCATTTTGCACTGGTGAATGCAAATGTGTTAATTGGACTAATTACAAAATTGATGTAAAATGGTGCAAATTCCAGTGAGTGTAGTACTTGCTGTGTAAATTAAACTTTCACTAGGCTTTTGCTTGCTTTCATTAGAATGAGGGAACTTACATTTGTATAGCGCCTGTATCCGCAACACCTCAAAGCAGTGAGCGATTGCTTTTTGAGTACAGCCATTGTTGTGTGGGTGAGCACACCAACCATTTTATACACAGCAACATCCCACAAAGGGATGAATAATCGGGAAAGAACAGTTGATGAGTAGAACTCCCTGATCGTCACATAATGTTACGCAGTGTCTACCTGAACCCCTTGAACAGGGCAATGATTGCCTCAGTTTATCATCCGAAGGATGGTGCCCCCGACGATGCAGAACGACATCTGCAATTTGTTGGAGGATTGGCCTAGATTATGTGCTCCAGTCTCTGGGGCTTGAACCCACCACTTTCTGACTTGGTGGCAAGGCTGCTGCCACTATGGCACTGTGAACACTGGGTATAGTTGCTGAGTGGGTAAAGGGATCATATTCTTGGAGTTGGTGACCTGCTTTCATACAGGTCTCACTGCCTCCACGATGGGAAATAAGGGAGGTCTGTAACTTCCTAGGGCATTCTAATCCTCCTCAGATGATGGGACTGTTGATGGGTCACTATAGGTAAGGGAGGATGACAAATGTCCCCATCTAATGTTCAGTAAGTTGCTTTATTGCTAGTTCCAGCCTAGAATACTTCCAGCATCTCCTTCCCACCCTACCGAGGATGAATCATCTGAACTAGTTGAAGTTGGAGTTCTGGAGCCTGCACAAAACTCTCTTGGGTCACCTATGACAAAGCTTTGGCTTTTGAACACTGTTCGAGCTGTGCTGCTCTCGACCGAGAGATGGAAGTTAACCACAGGGTATGTAAGCTAATTTGGCTCGGTTGTCCTGTCGAGCTCAGTGGCTTCTCTGACCCCGGGGGCCCCTCCCTCTGACCCCGGAGGCTCCACCAGTGATGGCGCCAACATGCATCATTGGGCTGAAAAGATCAGGGCAAATAAAAGCAGGGGGAGATTAACTTGGGGTAAGCACTTCATTTTTTTTTAGACTGGGTCCTGGTTCCAACACTCTAACTTCAATGTCCTGAAGTGCAAGTTGTAATTCCCCCCACTGAATATTCTCAGGGTGTGAGGCTGTTCATTGCGAATGTGACCCTCAAAATATCAATCAGCCAGCTCCTGAAGTTGTGGCCACACGTCCTGACTGCACTGCCCCAGCTGCACCACTCCATTGCCCTGTGGTCAGGCAGCTCTGGACGTTGGTGTGGGTGATCTGAATTCTCTTGCTCCCTCTCTCTCTCATGACTTGTAACAGACATTGGATTGGGGGGGTGCTAGCCTTTCGTCTTTGTAGGTTCATATCATAGAGCCTTTAGGGCCATTTATAAAATGTATATGCATATATTCCCATCAATCTGAATATGTATATTTCAAGTTACTGATAGACTTGTGTTCAGATTTCAATTCAACAGAATACCCAGTCTCTGACCTGATTATGTGGCTGGTCCAGTTGCGTTTCTGGTCACTGGGACCAACAGGATGTTGATGAGATTCGCTGCACAGAACACGACAGCCTGTGTCTCGGGGCTGGTGGGAAAGTTCCAAAGCCAGCACACCAGCAGCTGGGCTACCTCGGCCCCACCTCTACCGAGGGGCTTCAAGTCCGGCTGTGTGCTGTTGATGGTTTGTGTGTGTGTGTGTGTGTGTGTGTGTGGGGGTTGGGGGGAGATTCAACGATGGTAGTGCCATTGAATGCCGGTGGATGGGGTGGTTAAGCTTTCTCTGTTCCAAGCAACTAGCATAGATGCATTTAAGTGGAAGCTGGATAAACACATGAGGGAGAAAGGAAATAGAAGGATATGTTGATGGGGTGAGAGGAAGGTCGGAGGAGGCTCGTGTGGAGCATAATCACTGGCATAGACCAGTTGGGCTGAATGGCCTGTTTCTGCTAGGATTATATAGAAATGACATAATATTGGGCTAAGGAAAGGCTACGTTGTGTAATCTAATGGGGCACTTGCGTTTGTGCACGCACACAGCCGGACTTGAAGTCCCTCGGTAGAGGTGGGCCGCGGCAGCCCAGCTGCTGGTGTGCTGGCTTTGGAACTTTCCCACCAGCCCCGAGACACAGGCTGTTGTGTTCTGTGCAGTGAATCTCAGCGCTGTTATCGGCCCGTCAACATCGTTCCTTGTAAGGCAAATACTGGCCATTCAACGCGGCAGTGTATTTATTGAAACAAGTGCAGCTTTTGTTTATAGAAGCTAAAATTACAGGCCAAATAAATCCTGGGCAGCTGTGCACGGTTTGTAAAACTAACTCGGATTTAGCACTTTGAATTGGATGGCGTTTTAACCCTTTGAGTGCTGGCTGTCTTGGTGCAGCACAAATTGTGTGGAGCAAGGTCTGTGATTCACTGCTGAGCAGATGGCACCTGTTCTTAATGTAAGTAGTTGCATCCTTATATAAACAGTGAGCTATAACGTCCTGTTTATAATGGGTATATATTCAGTCCTGGGAGTGGGATCACCAGCACCACTGTAGGGGCGTCCAAACTGTAACCCCTGGGTTATCTGCAGGCTCAAGCCGGCGAATCCACTCCTCTTTCAGCTTGAATTTCTTCTTGGCCTTTCCTTATTTAAATTATGTGGGCTTGGACATTTGGAAAGTGTCATGTATGTAGACCATGTACACTAACTGTATAGTCACATAAGGTGTGCCACCAGAGGGCACTGCAGTGGGAGACCTGAGAGTCACCTGCATAGGTGTGCAGGGCCCGGTATAAAAGGCTGCCCACTATGCTTGTGCCTCACTCTGGAATTACAATAAATGGGACTAAGGTCACAACAGCTCAAGTACAATACTAGACCTCGTGCAGTCATTCATAAGAGTATTAAAGACATAACAGAAAGAGACTTCGAGCTGTGGAATTGAAATCTGAACACACGAGTCTGTTGGTATTAGTGACTCTCAATATGCAGATTAATGGAATATATTGGACGGGGGGGGGGAAGGTAGGGAGCAGGCTCGGGCACGGCTGCCCCACGTGAGACCCGGTTAGATTTTAATCCACGGGCTTCATTTCCATTTTGGATGTCCGACTCCCATCCCAATCCGGCAGGACTGGGCTACCTGCCCGGGGAGCAGGAGCGGGATTTCTGGCTGCTGCTGGGGCCAGGAGGGAGTGGTCCCTGCCGGGGGTAGAGGGGGTCCCAGAGGGAATGGGGGAAGGTAGCAGGGAAGGCTCGCGGTGATCTTGTAGGTCCCAGAGGACCTAGCCCACAATTAACCATAACCAATTAATTGTCTGCCTTGCCGAGGCCTCTCCTAGCTCTGCTCCTGTTCGCCGGCAGGTTTCGCTGACGGCTCCGGAGTTACTTGCACACCCATCATGACTCTCAATTGCCTCCTACGACTGCTCTACCCAGCTTGCATGAGGAGGTGCCTTTCCCGCATCCAAAAACTGCGCTGTTAAAATGGCGGGAACTGAGCAAGAAGCATGCAGCCTCCATTTGAACTCATTGGGCGGGCAGGACAATCATCATCTGATCGGAACAGCCTGCACACCCGCTACTCCCAATGTATGTTTCAGGATCCCCGAGACGATACTGCATCCACCTCAACTCCTCAATGCAGGTGGGGCCTGGGGGAAGCCTGGGGGGGGAGCAGGCAGATGGAGCCCGGGGTGGGGTGGAACCGGGACGTTTGGTTCCAATTCCAGGAGCCGGTGAACTGGGATCCAGGGTAGACCAGTGACTCTTGCGATGACCATGACTCTTGCACAATTCGAAGAGTCAAAATTGTGGATCTCTAGACTCTAAAAGGTTAAACCCACCACCCACTCTGATCCATTTGCTTAATACCTTCCTGCCTGACTTGGAATTGTCCAAAATTGAAAGGAATGCAAGTTTTGGAAAAAAAAAATAATCTAAATGCCAGGGTCTCTCTGCTGCTCAGTGTCCTCATTTAAATCATTTTTTTTGAAGTGAATAATAGACACATGCAATTGATTACATCCTGAATGTTGAGTGAAGCATTGGGAGATTTATTGCACACATGAACCAGGAGAGGCCCTTGCAGCCTTCAGGCCATTCCAGAGATTTAAATTATGCCGTGGAGTTGATAGGAGGGGTTTTATTTCAAGCTGCAGACCCTTCATCATCTTGATGGCACCTATCACTGTTTGCTCCGTGCATCTTGTCGCAAGCTGCTGCCAACACAGGACCAATGACTGACCTAAGCTATGATGAGCATTTTAATGTGCAAAATAGTAGTAGTGGTGGGGTGCTAAGCGTCTGTGCTTGTACAACCTGTTGCTGTACAATCAGTTTGATGTTGGGTAGGAAGTGTGGATGTAAATTTGTAATTGCATCTATCTACTCAACTATTGCTGTGTCTCATAGACTAAAAAGACTTGCATTTATATAGCGCCTTTCATCACCACCAGACGTCTCAAAGTGCTTTACAGCGAATGAAGTACTTTTTGAAGTGTAGCCACTGTTGTAATGTAGGAAACACGGCAGCCAATTTGCACACAGCAAGCTCCCAAGCAATGTGATAATGACCAGATCATTTAAAAAAAAATGTTATGTTGATTGAGGGATAAATATTGGCCAGGATACCGGGGATAACTCCCCTGCTCTTCTTCAAAATAGTGCCACGGGATCTTTTACGTCCACCTGAGAGCAAACGGGGCCTCGGTTTAACGTCTCATCTGAAAGACGCCGCCTTCGGCAGTGCAGCACTCCCTCAGCACTGCACTGGAGTGTCCGTCTAGCTCGAGAAGTAACTTTATAAAAGCGAATTAGGGAGATTTGATGCATCATTGTTGAACTTTCCACCAGGAATTCAAAACCTTTTAATAGAATTCTATTGGATAGCCATCTGACTGCTTTTATTTGTGTATGTGTGTGTTTCTGCATCTATTTAGTTACTTTATCTGCACCAGTGATCTATTGGGCAGGGTCGTCTGGTCAGAGGGATATTAACGGATGCTGGAATGGGAGCATCGGACCGAGATCAGATCTGATATAACGGTTTTCCTTTGGTTAGATGAATTTATCGTTCCAGAATTTAGGGCAGAGGGTCCCTGAGGGAGCCGATATTTGCAGGACAATCCTTTTTGTCCCACCTCATACAGAAATGCTTAAACTGCTAGTGGAATACATTATTAGCAAAACGGTTCCGTGATGCAGACAGTCCAGGTATGCTGATGTGGGCTCATGGAGAATGTATTCTCCCCACCCTCAAATTTGAGACAAATTTGATTTGATATCTGTTCTATTTGTAGAGAAGCACAATAAATCCCATCCTTAAGACCCCTGACTCTCCATTCTAGCAGCTCATGTCTTGTCTACACTACCTGACTGATCACTCCTTGTTTTTTCTTTAACGTCCTGCCTAATATCTATTTGATGTTTTGCCCTGGTCCTGCTCTAGTTTAATTTGAAGCAGTACCATATCCATTTAATATCTATCGTTACCTCAATGGTTCCTCCTTGCCCCCTCCCTGCTTTCCTCCCAGGTTATACACCGCAAGCTTCTCCAGTGTTTACTGATAGCTCATCCCCTTTTACATGATGGTATCCTCTGCACCTCTTCCAATGCCTGGACCACTTTGTGGAATGTGACCATAATTGATGCAACACCCTACTCTGAGCAGTGTGTAACCTATGGGGAGTCCGCTCCGTACTTCTGACTAAATAGCCCAGCACTGTGTTTAATTCTTGCATTGTGTCACCACGTTGTCCAGACATTGAAAATGCAGAGTCTGCCAACGAGGCTAGGCCCCTCTCCCAGTCTCCAATGATTCTATCCCATTTTTGTGTTCCACAATACTATTTCTAAAGGGCCATACTAGTTATTTATCAACATTAAATGGCTTTTGGGATTTGTCAACACATTGCATTTCCAATCATCATCCTTCTGTAAGTGTCGCAGTACATCCACAGCTATTGATTCTCCTATTTTAGTAGTGCCATCTACAGGTTTGGTAAGCTTACATTTGGTTTCCGGGTCATTAATTTATAATATAAATTAGAAGCAACAAGGGGTTCGAGCACGGGGATGGGGTATAAAAGCAGGGAAGTCTTGCTTCAGCTGTACAGGGTATTGGTGAGGCCACACCTGGAGTACTGCATGCAGTTTTGGTTTCCATATTTACGAAAGGATATACTTGCTTTGGAGGCAGTTCAGTGAAGGTTCACTAGGTTGATTCCGGAGATGAGGGGGTTGACTTATGAGGAAAGGTTGAGTAGGTTGGGCCTTTACTCATTGGAATTCAGAAGAATGAGAGGTGATCTTATTGAAACGTATAAGATTATGAGGGGGCTTGACAAGGTGGATGCAGAGAGGATGTTTCCACAGATGGAGAGAGACTAGAACTAGAGGGCATGATCTTAAAATAAGGGGCCGCCCATTTAAAACAGAGATGAGGAGAAATTTCTTCTCGCTGAGGGTTGTAAATCTGTGGAATTCGCTGCCCCAGAGAGCTGTGGAATCTGGGACAATGAATAAATTTAAGACAGAAATAGACAGTTTCTTAAACAACAAGGAAATAAGGGGTTATGGGGAGTGGGCAGGGAGGTGGACCTGAGTCCATGATCAGATCAGCCATGATCTTATTGAATGGCGGAGAAGGCTCGAGGGGCCATATGGCCTACTCCTGCTCCTATTTCTTATGTTCCTATGAATCTCCACTTAACATCTGATCACCCTCCACCCCCCCCCAACTTCCTGTCTCCATCATTATGCTTTTAACTATTGTCTCTCTATTGTTTTAACCTTAATCCAGTTCTACTCTGAATTCCTACAAGCTTTAGTTTAATTAGAAGTCTTTCAACATGGGACTGTGAACTTGAGAAAGTTTTGGTGAAAGAACTAATTGTAGGAAGTGCAATTCTCTACATGATTAAGATCCATAAAAGAGCTTGGCTCTGGAGTATCGTCCCCTCTGGAGACATGCATATACTGCTCCAGTCTACCCTTTAGAATAATTTATATTAGTATACCTGTCCTCTTTATAGGGAATAGGCCTGCAGTTTCCTGGGTCAGATTTGTTACCTTTCTCAATACAAGTGAGTAGTATAATAGAGTGCCCCCTAGTGGACTACTAATGTAATGCAACTCCTGATGTATAATAATAAAAGGCTGCTGAGCCATGTTGTGTGTAATGTGCTTAGTGATGTAAAGAATATATCGGGTAGCATTCCCGGCTCATCAGAAGATTGTGGGTTCAAGTCCCACTCCACAAAATCCAAGTTGACACTCCAGTTCGGTACGGAGTGCTGCACTGTAGGAGTTGCCATCTTTCAGATGAGATGTTAAACCAAGGGCCTATCTGCTCTCTCAGGTGGACATAAAAGATCCTGATCCTAACAACACATTTGAAGAGAAGGTGAGTCCTGGCCAATATTTATCCAACCAACATCACTTTTTAAAAAAAAACAGATGATCTGGTCATTATCACTTTGCTGTTTGTGGGAGCTTGCTGTGCGCAAATTGGCTGCTGCATTTCCTACATTCCAACAGTGACTACACTTCAAAGTGCTTTATTGACTTGTAAAGCACTTTGGGACATCCTGAGGTTGTGAAAGGTGCTATAAAAAAGCAAGCACATTCTTTCTATCTTGTTACACCTAGTTCTGCAGAACTTCAACCACTGCCCAAGGATTTCTTTACTGCAATAGCCAGCGCCCTAAAACCTCCACATAGTCTCTTCTGTCAGCAGCATAGGATTCAGGATCGTTAACTTCGAATGGATTGGATGGTCCAACTGTGTTTCTGTTGTAAACAGTTGTCTGAAATATCACCCGAGCTGCAAAGATTGGTTACCAATGGAGAAGGGACAGCAACATATTGTCGTTTTAATATGGAACTAAAAGTATGAGTATTTAAAATAAAAACATACTACATCTTGCAATGAAACTCTTAAACTTATTAATTCTGCTTTTTGGAGAAAGAAATCTTTAGGATTTCAAGGTTTATGTACAAACAGAATTGACTGTCCCTGGCATTGCATTACATTCCTATATTGCAACAGTGACTACGCTTCAAAAGTAAGTACTTGGCTGTAAAGTGCTTTAGGGCGTAGTGAGTTTGTGAAAATCGCTATATAAATTTAAGTTTGTTCTTTCTATTAAATCCCAGTGCAATTCTCTACAGAGCTGCATGGCCATGTATTGTAGCCACCAGTTTTGAGTTTCCGTGTGTTTGTTCCAATCTCCAGTTAACTTGGCTGTGTGTCACAATATTCAGCTCGTTTCGCCTTGTGCTCTGGTTCAATCCGAGTCACTGCTTTGCTTGACTGGGACAACATTATTTTCCCTGCCGTTCAGCGTGTTAACCAGATGCAGGCAATATAACACCGAGTGAGTGAACGGTTTTAAAATAACGCCTGCAGTGGGTGTGCTTCCTGCAGATGTCTGCTTATATCGCAAGCCATTCCCTAATGCTTTTAAACATAACACTGGCAAGAATCTAGAAATATTAATCCACACTGGGATTTAACAGCAAGAACTTGAGGATTTTGTATGTACTCAAAGCTCACAACACTGCAGAGAGATGCCTTTTGTAGTTAACAACTTTGTAGCAATTTTGTTACTGTACACCATGTTTGCTCAATTGTGCAGTCTTCCTATGTCTCTCTGCTGTTCTGGCCAATATTTATCCCTCAACCAACATCACATTGCTGTTTATGGAACTTTTGTGAGCAAATTGGCTGCTGAATTATCTATATTACAATAGTGACTGCTTTCAAAAACTGTCAAAGCATCTTGGGATGTCCTGAGGTTGTGAAAGGTGCTAATAAAATGTAATTTCATCAATTCAGGGATTTCATCAGTTTTGTATTCTGTGTTTCCTTAAGATTTATGTGGAGATGCGAGTTAATCCGAATGGCCTCTGGTTTGAAGGCAAGAGAAAATTTGCCCTTTGTGCACTCCTCCCACCTTTTCCTGGCCTCCCACTCTGCTCTTGTACCAGATTCTATTCCCCTCGCTCTACTCATGCGGAGTCAGCTGTTTCGAAACCTGATTTCTGTTTCCTCACCCGAAACATCTGCAGAGTGAGAATCAGATGGTGCAAAACTACCAGTGTGCAAACTGACTGGCTTGACAATTTCCACTTCAGTCCAGGAACCAGCTACTCCTGTGAACCAATTTTTCCCCATGTAACACAACAATTTGACGGATCCCGTCAATCCCTAACACTCCAGCGTGGGAAAGTAATGAAAGCTGCTCTGTGCTGTGCCTCCTCCAAGACACCAATTCCTGTTAAAGTCCCATCTACAGAATCAGTCATCGGCAACAGAGGCGAGCTCTCTACTTGTCGAGGTTGACTTGTGACGGCCAATTAGACCGCAGCATTAGATGGGAGTTGGATGCACAGAACCGCCCCCCCCCTCCCCCGCAGCTGGAGCTGGCTCGTCATTTGGGAGAAGGAAAATATTTTACAAGCGATCAAAATCTTGTCCTATTTAACACCCCTCCATTGCAAGAATTGCAGCAAAACCTTTTTTTTTTCCTCTGAATTCCTGTGTTAAAACACCAGTTGCAAATTGAAACTTCCTTGGGAGATCTAGATTTGCTAAAGAACATTTAAGGTCATGGGGTACATAATTTCACCAAGAGTTTGGAGCTTTCTGCTGGAGTGCTGGCAGGCTGTAGCATTGCATGTTATTTCACCACTACAGGTTGTGTTTTACTCCTGTGCTGCACCCTGGGGTGGGTGACAACACTCTGGCCTTGTGTTCTCTACCAGGCTCCTTTCCCCATCACACACTTTTTTTTAAAAGCTCTCAAAATTCTGGAAAGCTGCCTCTAGTACCATCTGGCCAGAATGCACTGCAGGTTTGGAGAAGCAGAATGCACTGCAGGCTGGAGAAGCAGAGGTCTAAATTCAATAGTTTTTCTGGGGTGGAACATGGGGAAATCCAGGTTGCAAGTTGGAATTCTTCAAAATGGAGCACAGCGTGTGGCTCATTACATTTCTCAAGCGGACCGAATTTGTGAGAAAATGAAATTTACTCTGTGGAAGAAAATGAGGTAGGCGAAGAGTTTCTCT
Organism: Pristiophorus japonicus; assembly: GCF_044704955.1. Lineage (NCBI taxonomy): Eukaryota > Metazoa > Chordata > Chondrichthyes > Pristiophoridae > Pristiophorus > Pristiophorus japonicus. Next base: position 71,310,465 of record NC_091993.1, on the reverse strand, counting down.
TGTAAAATATTTTCTAGGGTGGAAGTGTGCAATTAGAGTGGTCGTTGCCCCTGAATGAACTCCATCCAAAGATGGGCCTTTTTTTTTAGTACATTGTATAGCAGAGACTGGTTAACTGGAATTCTAAGTCCGATTGATCCCCACTGTATTTAAATTAAACTGATCGGTCCATTTAACGCGGACAATTCATAAGTGGATGTCCCAACGAACAGGAGTCAGTTGTCCATCCCCTGTTTGTTATCTCTCTCCTCTTTGCTTCTTGCACTCCTCAATCCCACGGTTTAACAAAACCATGAACTTCATTGTTACCGGAGAATGTAAAGAATGTGGACGAGCCCAGAAAATGAAAACAGGTCAAAGTTCAGAACCAGCTTTTTAATCATGCAACATGCTGGAGGTGTTTAGGGGAAAGGGGGCAAATGGCACTGGAGGATGGGAGAGGTTAACAGCAAAAACATGCTTAGGTGGCTGTAGAGCAAAAAGAGAAGGGAGGTTGGCTGTAAAGTCAGTACATCGCTGGGTGATCGTTCCACAGTAAACGCAAAGAGACATTAAGAGAAATCTCTAACGGTAGATGGAGCAGTCACTCCACACCAGGAAAGATCTATCCTGACTTATTGACCAGTAACATTCGCTGAACCACATGAAAACAGAAGTCTGCTTGTGAAGTCCAGAAGACCCAAAACTCGAACTAGGGAGCTCTGTAATCTTTAACCCTAACTGGTATCTAAATGGATCCTTGTGCCTACAATTTAAAAAGAAACAGAAGTCCAACTTGAATAGTGCAAATCTCCAATGCCAATGTAAACCGGACAATCGGTCTTCCTGTGACAAAGATGCTTGTTCATCACCCATTAGGTGTGGGGCCTTGCTGGCGATGCCAAGAATCTCATTCTAAGGAATGATGCACCATTCAGATCTTCGCAGAACAAACCCATATTTTCACTGATTTCTCCCTGCCATAAGATCACTCTTTCTGGTCCACCCTTATAGCCTCCAGAATGTGATTCTAACCTATGAACGGCAACAGGAGACATCCTGGATTGCTGATAAAAGCTGCTCTGAAAAGTCACCCTACTGGAGGTCCGTCTCTTCACTGGGTGAAGATTAGGGCGGAGCTCGCGGTGAAGATTAGGGCGGAGCTCGCGGTGAAGATTAGGGCGGAGCTCGCGGTGAAGAATGGCCACCGTGATCGGATTGACTAGCTGAGAGTTCTGATGAAAGGTCAACGACCTGAAACGTTAACTCTGTTTCTCGCTCCACAGATGCTGCCTGACTTGTTGAGTATTTCCAGCACTTTCTGTTTTTATTTCAGCTATGGGATTCCCTGTCCAGGTACAGACATGAAGAACAGTCACTTGGGTAAGGTATGAGAGCGATGATAAAGGCAATGAAATTTTGGCCCAGTCTAAGCCATTGCATTTGGTGATTGGGGAGGAGCGTCGAGGGAGAGGGGGAGAGGGGGATTCCCAAAACCAGTAGCGAGCATTGGTTTTACTTGGTCTAAATGCTAACCCCCCTAAAGCCTTCAGCTAGCGCGGGATTTAAATGCAAGGGTAGCCCACTATGGAGTATCAGGACAGAGGTCGGTGGCCATGGCTGCCCAGGATGAGTCTCAACTGTTACTGTGGGGCGATGAAGCCCAGGTGCTTTCCCGGAGGGGAAAATGACGACCTGGCCATTCGTGCATCTCCCAGTAACCATGTCTTTGGTGCAGCTATTGAAGCAAAATGACATTTTCCCCTCCAATTGGGAAAGTGTGGGGATATGAGAGGCTCAAAGCATCCACTGTGGTGGACCTAAGGCCAAGAGCAGGTTGAGACATCACATACATTCTCTATATAGTAGGCTGGAGTAAGTGATCCATTTCTCTGCACTATTGTGACCTTGTTTAAGGTCAAGCAAAATGCCTGCTGGGAAATCCATGCCAAGCCTGTCTTGGACCTAACCCAATATATCCAGCTGGGGTGGGCAAGAGGGCCTTTGCTCATCTGGTTAGTGTTAATAGAGTAAAACCATGGAGACAGTCTGCTAAGCTTTAACTATTTGGTATTTCCCTGCCAAGTTAGCTATCAGTTTAAGAGCTGCAGTTGCGTTGGGGTGGATGCTGCATGCTTTATTAGTGGAGACGCGACCCAACCCAGGTTAGTTTGGACACAGTGCTACTCTGAGCCCGGGTCTCGCTCTAACACCATGCAGTTTGTCCTTCACCTCCATGTGGAAATGACTTGGCTGAGCAGGCATCCCCTCGGTGTTGTTTCTTTCAGGCACTGCCTCTGCACCACCAGCCTCCTCTCTCCACAGTCTGGAGTGAAAGTGGCCACAAACCAGCTGAAGGGCAGGGTAACAGCCTACTGCCCATATATTGGGTTTTAATAGCGGTGTTCACCTCAATGGCTCAGCGGGTTAGGCAGTGCAAAGCTCAACGACACACAAACCAGGAAGCTCCTGAGCCCCTCCGGATCCACGGTTCGGAGTTGGCTCATCCTTGTTTGGGTGGGTGGGGGGGTGGAGTGGCAAGAGAGGGTACTATAATTGGCCTCTGCTCCCTGGGTTAGGGAGCGGTAAAGTGGCCTGAGGCCGTTCCAGCTGGCCAGGCAGTGTGTGCGTGGGCGGGCATCAGGCAAGCACAGGAGTGGGCCCTGCTCTGAGGCTCTCCATGGCCAGCTAGGTGGCTGATGTTTGTGGTCAAAGACCAGTTACGAGGAGCGGCTGTACAGAGGGTTGTTGAGTGATAAGGGAGCCGAGGGTTATGGGGAGCGGGAAGGAAAGTGCCAAGATTAGATCAGCCATGATCTTATTGAATGGCGGAGCAGACTCAAGGGGCCAAATGACCTACTCCTCCTATTTCTCATGATGCCTATAGAAGTGTAACACCAGCAAGCAGACCGGGTAAAAACTGGCAGAATGGGGTATAAGCCTGGCACTATCTTGTGGAAATGTGACTAAGCTCCTGTTAATCTCCCCCACTCTGTGTACCAAATCTATACATGCTGCTCATCATCGCTTGCTTACTGCCCTTTTTTAATGATTCAAAGAGCGAGTCACAATGAATTAATTCATTCTCTGGATATGGACGCTGCTGGCAAGGCTGGCATTTATTGCTCATCCCTAACTGCCCTTCAATGTGGTGGTGAACCGTCGCCCTGAACCGCTGCAGTCCGTGTGGTGAAGGTGCTCCCACAGTGCTGTTCGGTGGGGAGTTCGAATGACTAACCAAATCACACTCCATTGGAAAAACGATAAACGTCTACCTGAGTCGACTCTGGTTGCAAATGGTAACTATTACTGGCGCCCACACCGACCTCTTGCTGCAGAATTTAAACACAAAGTTTGTGTTCCGTGGCTCTGCTTAATTTTGTTAAATATAAATTGTATTTGTTCTTTACATCTACGTCCCCTCACATCGAAGGGATCTTAGTTAAACAGAGAACCCCTTGGGTGGGATCTTGATAATTATTTCAGATTTCCTCACTGCGAAGTGAGCACCAGTCGTGAATGTCCAGGATTAACTCTGGGAGCTCTACTGTCTATGGCCACACTGCAGTGCCAGACACTGGCGCAGTTCACTGGGAACAGTAACTTGTGGGAGGACATCAGTTGATGCTGATTCGGACCTCTCTTCTCCTACTCCTTGGTCGGCCCCGCCCTGGCTTGCTGAGCAACCAATCTCGGAGGTGCTGGGCAATTGGCTCAGGGACGGAAAGCTGCCTCCCAAGCAGAAGGTTGATTGGCAGAGATTTCGGAATTGTGGGGGGTGGGGGTGGCGACGAGAAATGGGATTTTCAAACCTCAATGTACAAGTGACGAGGGCTGTCCCCCCTTAAATGTCAGGTTCGTGTCCCAGATATGGCCACGTTGTGTTCTGTAATTCATGAGTTCAGCAATTGGAAGGAGAAAGAGAAACCTGCCTATTTTCTTGCCTTGCCTTGGCTCAGGGTGACGTGCAAGCAAAGCAGCGTGGGTTGGATAGAAAGGACAGGGCATCGTACAAGGGTACCAGGAGAGTGGGGGGAAAATAAACTGAGCTACTGAATCGGGAGGGTCAATCCTGTGGTGCACTGATCCTGCAGGACTCGCTCGCTGCTCAAATTACTGATAATCCAAAAATCCACAGTAAACGGTCTCTAAACCAATATAGGAACAGGAGTAGTCCTCTGCCTGTCAAGCCATGTCAGCTCATTCTTTTTAATTGCAGTTCCCTGCTCTTCTCCTATAACCTTTAATGCCCTTTCTTCCCAAGTGAGTGTCTCTCTCCATTTTGAGCACCTGCTGTGATGTCTGCATCTATGCATCTTCTGGGGCAACCCCTTCTGCTCTCCCAACATCTTCGTGAATGTTTTCCTGAATTTTATTTCAGCTGGCTTAGTTTGAATGCTAAGAATCTGTGCCCCTTGTCTGGGTTCCCCTCCCAGCAGGAAACATTGTTCCTTATCCACCTTGTCAACTTCTTTTTCATTATTTTAACACCTGAATTAGATCACCCCCCTATTTCTCCCATTAAATATCAAAAATTTTACACATTGTCGTGAGACAGAAGTGGTCCTCGGCTAATTCACTTGGTCACAAAATAACACAAGAAATAGGAGCAGGAGTAGGCCACTTGAGACCCCTAGAGCCTGCTCCGCCATTCAATAAAGATCATGGCTGATCCAATCCTGGCCTCAACTCCACTTCCCTGCCCGCTCCCCATAGCCCTCAACTCTCTTATCTTTCAAAAATCTGTCTCTCTCTACCTTAAATATATTCAATGACCCAGCCTCCACAGCTCTCTGGGGTAGAGAATTCCAAACATTCTTGACCCTCGGAAGAAATTCTTCCTTATTTCAGTTTTAAATGGGCGACCCCTTATTTTGAAACTATGCCCCCTAGTTCTAGATTCTCCCACGAGGGGAAATATCCTCTCTGCATCTACCCTGTCAAGCCCCCTCAGAATCTTCTATGTTTCAATACGATCACCTCGAAGTCTTCTAAACTCCAATGAGTGTAGGCCCAACCTGCTCGACCTTTCTTCATCTATAAATATCCAAAATTTCAGGCAGTGTCGTGAGACAGAATTGGTCTTTCGGTTAATTGACTTGGCCACTGAAAAAAGCCCTATGATACGTATTCCTCGTACAGCAACTGCAGTAATTGGGGGATCAGACTTGTAGCAGACTTCAACGCAGCCCGCTTTCAACAGCGAGGCAGCCGAGTGTCGGGAAGAGCTACTGCGGAGGAAGGAAGTGGGACTAGATTGCAAGAGAGCCTGTGGAAGCCTGGTATCGGTTGCACGGAGGGAGAGGAGGTGTTAGTGAACAAAGCACAGGAAGCGAGTTAGTTTGCGATTTCACTGCACACTGCCACAAAGCCAAAATAAAAAAAGTCATCCCATAATTAGCCAGAGAGAAGCCGAGGCCTGGACCTGAGGTATAGCGCAGTTCTGATAACACCGGGCAGTGCATGGAAAAGATGACTGATGCAGAGAAAGCGATGCCTGTGCTGGCCTAGTCTGTGCTGCCGCCTTTCAGCCAGACTCCAACACACGAGCTCTTCCTTCAAGGGAAGTTCTTAGCTGCAAGTCTGTCACCAGCTCGCTGAAATCATAATATTTGTTTTGCTGAAGTTGGTGAGATAGGCATTGGCCAAGACTGCTGCTGCAGTTTAGTGTTTAACTCCAGTGCTAACTTTTCCTGACTGCGACTAGGGGTTTGAAGCAGTGATTTGCTGCATTAGTTTATAATGGGGCATGGACCTATGGGGGCATTTCTATTAAAATTTGTGACATGCTACCGACACAAATGTGACTCAGTATTTACATGCTCTTTTGATAGCTTTTCTAATTAAGTTTGGCACGGTCTCACTGTGGAACTCCAAGGTTTCACTTAGATTGGGACGGTGCCCTTGGTCACGATCACCGGAGCTGGGACAGTGGGGGTGTTATTGAAGCCTGCTCTTGGCAAACCGTCAAGCTTAAACAGAGCAAAGTGACTGCACTGGGAAATTTTCAGGCAAGTGTGATCCCTTGGCCAAGTCTGCTCGAAAAAAAATCTCCAACTCTTGGCTGCCACAGGAGTTAGATCTCTGGCTGTAAGTCGAGCTAAAAGCACGCAGCCGTGGGCTGGGCTGGGGACGTGATGACATTGTATATTCCCCTCTTGACAAACCCTGTCAAGTGTTGTGGCACAATCCTCCACCTTACCAGCCGGCAGATGGCAAATTCGCAAAGACTTTGGCCAAGTCCGCCACACTAGCCAGGCGCTGCACCAGTCTCCATTCACGAGCATGAAAAGTCTCGAACATGCAACTGTTGGCTGGGGGGGGGGGGGGGGGAGAATTTCCAATGCTGGGGTAGCAAGATATCCCGCAGAAGCCTGGGTTCCCAGTTAGATCCAGAATATTCCTGTGAGGCAGACGCAATCTTATCTTTCAAAAGGGAGTTGGATAAGTATCTATCCCACAGGCCACAAATTGTTTGGTAGTGCAAAGGGCTAATTTTAAAAATTGATTGCTGTATGGACCCGTGTGTGTGAATCTTTACAATATTCAGAGAGCCCATTGCCAGTCCGAGTCGCGGTGAAACCCTGAGGCGCGCCCCCCCCAGTCGAAGTGTACGGTACATTGAGCAGGAATGTGGCTCAGAAGGATGGTGTTATCAGAACTCCCTACCCCTGCCATACAGCCTCAGCCAGCAGCCAATCACAAGGCCAAAGCAGAGAAGCGCATACCTTCAGCTTGGACTGAATCTCACGAGCTTTCCTTCGGGCAAGAACCTGCATATGACTAGACACCTGCAGGAAAGAGCAAAGGGGAAGAAAAGAAGAGCCTGTAACCATGGAGATGAATGTCCCCCGGATTCATGCCGGCTGCACATACCTTAATGCTTGCTTGGTACTCTCGCACCTTCTTCCTGGCTAACACCTGTATGTGACTAGACACCTATGTCGACGAGATAATTTAGAGACAAAAAACACAAGTGAAAGACGATGCTTCTTGTCACTACTGTACACAGTGCTTTACATTATTAGTCTGTTAGTTTGGACATGCATAGCCAAGCCTTCCATCACCGCCTTTTCCCCCCTTCTCCAAGCTCCCATGATACTCCGCAACTGCACACAGCCATGCATCCGCCAGCCACACTGCGCATAGGCAGCCAATGTCCCTCAGTTTTTGCCTTTGTTCTCGAGGAAAGCAGTGCCAGCACTTGTTGCTATGGCAAGCAGAAATGGACCCTCTGAGCTGCCACAGAGCTTTACTAGAACCAACGGAACTGTTCTTATTGGGCACTTTCCTCTAATTCTCCACGTGTCTCCAATTTCACCTTCAGTCATAAAATAATTAACTGATCACAACATGATGGTTTCAGCCCAGTGGTCAATAGGGATCTTTCTTCACACAGTAAATCTGGTGTTATCGCAGGATCTTGGGTTACGAGAGGTCATCGCTGCTTATCTATTGTAATTCAAAAGTCCCCTCCCACACCCAACATGCTGGGGTTACAGTTCCACATGCATGGGCAGCCCCACTTTTACTGTTTATCAGTGCTGTTTATCAGTGTATTCGGCCCATTGTGCCTGTGCTGGCTGTGAAAGAGCTCTCCAATTAGTCCTGCTCTTTCCCCGTAGCCTCGCAATTTTTTTCCTTTTTCAAGTATATAAACTGCATTAGTGCTGTAAAGGGTTAACTTCACTCTTTCCCCCCACCCCACCCCTACAGAGTAAAACGTTGCGATCTCGCTGGGTAACGAGCAGGGATTTGAATTTGTTAGGGAAATGGTTAAGACAGGAGAAGGTCCACAAACAAATGGTTAGTTCCTTGGGGGATTTTAACCTCTCCAGTGTTGACCTAAGGCAGCAACCAGTCAGGTTGTAGGTCAGTAATCGAGTTTATTTCTGTCGATTTGAACAGATCCAAATCTTTTGAGTTTTTTTAAGATGGGAGTTTGCTGCTTTCCAAGGAAGGTACGGTTGGCCACTTTCAAAAGATGGCTGCTCTAATAGAAGGTTCTAGATCATGACTACAGAACGGATTCCCCGCTTTGCAGGCCTGCAGCCCACTGATTGGCCATCCATTTACAGGGGCTGTGGGCAGGCTGTTTCTGACCTGTGCTCCCCTCAGAGTGCCACTCCCAACCAGGAGCGTTCGTTCCATCAGGGGAATCAAAGGTTGCACCCTTGAATATCTTTAAAAACCTCCTCATCGGAATGACTGCAGCAAGGAGTGGGCAGGACTGACATGGCCCGACTGTTGTGTTAACTGTTGCCTAATCCAAGGGGGTGACTATAATGGCATTTCTCATGCACTGTGTTCCAAGAGATGGCTGTTACTAGGTTACCAACCCCCCGGGATCGCCCTGGAGATCGATGTTACTAGGTTACCAACCCTCCGGGGTTGCCCTGGAGATGGCTGTTACTAGGTTACCAACTCCCTGGGATTGCCCTGGAATCTCCAGGAACAAAAGACTAATCTTTAGGACACCCAGGAGAAAAATCATAGCAGCACGAAAATAAATTGTGGTTTAAAAATTATATATATTTTAATACTTTAGTTTACTAGTTATAAAAAATATGGGTCGGAAGGAGGGGGTGGTGTCTGACATTCAGAAATCATCCTATTGGCTAATGAAAAGTCTATTCGCTTTCCAATTGGTGGGCAGGCGGGGAGCTGAAAGGATGGACGTGTCGGCTGACCAATGACAGAAGCATGGAGGCGGGGCGGTTGGGGGCAGGAGGTCATGTGATGATACCTCCAGGTATATATCCAATCAGAGTTGGCAATCCGAGGGTTTATGGAGCATGTGGACACGGGTGAACTGCCCCAGGAGTCCGCAGCTGGTCCTCGCAGTAAAACCCATTGACGATCCCTCCCAATGGCTCTCCGGCAGAATCTCAAGCTCTGTTCATGCAACTTATTTGAGAGAAGCTGATGCTTGTCCCCAGGAATAACAATGCTCATCCTTCTCCCAGTCACTGAACCAATGTCCAGTTCCAATAGAATATTACTCGAGCTTGAGGCAGAAGCTGGTTAAGATCCTCTCTTATTTCACAGTCCATCCAATGTCACACCACTGGGAACCTCGAACCACTATTAGTAGATGGTTCAGTGAGTGCTACAGTCTGGATCAGTAACTAATTCACCATGTGCAGTTCCCGAGGATGCTGAGTTAATACATGCACCATGAGGTACATCCAATCGTTGAGTGTCCAATCACAACAATGAACTCCTCTGACTGAATGCAACTACTCATTTTGATTGCTTAAAAAAAATGTAATTTAAATAAGATGAGTCACTCAATCATGTGTTTAGTTTAGAAAGGGCACAATTTTCAGGAATGTATTTGGTAAACCTTTGATTGTTTGTGGAGGGAGAAGACGAGTCACCATGATTGAGAATGAGACACATTTTAATACAGAAGCTCGATACCTTTTCCCAGTGATGTCGGGTAAAGGTGGCACGATATGGGTATTTCCATCACTGTGCATTCACAAATGGAAAACGGTCCACTGGTCAGTCTGAAGATTGGTTCCAGTTTTAAGGAGGTTATACCTGTATACACACAGGTTGCTCCCACACTTAACCCTTTCTGTGCTCAAGTTGAGTTATTTCATCTGGGGGTTAGCAGAGTCTATTCAGGAAGGCTCCTTGTTTTGTCACTTAAAAGATGCCAAAGCTTGACCTGGTAACAAGGCCAATATTTACCAGATTGGACCCCGATAGGTTCCAAGTGCCACTCTTTCAGCCGGATGCCAGTTGGTGACGATGTGGTTTGGTCTGAACTACTTGCTAATTGTTGACTTTTCTAAATGACTTTGTGTGAGATTAAATGAAGAACGGATTGGAAGGCAGTGATTTTCTAAATGAGCTTCCGTGTTACAATAAAGCACCAAATGAGAGCAGGAGATGGTTACCTTCTGCACGGACTCCCCTCCTTTCTCTCACCATTGCTGGGTGTGGTCTATATAACCATAGAAGCCCATTCCAGGGGTGAGAGGAAATGCTCTGCCACCTACCCCTTAAGGAGGGGAGGGGAAATCATTGGGGGAGCTGGGGTGCAAATAAACAAACTTTGTACTACAGACTGGACTCTGAGTGACCAGATTTTTAAAAAAATCATCCGTGGGATAATGCAGTAAAAGCATTAAAGAGTTTCCACCGGAACAAAGCATAGGAGCAAGAGTGGGCCATTCAGCCCCTCGAGCCTATTCTGCATTCAATTAGATCACAGCTGATCAGTATCCTAACTCCATCTACCCGCCTTGATTCTGTGTCCCTTAATAACTTTGCTCAACAAAAATCCATCAATCTCGGTTTTAAAGTTTTCAATTGACTCTCAGCCTCAACAGCTTTTTGAGGCAGTGTTTCAGATTCCCACCACCCTTTGTGTGAAGAAGTGCTTCCCGACATCACCCCTGAATGATCTGGTTAACATTTTAAGGTTATGCCCCCCTTGTTCTGGACTTCTCACCAACCAGAGGATCTAGTTTCTCTCGATCCACGGTATAGTTTCTCTTTATCTACCCCTATCAATGCCTTTATCCAACAAGCAATTGCTGTTTAGAGTGGACAGATATCGGGGAGGGATTCTCGGGTGTTTTGCAACACATCTTTTGGGGGCCTTGCAAACGGCAAGAGAGGAGCTCGCTCGCATTCATTCCCTTCTCAATCTCACCCAGTTTTAATTTCAGCTGGGAGTTTTATTCGTAGGGCCATCGCCCTCCTCTGGTTGTACAGTACAGACGCGAATTAATCATTCCAATATTTTTAGACTGATGGGCTGACTGACTCCTCTGTCGGCTACATGGATCCTTGAGGAAACAAACTTTGGGGAAGTCCCATCCTAGCTCCTCGTGGGCTTATGGCCCACAGCACAGCACCTCCTGTACTTTGGCTCCAATTGGCAATGCCACTCAGATGGGCTTAAAGATGGCCAGTATAGGAAATGTAAAGATGTCACAGCGGCAGTAGGGGGCGTTCTTCATAGACTGGAGTTGTGGCAGGATAGAGGGAGCTTCACAGCACCTAGCCTATGCTGTACCTGATCCGGGACCTCTTGATGCTGACACTGGGTGTCTGAAATGGGGGATGTTCCATCCCTCACCATGATGAGCAACAGACCCCTCGCCCCCTCCCCTTATAAAAAAAAAAAAAAAAAAATTTCCATACTCTCTCTGCAGGATTTGGAAGAAATGGCTGACAGGAAATTATACGTCTGGAGTAAAGTTGAGTACAATTCAGGCTGGAACTTTCCTGATTGAACAGAGTTCCTGATAGCTAAGGCTGAATGTTTGGCCAACCTGTACTATCCCACCCGATTCATCTTGGAATGACAGTCTGAACTTTTAAAGCATGAAATTTCTCTCCTTACAAATGACGTTTTAAGTGTTAGCTCCTCGGATCCTAATTAAGTGGCTATTCCTCTTGTTACATGCCCACCACGCTGCCCGATTGCCCATCCACTGTGCCAGCCTTCAAGCAGCAGCAGCCACATTTCAACACGAGCCACCCCTTCTGCCCCAAAGCAAAGCTTCCCCGGCCAGCTTTACCTGCTTCCTTGTGCGTGTTTTGCCGGTCCGTAGCTTGATGTATCTCGCTATCAACTCATTGCGGCCTGTTGGAATTAAGAAAAACAAATTAAATTAAATCCTGAAATGTTCTCTAATGTAACAAACAGCAGCAAGGTGTTTCATTTTTAAAGGGCAGCACTTGCGGTGACACTACCATTGGGCTCAGGTTGTGGGGTGGGGGAGAATCAGTCAGGGTTCCCACTCCTGATTACTACCCAGTGACTTATGATGGACAGTGCGTATACTGGGTGAGCACAGGATCAGGCTTAGCAGAGGTGTCCTCCATTGCCCAAAAGACGATTGACTGTCACTGCCTCGAAAACCTGGATCACAAACATTTCATTGCAATGGCGCTCTCGAGTTGGGTATTATCACCCCGCCTCCACCGATCGGTTCCGGGAGTTAAAGAAAGACTTGCATTTATATAGCGCCTTTCACGACCACCGGGACGTCCCAAAGCGTTTACAGACAATGAAGTACTTTACAAGTGTAGTCACTGTCATAATGAAGGAAAAGCGGCAGCCCATTTGCGCACAGCAAGCTCCCACAAACAGCAACATGATAATGACCAGATAATGTTTTTTTTTAGTAATGTTGATTGAGGGATAAATATTGACCAGGAGGGATTAGCACAACTCTCAGACAGGATTGCCAGCGAATCCCAAGTTGGTTGGGTTCAACCTGCTTGAGGTTCCGTTGCCAGTGGAATTTAAAAGAAAACAAATCGGTGTCCAACAGTCTCACTGCATAGATATTGGAAACAGATTTGTGCCTCGGGCAAACTGCCGACTGACACATTACCGAGAATAGCAACAGAGCTAGATTCCTACTGTCTAGTCCCAGGATTGCAGAAAAAAGGATAAATTACAATGTATCTGACGACAATCAGCCAATGTTCTATGATTACAAAGTCTTTGCAAGGGGAAGATGGAGGAAAAAAATGGATTTTCAAGTGTGTGGTATTAATCGGGAGAAGCTCCCAATGAAAGAGTCACATTGGGCCATTCTTGGGTCCAATTCTTATAGATTTGGATTCAGAAGCATTTTTCTAAGGAGCACAGCTGCCATCACATGTGCCACCATTTTCAAAATTAAATCAAAGCTTTTGGCACATCGAGGAATACTGATTCAGGTTCGTGATCCAAAGTTTTACTCTCTGCGGCCCAGCAGAGAGCGGAGCCATCGATGGCAGGGATTGCTGGCAGTTTAGATGGAAGGGGCAAGGAAGATGAAGATGATGGCATCTAAGTCAGTTCTCTGCTGGCTTCGGGAGACTCTCTCCCACTTTTGCGAGTTACAGTGAGTGTGTGTGGACCACTAGAATTTCAGGTGGTCTGAATCCGCAGTAAATCCCAGAAGCCCTTCCCACCCAAACCGCTTGGAGATGAGTCACTTGGACTCACGGCAGCAATCAAATTATTCTCAGTTCCAGAAGACTGTCTTCAGTCTCGTTACTTTCAGCTTTGTGCAGCAAACATCACACAAAAGTAGACAATTCACTTGTTTCCAGTGCTTTATGGTACGTGGTGAGTGGAATAAGCAGAGTGTCCACCACACCACAGGAGCGGTTAATTGCGTGCAGAACAAGCTGGTGATGAATAATGACTGCACCATCTGTCTAGCCTCCTGGCATGACCACACGGTCTAAACACTGTGCACTGCCCATTCAAACACTGCTCAGCTCAACCTATCCCGAACTGCATACTCTCCAAATCTAAAACACTCTACAGGTGTCAGCTATGGCTCAGTTGGTAGCATTCTCTCCTCCGGAGTCAAAAGGTTGTGGGTTCCCGAGACTTCAGCACATAACCTCCGCTGACACACCTGTCTGCCCTCTCAGGAGGATGTAAAAGATCCCATGGCAATATTTTGAAGAAGAGTGCCCTGGCCAATATTTATCCCTCAACCAACATCACTAATTGGCTACTGCGTTTCCTACATTACAAAACTTAATTGGCTGTAAAGCGCTTTGGGGATGTCCTGAGGTTGTGAAAGGCATTCTATTATTGCAGGCCTTTTCTTTACAGTAAGGATGGAGAGACTGCAGAAAGGCTGAAATGTGAAATCCCAAAGCGATGGGAGGGCACATTTTTTATTCACTGCATTCCTGAAATTCCTCCAAATTCCGATCCGAGCAGACTCGCTCAATAAATCTGCTAAAAAAAATGACCTCCAGAAATATCCTCCCACAAAAGTGATTCACTTTTAACCCCTTCTGTCAGTAACTGACTCATGGTGGTTAGGTTGGATTCCTCAATCACCTGAACCTCCAGCTCCTGGGCCGAACCTAGGGATACATTTATGTAGTTTAGTGGGAACGGGGTCAAAGGGAACAGGAGGTGGGTCTCGTGGAAAGGCTGAGCTCGAGTGGGCACTCGGTAAAGTGTGCAGGCCTGTGGTTATCGTGAGGGAGGAATATTGTTGAAGCATGGAAACTCTTTTCATGATCTGGGCTGGACGATATCGGTTAGGTCTCTCCTACATTCCTCCAACAATACAATCCCACTCCAACCGCATTCAAACAAAAAAAATATTCTCCACACTCCCAATTCTGGTTTAAGAGAGCAGAAATACAAATGTAAAACCCTCTTCTCTGGCGACTGGGAACCAGCTGAGACCAAGATGGGGCAGACTCGCCTGTGTCCGTTGGTAGGCAATAGTCAGGAGTGGATCTGTCCCTCTGCCAGATGTTGTATTGGATGTTTACTCTACATGGTTTAAAACCCTAAATCAGCTTGGGAAAAATCATCTTCCTAACTCTTCAGGCTGGACTCCGTCAAATAGTTCCGGCTCCTTATTCTCCTCTGCCATATGAGTGCAATATGCATGATGCAGCCCGATGACATCATTGAGACCCGACTGTAATTTGAACTCGGGCCTGAGCAGGGAATCCGCCTGGAGTTACAATTGGGGCCGATGGTGTTCAGTTTTCTCCCTCCCTTCCCTTCTCCTTGTCCACGATACCAGACCTCTCCTCAGCTCCGCTGTGCACTAGCCTTGAACATACATCTTTCTCTCGTTTTTCTCCTACCTCCCCTTATGTCCTCTCCAGCTCAACTTTTCCCATCAGACCCACCTCCTGCTCCCTTTGATCCCATTCCCACCCAACTTCCCTTCTTGGACCCCATCTTCGCTGACAATGTAAATGGTTCCACACCTCGGGTACTGACTGTCCCTTTACCTCATCACCCCCCCCTCCTTAAAAACAACCTTCCACCCTCCATCTTTGCAAACTACCGCCCCATCGCCAACCTTTCCTTGCTGCTCCTAAGTCCTTGAACGTGTTGTCACCTCCCACATCCATATTCATCTTCCCTACAACTCCTGCCTGAATTTCTCTAATCCGATTTGTGCCCCTGCCACAGTGCTGAAACTGTCCTAACCACTCTCACAAATGACCTATCCTGTGACCTCTCTGCAGCCTTTGATAGGGTCAACTACATCATCATCCTCCAAAACTGACCAGCTGAGTGGGTCTGCTCTCGTCTGGTTACACTTACCTATCCAATCATAGCCACCGCATCTCCAGCAATGGCTTCTCTTCTCACCCCACACTCTCCTCTCTCAAGTCCTCACAAGATCGATCCTTGTTACCTCCTCTCCCTCATCTAAAAGCTGCCCCTTGGGGAAACCATCGGCAGACAGGAGGTCAGCTTCCACGCGTATTCTGGTCTTTTCCCAGAGAATAGTAGGCCTCTGGAACAAGCTGCTGTTCCATGTGGTGGATGCAGACTCACTGAATTCCTTCAAGCAAAAGCTGGATTTTTTTCTGGCTGCGACGGAGATCACCTCTTACAGAAGGGAGGTACTGCAGGGAATTTAATGACCAGAGTGATCTCTTGGATCAGCTTCGATCGCCTCGATGGGTCGGAGAGGAATTTCCCAGAGTTATTTTTCCCAAGTTGGCCTGGGTTTTTTTTTATCTCTCCCAGGAGATCACATGGTTTGGGGTGGTGCGGAGTGTATATGTTTTGATACACAAGGTATCGCAATTGTGTGGGTCAGACTCGATGGACCAGAGGGTCTTTACCTGTCCATCATTGTTCATATGTTCGTACTCTGACCCGATCCAGCTACAGCTCACTCTCACTCCACCTCTCCATTGTCATACCTTATCTCATTTCAAGCCACGGAGGAGCCACAACACTCTCCAGTGAAACATTGGGAAGATTGAAGCCATTGTCTTTGGCTAACGCTACAGTCTATCCCTCATCATCCACCCCACCCCAGCCACTGTCTCCGGCTGATCCAGACTCTTTGCAATCTTGCATCTTATTCGATCCCAAGCTGAGCTTCTGTACCCATCAGCCACCTCAGGGTACACAAGCAGAGCGTAAAAATCTTCATGCAGACACAGCCAATAAAAACAACTAGTTCGGTCTTTAAAAACCTAATGCAACATTGGTTGCGAGGGGGCCGATAGGTGGGTTTACAGGGGCTGTCTGGCCATTTATCTTGCTTGCTGTTTGTGGGAGCTTGCTGTGCCCAGATTGGCTATCATATTTGCCTGTGTAACAGTAAATGTACATTGGGGAGGGGGGGGCAGGGGGAAATGAACGGCAAGTGTTGTAAGTTTTGGAGTGGTGTTTGAAGCCACAGATCTCTGGCACAGAGGTGAGAGAGTCTGCCCATGAGCAAACTCAATACAACCACCTGTCTCCAACTTGTGCACTCCGCCCTGCGCAGGAAGAATCCGTAGGCTGATGAGGAGCAGTGCATCGTCCTTACGGCCTTCCCGCTGGGGCACTTGTACAGACACCGTGTCTGCACTCACCAGTGGGACGTGCGAGCTTGTGCAATTACAAGGCACCCGCCTGTTTATTATGTTTAAATCTAGTCGTTGTTTACCTTTAGGGCGGTCATGCAGCCCAGTGGGTGTAATTTGAACTACAGGAGCCTGTGGGCCTAGCTGCACTCTCACCGTGGACTGAAGGGATATGGGGACAGTGCAGGCAAATGGAGTCGAGGTGGAAGATCAGCCATGATCTTATTGAATGGTGGAGCAGGCACGAGGGGCCGAATGGCCGACTCCTGCTCCTGTTCCTTATGTTCTTATAAACACTCTACAAATATAAACCGGCACAACAAACATTACATTCCTGATCATCAACAACTGGGGGCCACTGGGGTCAATTCTAGCTTTTAACTTATTGTGGAAAGCCAAAGGGCTGAATTTTCCGGTTTCGCCCCGGAGCGGTGTGAAAGTCGACGGTGAGGTCTCCAGCGCCCCGCTGGTCGGGTTTTGCCGTGTCGCTGAGCAGCACCGTCCGGAAGAGCTGCGCCGGGTGTGCAACACCCTCGGTTGTGACACCGGCGCGAGTTTTGAGTCTTGCCCGACCTGTCCGCCCGGAAGTGCGCCCGCCATGAACGCCTGGGAAATCAGAGCGGTCCAACGATTCCGTTGGCGGAGAGAAAGGTAATGGGCTCCAAAAGTAAGTGCGAGTGATTTTTGTTTTAATGTTTTGTGCGAGTTGTGTTGCGGTGGTGTGGGCAATGCTTTAGGAATGTTTTTGTGGGTTTTTTAGGTTCTCCCCCCCCCCCCTCCCCCCACAGGCCTCTCTCAGAGCGCTCCCTGGCTGGATGTTTAGCTCGGGCGTTCCCTGTCCTTGCTCCACAAGAGGTGTACAATGCCTCCCGACGCAGGACCCAGCTGCCCAAACATACACACTAACGCTCAAACTATTCCCAGCCGCTAACTTTCCCGCCCCAAAAACAGAAAAGCCTAAACTCCAGGCCGAAGAGTTTTAAGTGCAAATAATGACACTACAGAGAAGACTGGCTCAGGGTCATGTTTGGGGCAAGTGATCGATCAGTCAGCAAAAAATCTTAATACCACACTTTATCATCTCTTTCAGAAACATTCCAAGGTGCTTCACATACAATCAATAACTTTGAAGTACAGTGACTGTCATTATGGAGGCAAGTGCGGCAGCCATTTTACACACCGCCAGATCCCACAAGCAGCAGTGAGATGAATGGTCAGCCTTGTTCTTTTTGGGTGAGCCTGGTTGAGGGAGAATGTTACCGGCACAAGGTTTATCAATACATGAAACAAAGAAAAAATTGCATTTCTATAGCGCCTTTCACAACTTCTGGATGTCCCAAAGCGCTTTGCAGACAACGAAGTACTTTTTTTGAAGTGTAGTCACTATTGTAATGTAGGGAAATGCAGATGACAATTTGAGCACAGCAAGGTCCCGCAAACAACGATGAGATAAATGACCAAATCATGCATTTTAATGGTGTTGGTTGAGGGATAGATATTGTCAGGATACCGGGGAGAACTCCCCTGCTCTTCTTCAAGATAGCACCCGAGAGGGCAGGCAGAACTTCAGTTTAACGTCTCATCTGAAAGACAACACTTCCATCAGCCCTGCACTGAAGTATCAGCCTAGGATTTTGTGCTCAAGTCCCTGGAGTGGGACTTGAACCCTCAACCTTCTGACCCACTGAGACACGGCTGACACGTGATGCAATGACATGATCAGCATCAGTCTGTCACTTGTGTACAGAGTACAATGATCTGTAAATGCATTACCTGGCAAGGCACTGCACCGTACCAGGCCAGGAAAGTTCTGGGTTTAAACCCTGGTCTCTTCTGAACATGTCAGACACAAGACTCCCAAAGCAAGCGCTCTACTCGGAACTCCTTCACGGCAAGCGAGCCCCAGTTGGGCAGAGGAAACGTTACAGGGACACTCTCAAAGGCTCCCTGATAAAGTGCAACATCCCCGCCGATACCTGGGAGTCCCTGGCCAAAGACCACCCTAAGTGGAGGATGAGCATCCGGGAGGGCGCTGAGCACCTCGAGTCTCATTGCCGAGAGCGTGCAGAAAACAAGCGCAGGCAGCGGAAGGAGTGTGCAGAAAATCAGTCCCACCCACCCCTTCCCTCAACGACTATCTGTTCAGTCAACTAAGTCCTCATTTTTAGAGTGGAAGCAAGTCTTCCTCGATTTCAAGGGACTACCTATGGCGATGATCTTCTGAGTCAGGGGATCTCAGCTGGAGGCAGCTGTATCAGTACTGGGAACGGCCTCAGTAACCTGAGGCTCGTGGCCATGATGCTCCATTGGGGACTGTCTGAACTGCTGCATATTGGGTGTCTGATAATTGGAATGATGACTGGGCCTTGGGTAGCAGCAGACGCTAAAGCTTGCAGAGAGCTGTGGAGGCTGGGTCACTGAATATATTTAAGGCAGAGATAGACAGATTTTTGAGCGATAAGGGAGTAAAGGGTTAAGGGGAGCGGGCAGGGAAGTGGAGCTGAGTCCATGATCAGATCAGCCATGATCTTATTGAATGGTGGAGCGGGCTCAAGGGGCCAGATGGCCGACTCCTGCTCCTATTTCTTATGTTCTTATGTTACCAATCAGAGGCCCCGCGGGGAGCATCCTGAGAACAGACATATGCAAACTCGGGAAAGCCAGAATGTGAGAGTCTTGTGGAGCACGGTTACAAGCTACGGAGTGTGTGCACTTGTGATTGCTCATCAAATTCCACATCCACACACACACGCATTTTAAAATACCTCTCGAGCTGAGAAACAAACCGACAATTAACCTCAACCCGATAATGTGCGTCAGGAGACACAGTCTTGTGATCTCTCGTACATCATTGCTAATTGAAAACAGGCTCGGATGGTCCTTCACTGGCCCTCTCCAATCTTCGCACCAAACTCTGTATCCTCTCAGACATACTATAAATAAATAAATCTCTCCTCCAGGTTGTAAAAAAATAACTCCTTTGGCTGGTGCTAACCCGTTCGCTTTCCTTCACTTCCAGCTACAGCTGTAAGTCCAAAAGTGAGCGGGGAGAATGGTGAGGCCCACATCTTATGTTGAAATTGAGACTCGGTGCAGCATCTGCCACCCAAACTTATTCTCTCTCAAAACCATACCCACTTCCGTCATAGGAACATGGGAACTGCTAGACGAAAAATGATCAGGGTCCTTCTAATTCTCCTCCTACGATACATGACCAAGGGCCATCTAATTCTCCTTCTACCATCCTGGCAGTTGCGTGATACAAGGATAATTGAGTCGTTGACTAATCATAGCAATCAATCTCGATCAATGAATCTACAACAGAGCCAGACATGAGGTGAGGTAAACCCCAAGTGGGGGAGAGCTTCGGGAACCACAGGCCCAAAGTCTCCTGTTCCCCTCAACATGCTACAATTAACATGCCAGGTTATAATTACTCATATACTGTATCCCAAAATGTGACTCTCTGATGGAAATCTATCTAATTTGCATTTGAATGAACCAATACTAACTGCTACCACCATCATCCTAGGGAGCGTGTTCTATAGATTGACCACTCGCTCACTGAAATACTGTTTCCACAGATTTGTTTTGAATTACTCTCAGGCTGTGTCCTCTGGTTCTCCAGTTCTGGACAAGGGGAAATAGTTTGTCTTGGTCTACATTAACTAGTCCCTTTAGAATCCTAAATACAGCAATTATATCACCTCTCAAACCTTCGCTTTTCCAGTGAGAACATCCCAATTTACTTAATTGCTCCCCATAATCCAATCCCACCATCCCCTCAATCATTCCGGTTCCTTTCAATAGCTGCAATATCCATTTTGTACTGTGATGACCAGAACTGCACACAGCATTCTAAGTGTGGTTGCACCAATGATTTATAAAGTGACAGGATTACCTCATTATTATTCGGCTCAATAATGACCTTTTAATACATCCCAACATTGGATTTACTTTACTCACTGCCACTGAGCATCATTGTGACACTTTCAATTTATTGCCAATCAGGACCCCCAGATCTTTTTCATTTTACAAGCGCATTATTGTCCTTTCATTTAAGTAATAGTCACTTCCTGGATTTTCTTGTCCCCATATGAAGCACTTCTCTACATTGCTCTAAAACTGAATTTTATCTGTTACCCATTTGTCCAATTCCCAAATATATCCTGTAGCTTATCCCGTGCAGCTTTGGAGTCGACCACCTTCATTAGCTTTGCATCATCTGCCAATTGAGATACTATGCTTGTGGCTCCCTGCTTCAGATCATTTATGAAGATATTAAACAAAAGAAGTCACCTGAAGGAAAAAGATTAGCAGGGCTAAGGGGACGGGGCGGGGGAGTGGGACTAGCTGAAGTGTCCTTGCAGAGAGCCAGCATGGGCTCGACAGGCCGAATCGTCTCCTTCAGTGCTGCAACCATTCTATAATCTTCTCTCCTACATCTACACATGGGCCCTGGTTCCTCAGGTGGGTTTCTCAATTATGAAAAGGGCATTAAAAAAAATATTGGGGCTCAGGATGCGGGTTACTCTGCCAAGGTCACATTTATTGCCCATCCCTAGTTGACTTTAGGTGATGGTGGACCTTATTCTTGAACCATTGCAGTGTTTGTGCTCCCACAATGGTGTTAGAACCAAAGTTCCAGGATCCTGACCCAGTGACAATGAGCAAATGCCAATGCATGTCGGTCAGCATGGTGTGTGACCTAGAGGTGATGGTGTTTGCATGGACATACATCATCGTCCCTTCGTCGTCACTGGGTCAATATCCTGGAACTCCCCCTCTAACAGCAATGTAGGAGAACCTTCACCACACGGACTGCAGCGGTTCAAGAAGGTGGCTCACCACAACCTTTTCAAAGACAATGAGGGATGGGCAATAAATGCTGGCCTCGCCACCGACGTCCACATCCCGAGAATGAATTAAAAAAATAACACTTGACTTTGGTGGTATAGGTAAGGGAGTTGTTGAAGTATCCCTAGTGAGTGCAGTGCATCCTATAGATAGTACGCATTACAGCCAATGCCAGTGAATGGAGATAAAAGTGCGGAGGATGTTGTATACATGGAGTTCCAGGAGACGTTTGATGATGTGCCACATAAGAAATTCATGGTACATGACGATACTAACAGAGAGTGCAGCCACATGAATAGATAATGTCCAGGGGAAAGAAAGCAAAGAGGAAGGGGTAATGAGGACCAAGTCTTCACTGGGTGGGGAGGGTACAAACGTTATCCACTCAAAGAACTGAAGGTTAAACTTCCGAAATGTGAGCAATATTCACAGATATCCCTGAGAAAATATGTGGAAATTCATTTGTTTCAAAACCACCCTGGGTACTGATTGTCTCAGTCACGGTTACCACCCGGACCTGTTCACCCTCAGCTGTTGAATACAGTTCTCATGTCTCTATTGGCTGCAAGGGCCCCAGGTGAACCGAGTCCCTTGTCAATCAGTCAGTAATCGGTAATCCGAGAGGCCGGTGCGGAGAATCAGGCCATCACACTGGTGCAATAAGGGCCTGAGCTTAGGGCTAAGGTGTGTGTTTGGGTCAGAGAGGAAGGGACATCACTCTGCAGCTGGCCTGTTACGTGCATGATGCTGATACTGGATGTAAATAGGAAATTAGTTCCATTTCCCAGACCAAGGTCCCTGGCGTTAATTGGCACAAACATTTAACCTCTGAATATCAGAAAAAGTGGTTACAATATCACAACAGCTCTACATACTAACCCAGAACATGGAAAATTAAAAAGGGCCCAATTTGAGTTGCACACACACACAAAGGGACAGGAAAAGCCCAGCTGACCCATCAAGTGTATGCATAATTGCATAAGTTAAGAGCTTATCAAAATGTGTTTTGGCACAAAATGCTTCCAGCATTTTCATGCATGATCATACTTTGCATATGTTGCTCATTAAGCATAACATTTCTGAGGCTGAGTTTAACAAGAAACAGGAAATTTTCAGTGTGAGATTTAAAATAAAACGTTTCAAAACTTCATATACCTTGGTAATAGAGAGTCAAACAGAAACCTCGGGACATTTGCTCTATCTGCAGCACTTTGTTTGAAGGAGAGGGCCTCTTCGCACATTATATTTGCGAATTTGCAACTTGAAAATGTGAGCGGGGCCCTTTATAGCTCAGGGAAGTGTGGTGCGATTGCACTGGCACTGAAGGAGGGCTGATTTACTTCTCTCTGGTTGGCTGCACATCACATCAGTCACGGTAAGCCACGCCCCTTCCATCTCTTCCCAATTATGATGAGGTTACACCCGGGGCTACCCTTTGTCGCTAACAGTCTGGGGTCACTCCCTCTTGCTCTGCATTGGTCCCAAACGCAGCCCGCTCTCTGCTGTTACTTTTGAGAACTACTGCGTCATGTGAGCAAGCCGCAAAGATTTTAAAAAATTACAATATTTTTGATCCCAGCCTTCAGGAATTTGCTCTCCCAAAAATAACTACACCCATTCCTGCACCAAAGGACTTGCATTTATACAGCATCTTGCACGATCGCCGGACGTCACAAAGCACGTTACAACTAATGAAGTACTTTTTGAAGTGTAGTCGCTGTTGTAATGTAGAAAACACGGCAGCCAATTTACACACAGCAAGCACCCACAGACATCCTGTTTCAGTGATGTTGGTTGAGGGATAAATATCGGCCAGGACGCCGGAGAGAACTTCCCCACTCTTCTTCGAAATACTGCGATGAGATTTTTTATTTGCACGTCTCATCTGAAAGACGGCACCTCTGACAGTGCAGCACTCCCTCAATACTGCACTGGAGTGTCAGCCTCAATTTTAAAATAGCATTTTAACAGACTTATTCCCAACTCCGTCAGGCATAAATCAAAGAAAGACTTGGATTTATATAGCGCCTTTCACGACCACCGGATGTCTCAAAGCGCCTTACAGCCAATGAAGTACTTTTTGAAGTGTAGTCACTGTTGTAATGTAGGAAATATTGTAATCAAGCATTACTTTGGTAAACCTCTGGTCAATTGGCTACATTTGGCAGTGACAACTGTCAATACTTCTGTCAAAAGGTATTGAATTCTTGGAACTGAAACCTTTCAGCTGCAGGCTCAAGCAGGAATCTCACACCTGCCCCGTACAACAGTCACTTATAATGCAAATGATTCCAGCCTCACATCCCTTAAAATCATCATCATCTTAAGCAGTCCCTCGGAGTCAAGGAAGACTTGCTTCCACACGAACATGAGTTCACCAGTGGCAGATGAGACCAATGCGGGACCTACAGTCTCTGTCACAGGTGGGGCATGTGGTGGTTGGAGGGACGGGTGGGTGGGGGGCTTGGGTTGTCGTGTGCTCCCTCCGTTGTTTGCGCTTGGCTTCCGCATGCTCCCGGCGAAGAGACTCGAGGTGTTGGACGCCTTCTCGGATGCTTCTCCTCCACTTTGAGCGGTCTTGGGCCAGGAATTCCCAACAATCGGTGGGTGTGTTGCATTTTTTCCAAGGAGGCTTTGAGGGGGTCCTTGAAGCATTTTCTCTGCCCTCCTGGGGCTCGCCTGCCGTGACGTAGCTCAGAGTAGAGTGCTCGTTTTGGGAGTCTAGTATCGGGCATGCGGACAATGTGGCCCGTATTGTGATCGTTTAAAATATGCAGCCGGACAGAGCAGCTTCTTCATGACGTCTATCTGGGAAACACAACTTAAAGGCAGGAAGCCCCTCAGAGGCATTACCCAGGGGCATTCAGCCAGGGCTCAGCAAGTCTATCCATTGGAGCAACACAGGCCAGGAAGGTCCCAGGTTGGATCGCTGGTCTGAGTAGGATCAGCTGACTGCAGTACAGTCAGTCTCCGTGTTCCTGGGTCTGGGGGTGGGGGGGCGCGGATATTTCCAGGGTTTCCTGCTTGGAATCAATTCCCTGTGACCCTGCTGGAACCACACGTGCCCAGACGCTGGGGGTAGACAGGACCATACTCGTACGAGGGGTACCTTCCCCTTCCCCCGCCCCCCCCACAGCTCAGTGGGTAAATTCAATCATCACTACAGAACAGAGCCCTGCAGACCAAGATGGCCCTAGGTTCAAACGCTGGTCTGTGATGAGGATAAGGGCAGGAGTAGGCCATTCAATTACATCATGGCTGATCTATTGTTTAACTCCATTTATACACTGCGGTTCCATATCTTTGAATACCATTGGCTAGCAAAAATCTATCAATCTTAGTTTTGACATTTTCAATTGACACCGCCCCCCCCAGTTTTTTGGGGGAAAAGAGTTCCAGATTTTCACTCCCCTTAGTGTGAAGAGGTGCTTCCTGACATCACCCCTAAGTGGCCTAACTCTAATTTTAAGCTTATGCCCCTTGTTCTGGACTCCCCCACCAGAGTAAATAGTTTCTCCCCTCCAACCCCATCAAATCCTGAGTTAGTTGATGTCGAGCACAGACAGTAATCGGGTGCACCAATCGGCTTCCACAGACTAAGGTGCCAAGACTCACCCCGTCCCAGATCATTATTCTGGAACCTCGGCTCGGAAAATACAGGTGCCGATACCTGCCGAGGGCAGGATTGGGTGTGATGTGCATCACGGTTCAATAGCCTACAGACATTCATTGACTAAACCTTTGCACGAAGGGCCAGTCAGCTGTATCTTTTGGCTCGGTTGGTAGCTTTCTCACCTCTGAATCAGAATGTTCAAGCTCCACCCCAGAGACCTAATCCCGGGTGACACTCCTGCACAGTACTGAGGGATGCTGCAATACCCTTTCGGTGAGATGTTAAACCTCGACACTGAAGCCAGGAGAGGTTATGAGCCTTTATTGGACACAAGGCTCTTGGTCTGAGCCTGCGAGGACCATCGGAGCAGGCTGGGGAGTGGAAGGAGCAGTATGGTGACGTACCACTCCAGGGAGCAGCACGTGCTGGAGCAGGAGAACAACGGCAGCGAAGAGGGAGACAGGATTGGACGTCACCAAGATCCAGGTCACTGATTGGAGCGCAGGCAGGTACTGCAGGAGCGACGTGATCGGGTCCGGGGGAGGCATGAGTTTGGGGCCCAGAAGAGGCGAGGGCCCAGGGGCAGCACGGGCCAGCCCACACTGCGATATGTGGGCACACTAGTTCCGTGCAGCAGAGCTGGTCTCCAGTCGTCTTGGTTAATCCTTGCCACTGGATCAAAACTTAGCTCTGTCAAGCCCGTGTGGTGGCTGGTGTGCAACGGCCACCCCACGTTAAAACAATCCACGACCAGGCATCTTCCACTCTTCAGGATGTAGGTCGGGATCTGGAATATTAGGTCCTTCATTGAAACACCTGTGAACTTTTTGGCGTGGAAGCAAGTCATCCTCGACTCGAGGGACTGGATATGATGATGACTGAGGGATGCTGCATTATCCTTTTCACGAGGTGTTAAACCACTTCCTGTTCAGGCAGGTACAGAACATCCCGTGGTACTATTTGACTGAGCAGTGGGTTTGTCCTGATGTTCTGGCCAACATTCCTCTCACAACCACCACCACCAGAAAAACAGATGAACTCATTCTTGGTGCATATGTCTTTTTGCTGTGTGCAAATTGCCCGCTGAGTTTACCCACATAACACTTCAAAAGTGGCTGCGAAGTGCTCTGGGATGGGTGCTCAGTACATCAAAGGCACGAGGTAAATGCAGGAACGTTAATGGCGGTGGAACTATACCTGAGCAACCACCTCGGGTGCTCAGACAGGCTATAACCCTGGGTTTATTTATCTTCGAGCAGCGTAGAGGCAACCTGATAGAGGCCTATAAAATGATTAAAGGGCTGGACAGTGTCCCTATTGATAGATTGTTCCAGTTTCATTGATTGGGGTGGACCAGGGAAAGTGAGTTTAAACGATGTAAGAGTGGGAATAGACTGGATGTTAGGTGGTGCCGGTTTCTCCAGAGAGCAGTGAGCCCCAGGAATACATCGCAGGTCGGTGCTGCCAATGGTGGAGTGCTGGAAATTGGGGATGTGCCAGAGACCAGAATTGGAGGAGCGCAGACATCTTAGGGGGGTTTGTGGGGCTGGAGGAGATTACAGAGGTTGTGGGGGGGGGGCGAGGCCATGGAGCGATTTGAAAACAAGGATGAGAATTTTGAAATCGAGGCATTGCTTAACCTGGAGCCAATGTAGGCCAGCGAGCACAGGGATGATGGGTGAGCGGGACCTGGTGCGAGTTAGGACACAGGCAGCAGAGTTTTGGATCACTATTATTGCTGTGATGTTCCGTGAATCTCAGTCCCTGGCATTGCCCACATCTGGCCCATTACATAAGAACATAAGAAATAGGAGCAGGAGTAGGCCATACGCCCCCTCGAGCCTGCTCCGCCATTCAATAAGATCATAGTTGATCTGAGCATGGACTCAGGTTCACTTCCCCACCCACTCCCCCCTAACCCTTTATCCCCTTATCGCTCAATAATCTGTCTATTTCTGTCTTAAATTTATTTACTGTCCCAGCTTCCACAGCTCTCTGAGACAGCGAATTCCACAGATTTACAACCCTCTGAAAGAAGAAATTTCTCCTCATCTCAGTTCTAAATGGGCGGCCCCTTATTCTAAGATCATGCCCTCTAGTTCTAGTCTCCCCTATCAGTGGAAACATCCTCTCTGTATCCACCTTGTCAAGCCCCCTCATAATCTTATACATTTCGATAAGATCACCTCTCATTCTTCTGAATTCCAATGAGTAGAGGCACAAACTACTCAATCTTTCCTCATAAGTCAACCCCCTCATCCCCGGAATCAACTTAGTGAACCTTCTCTGAACTGCCTCCAAAGCAAGTATATCCTTTCATAAATATGGAAACCAAAACTGCACGCAGTATTCCAGGTGTGGCCTTACCAATATCCTATATAGTTGTAGCAAGACTTCCCTGCTTTTATACTCCATCCCCTTTGCAATAAAGGCCAAGATACCATTGGTCTTCCTAATCACTTGCTGTACCTGCATACTAACCTTCTGTGTTTCATGCACAAGTACCCCCAGGTCCCGCTGTACTGCGGCACTTTGCAATCTTTCCCAGCAAAGTTCCTCAGTGAGGAAATCCATTTCATGTTGCAAGTGATTTTATGTTCCTGTCTTCACATCCACAGAAGTTAATATTGCAACTTAATGAAGAGCTGGCTGGAGACCAAGTGCTTTGTACAGATGTTTACCCAGTCTGGCGCCCATTACTCTGACTAGTTAGTGACAGTTGTCTCTGCATTTTTCTTTCCCGCCAAGACGATGGTCGAAGGGCTCACTAAAATCCTTTTCGTCAATGCCCCTCGTTCACACCTTTCTACAAGCATACTTTGACTCTGCCTATGGCCTACTCTTGGATAGCACAATCAATACAATGCCTCCCATCAAAGTAGAGCCTGTGGCAAACCAATGAAGGAAAAACAGAAATTATAATCATTGTCTCCCTCCTTCAGCTCCGTGGCAAGAGGATAAAAAAAAAACTCGGCTGGGCTCCAAGTTTCCATTTCACCACGGAAACAAAACAATCTTTGCACAAACGCAACAAAGCCCGGCTTTATACAAGCCACATCAGTCTGGAATCAAATCGCACTTCAACCTCTGACCTCTGCTCTGCCCCATCACCGATTGGTCACACTCTGAAGCAGACCATGCCTCAAGTCCCCATCAAAACTGCAAGTGTTGGTATGTTCTGGAATGTAGCGCGCTTCCCTTACAGGAGCCTGATTCAGTCCAACAAAAAACTGCTTTCTTTGTGGGATCAGTCGGAAATTTGGACCAATAGATTCCCGTCATTAACATGCCCAGTGGCTTCATGAGTGCGCATCTTATTAGTATATAAACATCCAACTCTGGAGGATCATCAACACGAAGACCACCATTATAGGTTCAAGACTACGTTGTATTTTTTTTAAACTGTTTGGCCACCATGTTGGCCACTCAAATTTATCCCTAGGTGCACGACAGCTGCTTTCCATCTGGCCACACTGCAGAGTGTGCACAGAAATAACTGGAAACTAGAATGTCCCAAACAGCAGTTTTCATTCAACCAGAACGTCATTTTTTTTCCTGTGAGAAAGGTATCTTTCATCGACTAGTCTCAACGGCATGAAACAATAGGGATCACTGTGGAAACCAAGCATAGAAACCTCGCCTGCTCCTTCACCGGTTCCCGGTTTTATTTATGCAGAAGGAACCTCGCGATGCAAAAGGCGAAGGAAGAAAAAAATAAGAAGTTATTTGAAGAGAGAGCCAGGAGAATAAGAAGGAAATGATTAAAAGCGATGTGTGCAAACACTTGGAACCGGTTTGTGCAGTTCACGGGTCACAGCTGAGTGGCTGAGAGAGGAAGCTCAGAGAGGCTTTGGTCAGCCAGGTGGTACTGAAACAACCGAAAGTCTCCACATCAATCCCAGGATTAGAGCCCAGGCTCTTCAGGTGTCAAATTTTAACATACTCGTCCCTGTGTTCAGACCCCTCCATGGTCCCTCGCCCCTCCCTATCCCTGTAACCTCCCCCAGTCCTACAACCCTCCGCGATCTCTGTGCTCCTCCAATTCTGGCCTTTTGCGTATCCCCGATTTCCAACGCTCCACCATTAGCGGTTGTGCCTTCAGCTGCCTGAGCCCTAATCTCTGGAATTCCCTCCCTGAACCTCTCCCTTCAAGACATTTCCTTAAAACCTACTTCCTTGACCAAACTTGTCATCTGTCTGAATATCTCCTTATGTGGCTCGGTGTCAAATTCTGTTTTTTTTAAACACTCCTGTGAAGCGCCTTGGGACATTTTACTGAGTTAAAGGCCCTACGCTAGATGTTGTTGTTGAAATCAGGAAGCATTTTTTCACAAAAAGGGTAGCAGAACTCTGGAACAAGGCTGTAGGTGCTGGGGGTCAATTGGGGCTTTCCAGTCTGAGATACATCCATTGTTGCAGGGATACGGAGCAAAGGTGGGTACATGGGGTTGGGGTGCACGATTTGATTGAAAGCCACAAAAGGCTCGAGGGACAGAATGGCCTACTCCTGTTCCTATTAAATATGGCAGGTTGGCTGCTCTGTTGACTAATGGGAGCCATCTTAATGGACAGATTGGCCTGATGAAGCATCATAAGTGGTCCCTCGAAAGAGGATGACTTGCTTCCATGAGAGTTCACAGATGTTTCAATGAAGGACCCGATGTTCCAGTCCTGAACTCCAGTTGAGGGGGTGGAAGATGCCTGTGCATGGATTTGTTCAACGTGTGGTGACCGTTGCACCCAGCCACCACACGGGCTCAACAAAGCTGGGTCTTTATCCAGTGGCAAGGGTTAACCAGGACTTCTGGAGACCTGCTCTGCTGCACGGACCTAGTGCACACACATATCGCAGTGTGGGCTGGTCCGTGCTGCCCCTGGGCCCTCGGCTCTTCTGGGCCCCGCACCCTCATTTGCCGCACCTTCGCCCACGATGTTCCATGGCCCGGCGCTCCAGCTCTATTTATAGCCTCGACCTGCGGTGGTGTCAGCAACACAACCATAGCGCCCGTCAAAGACACTAACTAAAGCTTTAAAAAGGCACCAAGCTTTGCAGCGCATTCAATCTGTTCAATCCGATGAATGTGTGTTTAAGTACCAGCGTGAGGTTCAGTGGGAGCACTCTCTGGCATCAGAAAGTTGTGGGTTCAGGTCCCGCCCCAGAGCTTTGAGCTGAAAATCTAGGCCAGCGCTCCAGTGCAGTGCTGAGGGAGTGCTGCACTGTCGGAAGTGCCGTCTTTCGGATGAGACGTTAAACCCGCCTCCCCGTGCCCCGACCAACATCTATCCCTAAGCCACCATCACTAACACCGATTGGGCAAACACTGCGGCCTTGCCGGGTGTGAACAAAGTGCGCGCAGAAGCCGGTTCTCGGGGCGTAATGCCCATGCGCCGAGATCCAGCTTTTCCAATCCGTCTACATTTCTTTAGACAGATTCTACGCGTCCCCGCAGGAAGCACATCCATGCGGGAGAGATTGGGCTATTTGCCCAGCGAATGTCCTTCAAACCCTTATGCCCGGTAAAAGCAGGCGTATAGCTTACTTTTACTAGCGAAACACTTTTAAAACATAGAAATATTTAATTTAATCCTTCATTTTTATACTAAAATCCTTGTCCATTAATGTAAGTTTCTTTATAACTCTATTAAAACACATTAAAAAAAATTCAAAAACATATTCTCTTTTCTAAAATATTTAATTTCAATAAATTTGAAATATGTGAGGTTTTTATTTATTTACTATGCTGTGTTTCGGTGTTTTAGTGGGTTATTCCCATTGATTGTAATGGACGACCGTACAAACGGAGTTCCCATTTTCAGTGAGAATACTGCATAGTGATTGGTGGTCCAGGCCCACGTGACTCCAATCTAGACTTGCGTACCTGGAAGACATCTTCCTGTACGCTGCGCAGCGAAGGAAGGCCCCAGACCGAGATCCTACGTTCCTCCAGGACCACCACGTATTTTCCTACATTTTTTTCGGGTCGGAGGCATTCGTCTGCAGGAAGCCTCCGATGGCAATTTTCGGCCTAGTATCTCAATGCTGTTTGTGGGCAAATTAGCTGCCGTGATTCCTACAACAGTGACTACATTTCAAAAGTACTTCATTGGCTGTGAACCACTTTGGTATGACCTGAGGTTGTGAAAGGCGCTATATAAATGCAAGATCTTTCTTTCCTTCTTTCTCTAAAGGAGCAGACACTTGGTATGAGGACTTACAATGGTTGTGAGCATATTTATAATGCTGTGTGCACTGACACACGTTGGTTCTATGCTACATTTCAGTAACATAGGATTTATACACATTATTATTACACAAGACACTCCTGCATCACTTGCACAATAACAAGTAATTTGAAAATTCTTAAGTTCAAATGTTGAGGATGCTGAGCATCGGTGAGACACCTCACTTTATTTCTGACATTTCCCACACTTGGAACACGCTTTGCGTCAACCCTAGCCCCATTTGAGCGACACCCTAGCCCCATTTGAGCGACTCACGCGGTGTTGTGGAAATATTTGGGCCCTGCCTGCAGAGGTTTAGCGAATGCGGTTTCATATTTCACAAACACCCCTCACCCAGAGTGCAATTACACATGAAAAGCTAGGCGGGGACGAGATAACAGAGGCAATTTGGAGCCCAGAGGGGTCGTGTGGGATACAGGCCAGGTCTAAAAAAAAATCTCTTGCCCAAC
The DNA here is from genome assembly GCF_044704955.1 of Pristiophorus japonicus. NCBI lineage: Eukaryota > Metazoa > Chordata > Chondrichthyes > Pristiophoridae > Pristiophorus > Pristiophorus japonicus. The sequence goes on along the minus strand of NC_091993.1, from coordinate 71,278,995 downwards.
CCCAAATGCCCCCACCCAAAAAAAGGCAAGGACTTAGTCTGCTCACAATTCCCGCCATCAGAACATAACAGGCGGGCAGTCGGAGGGTATCATTATATTTCAGATAACATTGTGGCCGACAAGTCTTGCTCGTTCTGGGAGACAGCTCGACTGAGTTTAACAAGGTATATCCTTGTTCCTTTCTCCCAGAATCCTACCTCAAACCAGGCCGTGTTGGCCATAGGCCTGTGTCAAGCCTGCATCGTATTTTCAACAATAGCCAGTTGACATAGGGTACAGCAACGCAGTGGCTGTGTTACTGGACTGGCGATACACGGGCCAGACCGGTGATACACGGGCCCAGACCGGCGATACACGGGCCCGGACCGGCAATACATGGGCCCGGACCGGTATTACATGGGCCCGGACCGGCGATACACGGGCCTGGAGCGGACCGGTGATACACGGGCCCGGTCCGGCGATACATGGGCCCGGACTGGCGATACACGGGCCCGGACCGGTATTACACGGGCCCGGACCGGCGATACATGGGCCCGGACCGGCGATACACGGGCCCGGACCGGTATTACACGGGCCCGGACCGGCGATACATGGGCCCGGAGCAGACCGGCGATACACGGGCCCAGACCGGCGATACACGGGCCCGGAGCAGACCGGTGATACACGGGCCCAGACCGGCGATACATGGGCCCGGAGCAGACCGGCGATACACGGGCCCGGACCGGCGATACATGGGCCCGGAGCAGACCGGTATTACATGGGCCCGGACCGGCGATACATGGGCCCGGAGCAGACCGGTATTACATGGGCCCGGACCGGCGATACATGGGCCCGGAGCAGACCGGTGATACACGGGCCCAGACCGGCGATACACGGGCCCGGACCGGCAATACACGGGCCCGGACCGGTATTACATGGGCCCGGACCGGCGATACACGGGCCTGGAGCGGACCGGTGATACACGGGCCCGGTCCGGCGATACATGGGCCCGGACCGGCGATACACGGGCCCGGACCGGTATTACACAGGCCCGGACCGGCGATACATGGGCCCGGAGCAGACCGGCGATACACGGGCCCGGACCAGCAATACGGAGAACATGAGTTCAAATCCCACCATTTTGGGAATTTTAATTCAGTTTAAAAAAAACTGGAAATAAAAAGCTGGAATCAGTAGACATGACCATGGAACTGTCGGATGGTCGTGGTTCAGTAATGTCCTTCAGGGAAGGAAACCTGCCGTCCTTACCCGCTCTGGCCTGTGTGTGACCCCAGTCCTACACCAACATACCCCCCTGAAGTGCCCGAGCAAGCCCCTCAGCTGCATCAAACAGCCACAGCGGTTTCTCAAGGGAAAACAGGGGTCGGGCAATAAATGCCGGCCTTGCCAGCGACGCCCACATCCCAGGAATTAATAAAACAAAAAATAGCTGTGTCAGAAACTCTGCCCTAACAACCAAAAACAAAGTTTGAGAGAAGCATGGGATCAATCAAATACATCTGGTTGGGAAGCCAGTGCAATGCCCGTCTCGGCCACCAGAAGGCAGTGTCTCTCTCTTGTATCAAAAAGGGTGCACTTTGATATCTGAGGATGAGCAAAGTTTCTTCCTTAAAAAGAAAGTGGGAGTACTTTACTTTTAAAATTAATAAAATATTAGTTTATGTGTGTTTTCTATGCGCTGCAGGTTGTGGGGGGATTGCTTTATAAGGGCACGGGCCCAGCTTCAAAGCCGATGAGCCCTGGCAACGTTCCACAGGACAAAGTGTTTAAAGTCTCCGACAGCCCAGCCCATCCTCCCCCCCCACAACTCTGTGGGCTGCAGCGAGGCAGCATTGCTGCACTAACCCACTTACACATGGTGACGTTGGCAGATCGACACTGAACAGCAAACCTTTCTGAATGTAATCTGGGGGTGGGGGGAGGTGGGCACAGGAGGGCGGAGCTTGTGACTGGTTCCATGGTGCTGTGTTTCTTTAGACACATTCTACGCATCCCCGCAGGAAGGACATCCACACGAGAGAGATTGGGCGATTTTCCCAACTCTTGCCCAGCGAACGTCCTTCAAACCCTTACGCCTGGTAAAAAGCAGGCGTATAGCTTACTTTTACCAGCGTAACACTTTTAAAACATGAAAACATTTAATTTAATCATTCATTTTTATACTTAGCAATAATTTAAGTCAGTAAAGTTGTCCACAAGAAGCCCCCTCCCTGGTGTTAAAGGAACAGCGTGCCTACTGCAAGCTTTTTGATTGGATCATTCTCTCCCCTTCTCTCCCCACAGGTGCCGGCTCTGGCTGGGGTTCCATTGGGGGGTGCTCGCAGCCTTCTGTGCCACCTCACCAAGCTCCCAATCTTCAAATGTGAACTTTTGTAGCGAGTGCTGGTGAACCATTTGACAACATGGGGCATCGCGGCCGCATCCAATCCCATTCTCGCCCCCAGTGGCCATCAGAGAGCGATCTGGAGCAGGAAACCCTGACTCTGTATGCACCCGTGAGTACGCTCACAGGTTGGTGGAGCTGTCAAGTTGGGAGTGGATTAGCCGGTCACGTGATGTTCACAAGGCTCAATAAAACTCCAGCCAGTTCAATCGAGAACATTCCACATGTTTCTATTTGACTTTTTGTTAAACAAAAACTGCACAAGCTGGTGTCTAAAGTTGACTGTTTTTAGTTGTAGTTGCTGTGCATGGAACAATGATGGCGAGTCACAGCTTTGTTACACAGGAGACGTTAACAGTGGTTCTTCGAGACGGGCAAGGATGGGTGAGTCATGACAAGCCTCCTTGCACAAATCAACACAGGTGGGAGGATTCAGCCCATCTGGGCAAACAAGGCCCAGCCGCCAACCCGGGAACGGTGTTGTGAGGGTGACGCCTCCATCAGGAGCCAAGGGGGCGAGGCGTTGCCAAGCTTGCTGAGGATTCTGGGACGATTTTCGGTCCTGGAGTTGTCACAACCCGCCCATTTATTGTGCGTCGTGATACAAGATACCGGCAGCTCGCGCAACGAGGTAATTGTACGCGTGTTGATGAACAAAGGTGTTGACAAGTGAGAGAAGGTGCTGGAAGGCCCGTTGAGCTCAGTTGGGCCTAGACCAGCAGGCCAAGAAAACCTTGTGCCAATCGCACCTCACTCTTTTGGCCTCCCCAGGCTACAGCTGGGAGAACAGAAGCTCTCCTGTTGCGGCAGAATTATTTAGAAACAACAAAAAAACCTTTCAAACTCAAAGACTAATCCAACACAAAAAAAAACCTTGAAACGTAATGCAGCAACAGCTTGACTGAGGAGGGTTTTTACAACGAAACTCTATACCTTGATTCCATTAATCACTGCACTGTGTGTAATTGCCCGAGCTCCAGCCTCGGGCCTGATTTTGTTGGTTGACTACTTGAAGGTTGGCCCATTGCCTGAGAGTAGACCAAGAAAGGAAATGTTAAACCGGTCTGGCGGCATTCTATTCAAGGTAATTTGGAGAGCAGCGAAAAGAGAGAGATATATAACTGTAATTATGGCATTTTAAATCTATTATCTGGCCTTGCCACAAGAAGACAGCCAAAACCCAGCCCGCTGTCTGTGCTCGATTTAAAGGGCAGGGATGACCGAGGAAGCCCATGGCAGGTACCTCCACAGTCAGGCCCTCAGTCAGGCTCTCAGTCAGGTCCCTGTTCCACGGCCTGTATTAAAAATAAATGGATGAATCCTCCAATGACAGAAGTGAATCGGATGGCAGCCTGTGTGCGAGGGGATTGCAGCTGTAGATGGGAGACAAATGGTTCAACGTGTGCCAGCTGGGCCGGAACATTAACCCTCCGAGTCCCGGTCCCAGGCTCGGCCTCCCGTTCCTACTCCCTCTCAGATAGAGATCCGCCAGCCTTATCCCAGCACCGTTGCCAGTGGCAACCAGCAACTTCGCCTCTCCTAAAGGTGCTGACTGATCCTGGGTTCCAGTTCCCGCAGCGCCGGCTACCCAAGCGGCCCTTCTCCTTGCATAAGGCACAAAATGTGACCGCCAGCTGGCTATTTGACTACCAAGGGCACCATGTGAAGCCAAGTCTAATCTTGTCCTTCGCCCATGTCTCTACACGTTCACTTTCCAGAAGGAGGCAGTACCTGTTCCCTGATTTTTGATGGCTGTTTGTTTCCCCGCCTCCTCCCAAGGATATGGAGGCCGAATGTAGCCACGGCAACCAAGGCCTGCTAACTCAGTGCAGGCCAGAGACCGAACCTGGGGCCTCCATGGTCTGTATGGCTCAGTCCCACCTTGAGCAGCGCACCGCCAATTGAAACATCAAGGTAACACGATGATCTTCTTGCAACAACTGCGTTCCACCCTCGCCGCAAATCCAACGGTGGATCGGGGGTTGTGAAATGAAAGTGTTTTGTGCGAGAGCTGCTCTCTGAACGCCTGCGACTGCTGTGTTTCGATGCTGAGCCGATCTCTTTCAGTACAAGACTGAGCCTCTAGCTCCTGTGTGTGCACACATCACACGCACGCCCCTTCGCAAGATCCAGTCAACACATTCCAAACGCAAGACCTTTTCATTCTCTCCGATCTCGTCCAACACCCTGAACATTGGCCTTTAACGGTAGCAACACTCGAGCCCCGGCCAGTGACCACACTTTGAGGGATAATTCAGGCCCAGTGAATCCGCCTGTTTTGTTTGACTACAATCCCACCATTTCCTTTTATCTCTCAAACCTCCTTTCTCCAGAAACGCACCTCTGCGTAGTGAACCTGTTCACACGTGTTAGAACCCAGTTATTTAGACACCTTCCATTAGGCAAATTGGATTGATCATTGACCGCTGTAATGTGTTTGCTTCATGGGTTCTTTGCTTAAGAATTCATAGCAACACATTGCTATTAAGAACTAGTTGGTTTATTAGCAAAGGTTTAACAATCACACTACACATTACCAGTTCATCCACCAGGCTCACAACCACCTGCCTCATCATGGATCCCCTGAACCCAACTGGCTGGGGTTTTATTGAGTCTTGTGAACATCACGTGACTGGCTAAGCTACCCCCAACTCAACAGCTCTACAACTATTTTTGGTTGAACATATAAGTGCCCCCTTATTAAAGGGGCACTAAACTGACAAAATGAATCAAATTAAGCTTCTAACATTCAAGAAATAGTTCCACCAACCTGTGACAGGTGCATACATCACAGCAGGGTTTTAAAGCTGCAAGTCCAACACTCTAACTGGCCCACTGTTGTGCTGCCCCAGTCACCTAACTCGGATACTTGGGTACTTGCCATTGGCACGGCCTCCTGGTCGGGGATCAGCCTACCAGGGCATGGAGCGAGCTAGCAAGGGTTGCCAACTCTCCAGGATTGGCCGGGAGTCTCCAGGAATTGAAGATCCACCTGCAGGACTCGGCCGTGAGCAACCCGGGAGAAAAGCCACAGGGGCGGTAAAAAGAAAATTCTTTCAACAATTCTGTTTGTTCGTTAGAAAAACACTGGAGATGGTGAGGAAGAACAGGTTCTTTGACTGACAGTCAGGAAGCATCCAATCGGGTAACGAGGAGTCAGTTCACTTTCCAATTGGCTGCTGGGAGAACGGCTACGTTGGGCGGCCAATGACGGGAGTGGTACAGCGGGAGGTCAGGCGATGAATCCTCCAGGAATATATTCAAGCAGAGTTTGCACCCGAGAGCAAGCCCCAGAAACAGTGCAGCAATGTCCCCCGGATGCTACACTGCCTCCCACAAACCGTGGCCCATTCCGATCGAAGCGCACGTGCGGTATCTACAATGTAAAAGCTGGTGACCTTGCAGATGACTGGGCGGCAGCACAGCTTCGCGGAAACACTGCTGACTAGACAGCTCTCTGCGGGCTGCCGTGTTGTGTTTGCGGCGAATGCACATCTGCGGACGAAAGTAGCTGAAAAACCATTGGAGTTCACCGTGTTTACTCCAGACACACATTGGAGTAAAACCACTCGCCCCCTCACGTCTGCTCAGATCTGGGCCTGGCAACAAATTAGCTGCAAACTAATTGAATCGATGTCCATATTTAACTGTTTATGTGGCAACATTCACTGCAAGATATTAATCGCTGCGGCAGACAGGTCATGTCCCCTTTCGGTTTGTGGCAAATTACTTTATTCCATCATTCTGTTGGGCTCAGCCGTGACTCAGTGGGTAGCAGACTCGCCTCGGAGTCAGAAGGTTGTGGGTTCAAATCCCACACCAGAGACTTCAGCACAAAATCCAGGCCGACACTCCAGTGCAGTGCTGAGGGAGCGCTGCACTGTCAGAGGTGCCGTCTTTCGGATGAGACATTAAACCGAGGCCCCGTCTGCTCTCTGAGCTGGATGTAAAAGATCCCTTGGCACTATTTCAAAGACAAGCAGGGGAGTTATCCCCGGTGTCCTGGCCAATATTTATCCCTCAATCAACATCACTGAAACTAAGACAGACTGGTCATCATCACATTGATGTTTGTGGGAGCTTGCTGTGCACTAATTGGTTGCCATAATGCAACAGTGACTACACTCCAAAATTACTTCATTGGCTGTGAACCACTTTGGTAGGTCCGGTGGTCATGAAAGGCACTATATAAATGCAAGTCTTTCTTTCTTTCTTTCCCCAGGCCATTCACCATTTACACAATTGAGAGTAGCCCCCATAGCTTTACCAATGACAAGTCTTTGGCAGCTGGCAGGGGAGTGGGCACAACTATATGTAGACAGTGGGAGGGAGCGAATAAATCCATGTGGGAAGCCTAACACGGTACCCGGTGGTGGTTAAGACTAGCACACTCTGCAGGGCACTGTGACACTTGGTCACAGAGGGCAGGTGACGGGTTATCATCCAGAATCCAGTAAATTGCTCAAAGTGTAAACAGCGCATTGATTTCCCAGCATGACATGTCGCTACCCCTGATGGCTTGTACCAGTCCCAGAGCACGCCAAGCCTGCAAAGTATTTCTTAAAAAGGCCCAGCATTCAGATAGTTAATCAGCGAACTCTCACCCCCCGAAGCCGTTGATCTTCAGCTGTTACTGTGGCAGGAGGGAGGGGGAGTCGGATTATAGCAGCTGCTTCTGGGCGGCACTGAAATAGAACACTCGTTCCTGTGTGGAGACACTCTGACCTTGCCGGCACCACCAGTCACCATGCCTTCCGTAAGGCTCTGGCATACTTGGCACCGCCTTCTTTGTGGTCGTGTCCGAGGTAATCTTTCACCCAAGGCAAGACAACGCTACTCCCCCGCCTCCACAGAAAACATTACCCCACCACACACTCTAAACTCTGTAGACACGAAACGCAGCTGTGCCTCCGTGGGCAGCACACTCGCCTCTGAGTCAGAAGGTTGTGGGTTCAAGTCCCACTCCTGGAACTTGAGCACATAAATCTAGGCTGACACTCCCCAGTGCAGTGCTGAGGAAGTGCTGCACTGTCGGAGGTGCCATCCTTCAGATAGACGTTAAACCGAGGCCCCGTCTGCTCTCTCAGGTGAATGTAAAAGATCCCACGGCCACTATTTCGAAGAGGAGCAGGGGAGTTATCCCCGGTGTCCTGGCCAATATTTAGCCCTCAACCAACATAACAAAAAACCCAGATCACCTGGTCATTATCACATTGCTGTTTGTGGGAGCTTGCTGTGCGCAAATTGGCTGCCACGTTTCCCACATTACAAAAGTACTTAATTGGCTGTAAAGCGCTTTGGGACACCTGGTGGTTGTGAAAGGTGCTATATAAATGCAAGTCTTTCTTTCCACACATAACTCTATCTCTGTGTACGGTTGAGTGAGTGCAGGATGTGTTATGATGCCCTCTCTAGTCGAATAACTGCTAACATTGCCCAAGGGGACCACTCATGGGAGAGGGAGCAGTGGGTGACTGGTACTGTGGACCCAAAACCCAGTCAGGTGTTTAAAAAAAGAAAATAAATATTTGAAGTGAGGGATTTACATTGATAGAACATAGGAATTGCTGGACATAAAATGACCAAGGCCCATCGAATACTCCTTCTACCATGCTGTCAGTTGCATGATACAAGGATAATCGAGTTGTTGACTAATCATAGCAATCAATCTACCAGGGGGCTTGACAAGGTGAATGCAGAGAGGATGTTTCCACTGATGGGGGAGACTAGAACTGGAGGGTATGATCTTAGAATAAGGGGCCACCCATTTAAAACTGAGATGAGGATGAATTTCTTGTGACGGTTGTAAATCTGTGGAATTCGCTGCCTCAGAGAGCTGTGGAAGCTGGGTCATTGAATATATTTAAGACAGAGAGAGACAGTTTCTTAATCAATAAGGGAATAAAGGGTTATGGGGAGCGGGCAGGGAAGTGGAGCTGAGACCATGATCAGATTAGCCATGATTGTATTGAATGCTGGAGCAGGCTCGAGGGGCCGTATGGCCTACTCCTGCTCCTATTTCTTATATTCTTATGAGGTGAGGTAAACCCCTAGTGAGGGAGAGCTTCGGAAACCACAGGCCCAAAGTCTCCTGTTCCCCTCAACATGTTACAATTAACACGCCATGTTATAATTACTCATATACTGTATCCCAAAATGTGACTTTCTTACGGAAATCTATCTAATTTGCATTTGAATGAATCAATACTAACTGCTACCACCATCATCCTAGGGAGCGTATTCCATAGATTGACCACTCGCTCACTGAAATGCTGTTTCCACAGATTTGTTTTGAATTACTCAGGCTGTGTCCTCTGGTTCTCCAGTTCTGGACAAGGGGAAATAGTTTGTCTTGGTCTACATTAACTAGTCCCTTTAGAATCCTAAATACAGCAATTATATCACCTCTCAAACCTTCGCTTTTCCAGTGAGAACATTCCAATTTACTTAATTGCTCCCCATAATCCAATCCCACCATCCCCTCAATCATTCCGGTTCCTTTCAATAGCTGCAATATCCATTTTGTACTGTGATGACCAGAACTGCACACAGCATTCTAAGTGTGGTTGCACCAATGATTTATAAAGTGACAGGATTACCTCATTATTATTCGGCTCAATAATGACCTTTTAATACATCCCAACATTGGATTTACTTTACTCACTGCCACTGAGCATCATTGTGACACTTTCAATTTATTGCCAATCAGGACCCCCAGATCTTTTTCATTTTCCAAGCACATTATTATCCTTTCAGTTAAGTAATAGTCACTTCCTGGATCTTGTTGTCCCCATGTGACGATTGTGCATCAATGTTCCCGTTAAGCCGCTTGCCGGCTTCACAATGGAAAATCCGCACGTGCGCACTAATTTGAAGGGGCCATGAAGTCTCTTAAAGGGGCCACATACCCAAAAGAAACTCGGGGGAACATTGCCTTGCATTTCTCTACATTGAATTTCATCTGCCACCTGTCTGCCCAATTCCCACGTATATTCAAATCCTTCTGTTCAGCTTTGGAGTCGATATTCACTAGCTTTGTATCAACAACACTGTCAACAGCATCGCTAACACCTTCACCAACGCATAGGAGAGCATGTGCCTTACACTAAACACCCGTAAGACAAAGGTCCTCTACCAACCTGCTCCCGCCACACAGCACTGCCCCCGGTTATCAAAATCCACGACGCGGCCTTGGACAACGTGGACCATGTCCCATACCTCGGCAATAATGCAATTGCAATATTGCAATAAAGGGAACCATTACAATATTGTAAAATATTTCTGCTGATTCCCACTTTCTTGATGTCCTTCGTTTATAAAGCAGCTTTGCCAGATTCTCCTGGAAACGACGACAGTATGATAAAAGGTTATGAACACAGAAAGGACATTCAATCAATACTGCTGGCGAAAGGCCAGGACACGTTGACCAGCTTACATAACCTCCTCAGGGAGATGACCAGCTCCAGGCAAGACATCAGAAAAAGTGCAGCAGCCTCACTCAGCAAGAGTGCTTCCTTAATTCATGAAGGTAATGGAGTGGAAACTCCAGGATATCAGTCGATACGCTACATTATTTGTCCTTAACCATTCACATTTCAAAGACTCACATTCCCATCCCCACAACAGGACTGAGACCAATTTTTCAGCGATGTTCCGGCCCAACTTTCCACTTTTTAAGCAAAGTGGCCGACAGCCTGCCTTTTTGGGCGATATAAGGGCACTAGCCCAGCGATCTGAAGTGGAAAGTCGAGCCCCAAGTCTGCTGCGCTCCGGCGGATCAGATGGATGGTAAGATCCCATGGTTCCATTCACAGCAGGAAGTTGTCCCAGATCCTTGGCCAGCGTTCCTCCCTCAATCAACACCAGCACAGAACAAGCAAACTGGTCGGAGAACGAAAACAGACAAACAACGAAAAACAGCGCCGCTTATAGCAGAAAATGTTCCACGGCGTTTTACATATGGTGATAAAAAAATAAATCACAGGAATAAAGGGACAGACAACGGGTCGTGGTGTAAGAGTTAGGAGGACTCAGTTGCGGAGATGGGGTTCGAGAAAGTTTTCAAAGTTGGAGCGAGAAGTGAAATCATCTGATTGAAGTTCGTGGGATGTCACTGGAGGTGTGCAATGGCTGCCATGTTCACCTACCTGACAGTCAATGCACTCCAAAAGTAAATTATTGTGCGAGATATTGTGCGACATGAAAAGGCACCACGTAAGTGCAATTATTTTTTCACTGTAACAGTTTTCTGTGCAGCATGTCTCAATTCTGTCCAGAGCTATCCATCTAACTTCCTCTCTCAATTAAGAATATGAGAACATAAGAAATAGGAGCAGGAGTAGGCCATACGCCCCCTCGAGCCTACTCCGCCATTCAATAAGATCATGGCTGATCTGATCATGGACTCAGCTCCACTTCCCCGCCCACTCCCCATAACACTTTATCCCCTTATCGATTAAGAAACCGTCTATTTCTGTCTTAAATTTATTCAATGTCCCAGCTTCCACAGCTCTCTGAGGCAGCGAATTCCACAGATTCACAACCCTCAGAGAGAAGAAATTTCTCATCTCTGTTTTAAATGGGCGGCCCCTTATTCTAAGATTATGCCCTCTAGTTCGAGTCTCCCCCATCAGTGGAAACATCCTCTCTGCATCCACCGTGGCAAGCCCCCTCAGAATCTTATACATCTCGATAAGATCACCTCTCATTCTTCTGAATTCCAATGAGTAGAGGCCCAACCTACTTAACCTTTCCTCATAAGTCAACCCCCTCATCCCCCGAATCAACCTAGTGAACCTTCTCTGAACTGCCTCCAAAAGCAAGTATATCCTTTCGTAAATATGGAAATCAAAACTGCACGCAGTATTCCAGGTGTGGCCTCACCAATATCTTGTATAGCTGTAGCAAGACTTCCCTGCTTTTATACTCCATCCCCTTTGCAATAAAGGCCAAGATACCATTGGCCTTCCTGATCACTTGCTGTACCTGCATACTATCCTTTTGTGTTTCATGCACAAGTGCCCCCAGGTCCCACTGTACTGTGGCACTTTGCAATCTTTCTCCATTTAAATAATAACTTGCTCTTTGATTTTTTTTCTGCCAAAATGCATGACCTCACACTTTCCAACATTATACTCCATCTGCCACATGTTTGCCCACTCACTTAGCCTTGTCTATGTCCTTTTACAGATTTGTCAGCAGATACTTGACCCACTGCTCTTTATCTGAAGGAGTTGATGGACAGCATCTCGGAAAGCAGCTCCAAGCACACATGCTGCTTTTGACAGGATCTCCTAAATACAGCTGGAAACGGTGCATTGCTTCACCGACTGAGCCAGTGTGGTGCGTGATGTCGATAACTGGGATATATTCTTTACCACATCACAAACACACCGGCTTGGCAGGAACTTGTCATGTGACTTTCAAAACGTATAAGATTATGAGGGGGCTTGACAAGGTGGATGCAGAGAGGATGCTTCCATTGATGGGGGAGACTAGAACTAGGGGGCATGATCTTAGAATAAGGGGCCGCCCATTTAAAACAGAGATGAGGAGAAATTTCTTCTCTGAGGGTTGTAAATCTGTGGAATTCACTGCCTCAGAGAGCTGTGGAAGCTGGGATATTGAATGGATTTCAGACAGAGATAGACAGTTTCTTAACTGATAAGGAAATAAAGGGTTATGGGGAGCGGGCGGGGAAGTGGACCCGAGTCCATGATCGGATCAGCCATGATCGTATTAAATGGCGGAGCAGGCTCGAGGGGCCGTATAGCCTAATACTACTCCTATTTCTTATGTTCTTATTAAGATGCTTTTATGATATACCATCATCATAGGCAGTCCCTTGGAATCGAGGAAGACTTGCTTCCACTCTTGAAGTGAGTTCTCTGGTGGCTGAACAGTCCAATATGAGAGCCACAGACTCTAACAGGTGGGACAGATAGTCGTTGAGGGAAGGGTTGGGTGGGACTGGTTTGCCACACGCTCCTTCCGCTGCCTGCGCTTGACCTCTTCACACTCTCGGCGTTGAGATTCGAAGAGCTCAACGCCCTCCTGGATGCACTTTCTCCACTTAGGGCGGTCTTCGGCCAAGGTCTCCCAGGTGTCAGTGGGGATGTCGCACTTTATCAGGGAGGCTTTCAGGGTGTCCTTGTAATGTTTCCGCTGCCCATCTATGGCTCGTTTGCTGTGAAGGAGCTCCGCATAGAGCATTTGCTTAGGGAGTCTCGTGTGGCCTGTCCAGCGAAGCTGATCGAGTGTGGTCAGTGCTTCAATACTGGGGATGTTAGCCTGGATGAGGACACTGATGTTAGTGCGCCTATCCTCCCAGGGGATTTGCAGGATCTTGCAGAGACATTGTTGATGATATATCTCCAGCAACTTGAGGTGTCTGCTGTACATGGTCCATGTCTCTGAGCCATACAGGAGGGCCCTCTAGACCATGAGCTTGGTGACAGTTTTGAGGGCCTGGTCTTCAAACACTCTTTTCCTCAGGCGGCCGAAGGCTGCACTGGTGCATTGGAAGCAGTGTTGAATCTCCGCATCAATGTCTGCTCTTGTTGATAAGAGTCTCCCAAGGTATGGGAAATGGTCCACATTGTCGAGGGCCGCGCCGTGAATCTTGATGACTGGGGGGCAGTGCTGTGCGGCGGTGACAGGCTGGTGGAGGACCTTTGTCTTACGGATGTTAAGCGCAAGGCCCATGCTTTCATATGCCTCGGTGGATACATTGACTATATTCTGGAGTTCAGCCTCAGAATGTGCGCAGAGGGGCCGAATGGCCTACTCCTGCTCCTATTTCTTATGTTCTTATTATGATGCTTTTATGATAGACATCAGCAGTTGTATTACCACAGTAGTCCACTAGGGGGAATGGTGGTCCAGTAGGGGGCGCTCTGTATTACAGAGATTGCAGCTCAGATGTCCAAGCATGCAGCAGGAAAGCTGGTAGAGATTTTCAAACATTTCACTCGCTCGGAAAAGCAAATTGATGGGAGAGAAGAACTTTTATGAGCAAACGTGCTGCCCGAGGATCAGAGACGCGGTGGTCCAACAAAGCCAGCCGGAAGTCGCTCCACAGCTTCCAGTGTTGATGCTGCGACGGCTCGGTTAACAGAGTGACGGATGCATGTGAGAGCAGAGACCCACTGACTACAACAGGGAAGGTGGACCGACACTGATCACCTTCTGATAATGCAAGGATCCTGAAGCAATTGGAAGCCATGAGCTTGAGAGCGACCAAGAGAAAGTCTACACAGCACAACGAGGAATGACCTGTAACTACGGCAGCTCAAGGCAACAACAACTTGCATTTATATAGCGTTTTTAATGTTGTAAAATGTCTCAAGGCGCTTCAGAGGAGCGTTATCGGACAAAATTTGGCACCGAGCCACATAAAGAGATATTAGGACAGGTGACCAAAAGCTTGGTCAATGAGGTAGGTTTTAAGGAGCATGTTAAAAGAGGAGAGAGGGGGTAAGAAAGTTTCGGGAGGGAATTCCAGAAGTTAGGGCCAAGGTAGCTGAAGCTATGGCCACCAACGGGGGCGGGGCAAAGGAAGTGGGGGATGCAGAAGGGACCAGAATTGGAGAAGCGCAGAGATCTCGGAGGACTGATGAGCCGGAGGTTAGAATACGGGCAGCAGTGTTCTGGATGAGCTCAAATTTATGGAGAGTGGAAAATGGGAGCCTTGCCAGGAGAGCATTGGAACAGTCGAGTCTGGAGGTAACAAAACCAAAGATGATGGTTTCAGCAGCAAATGGGCTGAGGCGGGGTGGAGATGGGCGATGTTACAGAGGTAAAAATAGGCGATCTTTGTGATGGAGTGGATATGGGGTTGAAAGGTCAGCTTAGGGTCAAGTCGGACACTGAGGTTGCGAAGAGTCTGGTTCAGCCTGAGACATTGACCAGGATACTGATGAGAAAGTGGCTCTCAGCACCATTACAAATGGCAAATCACTCAGCTGGATTGGTTGTCAGGGCGTTACCATGCTTTCCCCTACCTGTTCCCTGCACCACGCCATCTCTGGAATCCCTACTAAAGGAGAAAATAGAAGAACATCTAGAAACCAAAAATATAGTAATGAATAGTCAGCATGTATTTCAATGGGGAAAGTCTTGCTTGACAAATATCAATGTATCTTTCAAAGGGGTATCAGTGCGAGGAGATAATGGTAATGCAGTAGATGAGATTTATCTAGATTTTGAAAAGGTCTTCGACAAGGTACCACGTAATAGACTGAGGAACAAGGGAATGCGGAGTCAGGGGGCAAGGAGCAGAATGGATCGTTAGCTGGCGTCAAGACAGGACACAGAGAGAAGGGTAAAGGGTAGCTAGTCACAGTGGCTGAAGGTGGGTCGTGGTATTCCACAAGGATCAGTGCTGGGACCACTGTTCACAATTTATATTAACGATTTAGACTTTGGAATTAAAAACACAATTTCTAAATTTGAGGGATAGCCAATACTGAGGAGGATTGCCACAAATTACAGAGGACATTTTAGTAAACCTTCAGAATGGGCGTATAATTGGCAAATGAAGTTCAACACAGATACATGTGAGATATTGCATTTTGGTAAGAAAAACAGGGAGGTCACGTATTACTTGGAAAATACAAATCTAAATGGGGTAGAGGAACAAAGGAATCTGGGAGTACAAATACACAGATCACTAAAAGTAGCGACGCAGGTTAACAAGGCCATAACAAAAGCAAAGCAAGCACTGGGGTTCTTTTCTACAGGGATAGAATTGGAAAGTAGGGAAGTTATGCTAAACCTGTATCGAACCTTGGTTAGACCACATTTGAAGTACTGCGCACAATTCTGCTCACCATATTATAAAAAGAATATAGAGGCACTGGAGAGGGTGCAGAGACGATTTACAAGGATGATACCAGAAATGCGAGGGTGTATATAGCAGGAACGCATGAACAGGCTGGGTCTCTTTTCTCTTGAAAAAAAGATTTTGATAGTGTAGATACAGAGAGAGTGTTTCCACTTGTGGGGAAAAGCATAACGAGAGACCATCAATATAAGATAGTCACCAAGAAATCAAATAGGGAATTCAGAAGAAACTTCTTTACCCAGGGAGTGGCTGAAGCGAATAGTAATAGATGTATTTAAGGGGCGGTTAAATAAGCATATGAGGGAGAAGGGAATAGAGGGTTATGCTGATAGTTTTAGATGAGGAAAGTCTGGAGGAGGCGCAAGTGGAGCATAAACGCCGGCATGGACTGGATGGGCCAAATGGCCTGTTTCTGTGCCGGATATCCGATGTAATCGCAAACCAGGTGAGCTGGCGATGATTTCTGGCTCTCTGCTAATGCTATACTGACACCTTGTGCCAGGACACACGAATGGCCCAGCCTAACTCTTCCATGGACTGCTCCCCCTGCTAGTGGTGGAGATACCCTACAATGGCACAGCTGAGATAGGTCACTCAGCCCGACGCCACTTTCCAGCACAGCGTGGCGGGGGCGAGCTAGGGTGCCATCTTGCTCAGTCAGTGCGCCACTAGTTTCATTGTGGTTCTTTTTAAAAAAAAAGAAAAAGTTGATGTTTTCCCGTTGACCCATCTCATTTCAACAGCAATGTTTACCTGTGCAGGAGCAAAGCAAGGCGGGAAGTGAGGGATGATGGACTGAAAGGAAGGACGCAGATGCACCACTGAGTTGCCAGTTGTGGGGCTATCATCATCATCATCATCATCATCGGCGGCAGTCACTCGAAGCGAGGATGTTTCCACTCCAAAAAAGGGTAAGTTCACAGGTGTTCCAATGAAGGACCTAATATTCCAGATCCCGAACTATATCCTGAAGGGGGGAAGATGCCTGTGTGTGGATTTTTTTAACGTGTGGTGGCCGTTGCACACCAGCCACCACATGGGCTTGACAGAGCTAGGCCTCGGTCCAGAGGCAAGGATTAACCAAGACAACTGGAGACCAGCTCTGCTGCCCAGACCTAGTGCGCACACATATCGCAGTGTGGGCTGGTCCGTGCTGCCCCTGGCCCCGAACTCACGCCTCCCCTGGGCCCGATCACATCCCTCTACAGTCTCTCGCTGCTCCTGCGCCCCGACCTCGCCGCTCCTGCTGTACCTGCCCACGCTCCAATCACCGACCTGGACCTTGATGACGTCACTCTTCGTTGCCGTCGCAGTTCGCGCTGCTCCCTGGTGTGGTACACCACACTGCTCCCAGGCCGCTGCTCGCCACTCCTTTTATGGCCCCGACCTGCCGCTGGTGTGGAGACCCATGGGAAGAGTGGAAGCGTGCAGCTAGTGTGATGGGCTGCGCGAGGTTGCAGAGGCAGGTTGCGGGAGCAATGGCCGATTCCGTGGAGCGAAGCTGGGAAGACGGGAGAAGCTGGGGAGGTGATAGAGACGCGGACGAGAGCTTCAATAGCAGCACCGTTACAGCAAGGATGTGGGAATAAACAGTGTGGCCATGGACCAGCTGTGGGATTCGAAGCTCAACTCAGGGTCAACCAGGACACGGAGAATGTGCACAATGGGGGTTCTACCTGTGGGAGCAGTTGAAAGGGAGGGTGGGGATGGGTTTTGCCAGTAGTCTGAGGTCTCTAAAGCTTTATAACCTGCTCACTGGAGAAAAATTCATGGGAATGGTTCTGCAATTGGCCTCTCGTCTTTCTTTCCAAATGTCATTACTGGCAACGAGCTGACTTTGGTCAGTGCAGGAGAGTTTAACTTTGCAAGCCAGAAGTTGCTCAACCACTATGGTCTTTTAAGAGGACCCGTGTCATTCTCAACGACACGACCTACTCTCAAGTTCCTTCATGGTCCATGCCCGTCATCTCATGTATCCAACAAATCCCTCTTCCGAAAGTTCTGGGCGGACTGGTTTGGATGCGGTTACATTTAGATTTCACTCAGAAATGCCTGCGGCAAAAAATATTTTGTGAGCCGAATTTAAATGAAGGCTGCACTCTCTAGAGAGCTGGTCCCAACCTTAAGCACCTAGGCGTGCTGTGCTTCCCAGTGTCAATTAAAACAAACCTTAGTACATCTTGATAATGCATTGTATAAACTGAGGAGATTACCTCACAATAGGCAGCCCATTCCAATACTTTGTACTCAGCGGCTGTGAGAGACATAGAAACATAGAAAGTAGGTGCAGGAGTAGGCCATTTGGTCTTTCAAGCCTGCACCGCCATTCACTATGATCATGGCTGATCATGCAACTTAATTCCCCACTCCTGCCTTCTCTCCATACCCCCTGATCCCATTAGCCGTCAGGGCCACATCTAACTCCCTTTTGAATATGTCCAACAAACTGAACTGAACAACTTTCTGTTGCAAAGAATTCCACAGGTTCACAATTCTCTGGGTGAAAAAGTTTCTCCTCATCTCGGTCCTAAATGGCTTACCCCTTATCCTTAGACTGTGACCCCTGGTCCTGGACTTCCCCAACATCGGGAACATTCTTCCTGCATCTAATCTGTCCAATCCCGTCAGAATTGTATATGCTTCTATGAGATCCCCTCTTCTAAATTCCATTGAATATAAGCCTAGTCGATCCAGTCTTTCTTCATATGTCAGTCCTGCCATCCCGGGAATCAGTATGGTGAACCTTTGCTGCACTCCCTCAGTAGCAAGAATGTCCTTCCTCAGATTAGGGAACAAAAACTGTACACAATATTCCAGGTGTGGCCTCACCAAGGCCCTGTACAACTGCAGTAAGACTTCCCTGCTCCTATACTCAAATCCTCTCGCTATGAAGGCCAACATGCCATTTGCCTTCTTCATCGCCTGCTGTACCTGTATGCCTACTTTCAATGACTGATGTACCATGACACCCAGGTCTCGTTGCACCTCCCCTTTTCCTAATCTGTTGCCATTCAGATAATAATCTGCCTTCCTGACAGGGCCACTCACTGGCTTAGACCAGAGCCACAATTTTCAGTAGTGGCTCACTCGAGTCTGTACCTGCAATTCCCCGCACACGTCAGCTCCTTGACTCGAGCATGCCACTGAGGCAGGGGCTGATTAACCGGGACACTGCCCCACACAAACATGGATGGCCGCCCGCCACCCCACAACCTCAAAATAAAGGCCGCAGACAAACATGGAGGTGCCCCACACAAACATGGGGACAAATTATTTGACTGCTGGGTGCATCATTGCTGGGCCCCTATCCTGACCTCATCCACTGCGCACACACAAGTACTCCCAGACAGGGTCACTGCATCATCGGGGATAGGA